>NC_083897.1:17483681-17804621 GCF_032452875.1 Bos javanicus | reverse complement strand
AGTAATCCTTCCTTAAGTCTGAATTCAAAATTGCAGCCTGTAAAGACTTCCACCTATGTATTTTTCTCATCATCTCAAGAATTTTGGATTAACATTACAGAAATCTCCATTTATTGTCAGTTGTGAATTAGGGAGTGTTATCTAGGGACTCAGTATCAAAACATTTGGATGGAGGAAGGAAAAAATGTCTCTTAATATTTTATTTGTAACATTAGCTGCTTAGTCGCTCAGTCGTGTCTGGCTTTTTGCGATTCCATGGACTCTAGCCCACCAGGTTCCTCTGTCCATGGAATTTTCCAGGCAAGAATAGTGGAGTGGGTTGCCATTTCCTTCTCCAGGGGATCTTCCCGACCGAGGATTGAACCCGGGTCTCCTGCATTGGCAGGTGGATTCTTTATGATATGAGCAAGTGAATTTATAAATATCTCACTCAAACTATTGTGGCAGAAGATCCTGGAAAGTTTGCAGTCAGCAGATAATGGTAGATAAAAGTTAATTGTATCGTACCAAATATTATTGATATTCTTTTATTTATTGTGCTATTTTTCTTGTCTTATTTTGATGAACATTAATAGATATTTATAAAAGTTGTCCTAGAGGTTTCCTGGCAGTCCAGTGGTTAAGACTCTGCACTTTCAATGCAGGGGGCATGGGTTTGATCCCTGGCTGGGGAACCAGGATCCTACATGACTCGTGGTGTGTCCAAAAAATAAAATTAAAAAAAATTTTTTTTTAAAAAGGAGTTTTCCTAGGGTCACTTCTACCATAGTCTCCTGAACTCTAGGGAGTGTGGTAACTGAAGAGAGACTTCTGATGGCGCCTTGAAGGTACTGGGTGTTTATGTTCCGCTCCTGGGACCCACACTGATGTCAGACTAGGATCTTCTTTTCCTGAGTATCTGAGAGGTGAGCTTTCTCTTTCTTGTTTTATTCTGTTTCTCTTGTCAAATACTGAACTTCTCTAGGCTCCTCTCATCTTTGAAGAAAGAAAAACTTCCACACAAACCCCACCTTCTGTCCTCAGCCAGTCACGTTGGTGCCCCAGGCCTAATTCTCATCATTTTAAGTCAGCAGGACTGTGCTAGTTGGTAGCTATACCCTCCCCCAGTTTTCAGCTCCTTCCAGGCCTGACTTCCCCTTTCACCTCATCTAATCTATTATTAAGTCTCAGCTTATTGTTTCTCCTGACCAGCACCTTATCTCTTCAAAAGTAGCATGTACAAGCAGAGTCATTTGTCTAAACTGGGAAGGTTGGATCCTAGCTCCAACCATGAGGAACGTGCAAGGAGTGCAAAAAAGGGACTTGGTATTTCTGCTCCTTCCACTGTTGCCTACAACCTCCTTGCCTTCTGAGCCAGGACCCTCAGGGTTTGTCCCTGGATTAGTCATTTATTTTCTATAGTTTCTTCCAGTAGTCTCACTGGCTTATTGACCCATTATCTGCAGTGACTGTTACTTTCTGCAGTGAATATGGTGGAGGCATGTGATGTAAAATGGGACCAAACATTTAAACATCAAAACTGTTCCTTATGTGCTGCCATTCTTGTGAGTCAGTCATATGTTTCTGTCTTTCCCTCACCTTCCAGAAACTTAAGGGTAAAGGGGGGGAGGTAGGAAGAGTGAGAGGGTTTTGTGAAATAAGTCTTGCTTCTCTTTGAATGTGAAAAATAAGTTCTGATTGTTTCCATTTTTTTTTTTCCTGAAGCAAAGTGGATTTACCAAATAAGGTTTCACAAATAGGTCTGCTTTGTCTTCCATAAACCTGGGCTCCTGTACAATCATCCTTGGTGCGAGTGGTTAATTTGGGCTCCTCATACACTTTATTTTGGTGAACAAGTTTAATCAATTTACCATGAATGTCCAGTCACATTTTTAAGATTCTACTGGCCTTCCATGTCATGGTTAACTTGTCTTTATTCACAAGTATATTTTGCCAGGAAGATATTAGGATAATTATTTTAGTTTCCTTTCAATGATTGTCTTCTGTGACATAGATTACCTGGGACTTCGTCTCTTGCTAAAAGGATGTATAAACCAAGGAATGACCCCCGGCAACAGCCATGTAGTTCATGTAGTTTTAAGATACATTAGTTGATGTAAAGGACAGGGAGGGAAACAGTAATGAAATGTACCAATAATGACTGAGTGGAAGAAACTTTTCATAGCAGGAAATGTATGGTTCTGAATAAAGTGTTACAGATTTTTAAAAAAACTGTTGATTAGATTTAGGAGAAGGAGGCATTTGTACAGTTATCTATTTCTGCATGACAAATCACTCCAGACTTACTTGCTTAAAACAGCAATGACAATTTATCTCTCATGGTTTCTGTAGATAAGAAATTGGGGAATGGCTCAGTTGAATGGTTCATAATGTGGGTTCTCTAATAGGATTGCGGTCAAATGGTGGCTGGTGCTCCATTTATCTGAAGTCTTGACTGGGGCTGGAGGATATATTTCCAGATGGCTCACTCACTTGGCTGGCAAATGGATGCTGATTGAACGTGGGGAGTCTCAGTTCTTCTACATGGGCTTCTCTGTAGGTTGGCTTGAATGTCCTCTTAGCATGGTAGTTGGCTTTTCTTAGGACAAATGATCCGAGAGACCAAAATAGAATCCACAATGCCTGTTTTGATCTAGACTTGGAAGTCTTACATCATCACTTCTACTGTATTTTGTTGCTCAAGCGGGGCCAGATCTGATTCATTTTGGAAGGAGACTCTTCTAGGGCAGAGATTCCAAGAGGTATGAGTCATTGCGGGCCACCTTGGAAGCTGGCTACTGCACCGTCTACGTGAATAAGGAAAAGCCCTCTGAGTACTGAAAATAGGAATGATCACAACACTGATTCTGGACTGGCGTTCTTTCCTGATTGTTCTTTACTCTTAGCCTCTATTTTGTCTCTTTCTTTCTTCAGTTTACCCTTCCAGTATGTTTCCTCAGGGGCTCATCTTTGCTTTTCCTCATTGCATACACTGTACCTGGCTGACTCACAGGCTTACTGCTGAGGACTCAAGTATATTCATAGTTTCAGCCTAGACTTCTGTCATTCCAAGCAGCTATCTAAGGGCATTGCAAACTGAACATGTTCAAAACATAATTGACCACCTTCCTCTCTAAGTTTGCCCTTCCTGCATTCCCTTTCTGGATACCTCATCACTGGACTGTGAGTCCTTGAGACTAGGGCCAGTGTCTCATTGCCTTTTTATTTATTTAGTTAGGTATACTAGATATTGGTTTTTCCTGTGGTCATATATGGATGTGAGAGTTGGACTGTGAAGAAGGCTGAGCGCCGAAGAATTGATGCTTTTTTTTTTTTTTTAAAGAAAATTGATTTTAATGATAAATATATACATATATACACATAGTGCTCTGAATAAACAATACAAAATTAAAAATACCTCTCAAGACTAATCATAAGAAAAGAGGAATGCATGTTGCCAGTAACAGGTTTAGAAAATGGTAATGCTACAGATTATTTAGACTTTTAAAAAGTCATGAGTATATATTAGGGATAGTTTATATCAACATATATACACCTTTAAGTAAATATGTTTTTCACATGCAAGTTCCCAATAAACATAATTTATCAAAATTGTTACAAGAAATGGAAAACATAAGTTTTTTCTAAAGATATTAAGGAAACAGAAATTGTAATTCAGATATCCTCAAAGAAACCTTTTGATCCAGATAACTTCACTGGCTAGCCAGAAGGTCAATTAAAATCAACTTGTTTATATAAATTTGTATCAGTTTATGTTTACAACAAAAAGATTTAGAATATGCCTTTTATGTAAAGATACATGTACATTATATCAAACAACATCACATACCTAGAATTGAACCTAAGAAAAACAACTGACAAAAAAATGTAAATATACCTAAAACATGTGACTGTATTACATAATAGTGTGTTTGTCGCTCAACTGCTGAAGCTTGTCATATGCTGGTCTTAAATCACACAATCACTACTTTGCCCTCTGCTCAGTTGCTTTAGTTGTGTCTGACTCTTCGCGATCCTAAGGAATGTAGCCCACCAGGCTCCTCTGTCCATGGAATTTTTCAGGCAAGAATATGGGAGTGGGTTGCCATTCCCTTCTCCAGGGGATAGAACCAGGGTACCCCACATTTCAGGCAGATTCTTTACTGTCTGAGCCACCAGGGAAGCCCCATTACATAACACATATATAAAAACATCCTAGTGGTCATGTATGGATGTGAGAGTTGGACTGTGAAGAAGGCTGAGCGCCGAAGAATTGATGCTTTTGAACTGTGGTGTTGGAGAAGACTCTTGGGAGTCCCTTGGACTGCAAGGAGATCCAACCAGTCCATTCTGAAGGAGATCAGCCCTGGGATTTCTTTGGAAGGAATGATGCTAAAGCTGAAACTCCAGTACTTTGGCCACCTCATTCGAAGAGTTGACTCATTGGAAAAGACTCTGATGCTGGGAGGGATTGGGGGTAGGAGGAGAAGGGGACGGCAGAGGATGAGATGGCTGGATGGCATCACTGACTTGATGGACGTGAGTCTGAGTGAACTCCGGGAGTTGGTGATGGACAGGGAGGCCTGGCGTGCTGGGATTCATGGGGTCGCAAAGAGTCGGACATGACTGAGCGACTGAACTGATCTGACTAGATATTAGCTGTGGCATGTGAGATCTTCAATTCTTGTTGCAGGATCTTTAGTTGGGGCACGCAGGGTCCTTAGTTGCCGCATGAGGGTTCTTTTATTTGTGGCATACAAACTCTTACTTGTGGCTGTGGGATCTAGTTCCCTGACCAGGGTTTGAACCCGAGCCTCTGCATTGGGAGCGTGGAGTGCAGCATAGCCACTAGACCACCAGGGAAGTGCCGTCATCACCTTTTTAATCCCATGCCTGCCTGAAGTCAACATGGGAGTGTTTGCCAAATGATGGTATGCATTATGAAGTCTCTGTCTGTAGGTATCTTTATGCTTTTGACAGTAGTGGAATGTGACGCTGGTAAAAATAAGTTGATAAAATTTTAAAAGTATAGATGATGCATTAGGATTACACGGCTATATATATATATATATATATATATATAATTATAATTTTTAAGGGATGTTTCAAGGGCTTATTTATGGACCAGAAGAGATGTCTGAGAGTCATTGCAAATGTTCCTTGGCATCTCAATATCCAGTTCTACCAGAAGGGGCCCACATAGACAGGCATCCTCAGGATAGGAACAAAGCTTTGCCTTTAAAAAAAATTCCCCTTTTATTGGGTACTTCGCCATGTGGCCCTTTGTAATCGTTCCTTGCTCCAACTTAAGCAGAGTTCCAACTTTCTCCTTTGACCCACATACCTTCCATATAATGCACTAGTTCTGAGATGCTGAGACTGAAATCTCTGTCAAAGGAGAAGGAAAGAGGGTGATGACAATTCAGAATGTTTTCTAATATTCCAAGTACTGTGTTAAAGTGATCTATCTGCATTATCTCATTTAAAGTTCACAACAGCTTAATGGAAAAGATACTACTACCTTTAACCCTCTTTTAGAAAATGAGGAAACTGAATCTTCCATTACACAGTGAAAGAGAGATGGATTCAGATTGGGATTGAAGACTTTCTTACTCGAGACCTTTCTGTGGCATCTTTTCCATCCCTGAGCCTTACCTTAATGGTTGCTAGCTGTATGTATATATGTATCTATTATAGAGGAGATGTATGTATTATAGAGGAGATAATTTTGCCTAGAGTCATTGTTAGAGGGAACTCTAGGTCATATATGTTGTTTATAAATATACATATGTTGGATACAAAACAGTATTACTTCTGTTAATACTTTAGTATCCTAATTTGAAACTCTGTACAGTTCAGTGAAGTATCTATGAAAGCTATTATCACCATTTACACAAGAAAAGAATCTGAAATAGCTACGTGGCTTGTCAAAAAGTCATCCACTGAGCTTAGAACTGAGCTGGGACTAGAACTTAGGTCTCTGAAAACCAAGTTCATTGTTTTTTCTTCTTTTTTAGTGTTTCTAGTCACATGTCTAATCATTATTAGCCAGTAGATACACATGAATGCTTTGTGTTCTGAGTAATCTCAAATGATACTTATTTTTAAAATTAGGGAACAAAGGACTAATATTAGTTGTGAGCTTGAGAATCACCCTCAAAGGTTTCGATGACTCATTTGCCTTCACCCAAGCACCCTCTTTATTCCTTTAACTTAATTAAAATAAGTATATTCTCCCAGGACCCAGATAAAAGTTAGCTCCTGGGTCCTGGCACAGGGTGTGCGTTAATACAGCTTCTCCCCACAAGGGGGAGCCAAAAATGCTTCGGGGCCTTAGCGACAAACTACTCAAATACCAAGTCTGAAAATCCTGCTGCCTCTGTTTTCTCAGTGAGGACCTCCCAGTACCATCACCAGAAAGGAAAAGCAGATGGTGCTTATATTGATGGTGGTGTGTTTGGGTATGGACATGGGATGTGGGTGGGGGATTTTCATCTGAAGAAACTCAGCTCTGAGAAATAAAGCTATTATGAGTCAGTCCTAGGCTCTCTTTACCTGTTTCTCCTGCTGGAACATTGTCCTTCAAGCCCTTCTTTGGCCACCGTACACGTGAATCAGATAGCTCCCTGCTGAAGTCAGCTCCCTCGGCCCTGGATCAATAATCTTTCCATGTCATCACACTGGAGCTGTTTCTGCCACCTTCCATTAAGGGAGTTAAAGAGTACTTGGTAGAAAGGCTTCCACTGCTTCCTTTGCAGATGATGGGTGGTGTGGGGAGGGGGCAGACCCCACAGGGTTATGCCCTTTGCTCTTTGCTCGGCTTTAACTTTAGTACTTCAGTTAGGCCAGGAGCAAGAATAGTTGTTGCGGCTTTGACAGATACAGCAAACATCTGAATTTGCATTTGAAGAATAAATTTGGATAACAACCAGGTATATAAAGGGTGGGGAAATGAAAGCTTTTTCTTTACATAAAAATGAAACTATTGTTTTCATTGACACCATGTGGATCTCTTTTCTATCAGAAATATTTAAGAAATTTAAGTGTGATTATAACTTCCAAATATAATGTTTCCAAGTGTCAAGTTAATGTGTTCAGGGAACAGAAAGACTCAAATACTCAGTGTGAGTCTCACGTAACATCTGCTTCCACAAGTACTTTGGGGACCCTTTGAGGCAAAGACAGTGGGGAACCTTGACTTATTTGCTAGACATGGAGGTGGAGATGGGAACATCCCTCCGACCTCCCTTTCTTTTTGAAAATGAGGATTTCTGAACATAACCTATCATTTCAGGAGAAAACAAATTATGAGTCATTTTAGTTACATAGATAACAATATTCATAAATGAAAAATGGGGTTATTTTTTAGGACAGAGAAAAGCAGGCTATCACCACAATGTACAATGAACAGTATAACCCCCCAGCTAAGATGTAATTACTGAATTTTTAAAATAGTAAAGCAATAATCTAGGCATTTAAGAATTACTGTTTGTATTTTGGAGTGGAAGTAACATCTTTCTCAGTTATTTTTTGGAACATGGCCACTGCTGAATTAAGGGGTCCAGTTTGTACATTGTATTTCTTCTGCATAATTGCACTAAAAGAATACGTTGGCATATTGTATGGTTTATAACGAGCTGGAAAAAACCTCCAGAAACCCTCCACAATGAATTAGGTATTCTGAAAACTTTTATTTTTTAAACAGTGATACTCTGTTCAGTTCAGTCGCTCAGTCGTGTCCGACTCTTTGCAACCCCATGAACCGCAGCACGCCAGGCCTCCCTGTCCATCACCAACTCTGAGTCCACCCAAACCCATGTCCGTTGAGTCGATGATGCCATTCAACCATCTCATCCTCTGTTGTCCCCTTCTCCTCCTGTCCTCAATCTTTCCATCATCAGGGTCTTTTCAGAGGAGTCAGTTCTTCACATCAGGTGGCCAAAGTATTGGAGTTTCAGCTTCAACATCAGTCCTTCCAATGAACACCCAGGACTGATCTCCTTTAGGGTGGACTGGTTGGATCTCCTTGCAGTCCAGGGGACTCTCAAGAGTCTTCTCCAACACCACAGTTCAAAAGCATCAATTCTTTGGCGTTCAGCTTTTTTTATAGTCCATCTCTCACATCCATACATGACTACTGGAAAAACCATAGCCTTGACTAGCCGGACCTTTGTTGACAAAGTGATGTCTCTGCTTTTTAATATGCTGTCTAGGTTGGTCATAACTTTACTTCCAAGGAGTAAGCATCTTTTAATTTCATAGCTGCAGTCACCATCTGCAGTGATTTTGGAGCCCAAAAAATAAAGTCAGCCACTGTTTCCACTGTTTCCCCATCTATTTGCCATCAGGTGATGGGACCAGATGCCATGCTCTTAGTTTTCTGAATATTGAGCTTTAAGCCAACTTTTTCACTCTCCTCTTTCACTTTCATCAAGAGGCTCTCTAGTTCTTCTTCACTTTCTGCCCTAAGGGTGGTGTCATCTGCATATCTGAGGTTATTGATATTTCTCCTGGCAATCTTGATTCCAGGTTGTCCTTCCTCCAGCCCAGCATTTCTCATGATGTACTCTGCATATAAGTTAAATAAGCAGGGTGAAGCAAGGTCTGATGCTGTAAAGAGCAATATTGCATAGGAATCTGGAATGTTAGGTCCATGAATCAAGGCAAATTGGAAGTGGTCAAACAGGAGATGGCAAGAGTGAACATCGACATTCTAGGAATCAGCGAACTAAGATGGACTGGAATGGGTGAATTTAACTCAGGTGATACTATGTAAATTGAACAAAAAATGTCAAAAAATGCTTGTTGGTTTTTAGTGTTAATCACTCAGTCGTGTTTGACTCTTTGTGACCCCATGGACTGTAGCCCACCAGGCCCCTCTGTCCATGGGATTTCCCAGGCAAGAATCCTGGAGTGGGTTGCCATTTCCTCCTCCACGGGATCTTCCTGACCCAGGGATTGAACCCAGCTCTCCCTCATTGCAAGCAGACTCTTTACCGACTGAGCCATCAGGGAAGCCCTTTGTTGGTCTTTAGGCCGAGAGTTAAACCAAAGCTCTCCTAGATACAGAACAGGCCAGTGACTGGACTTTTGATTCTTCCAAGGAGGTCCTTCATAAGGCAGTTCAGCTCTGTCTAAACCTGCCCTTGAAGACATTTTGGGTTAGGTCCCTTGGACTGCGAGGAGGTCCAACCAGTCCATTCTGAAGGAGATCAGCCCTGGGATTTCTTTGGAGGGAATGATGCTAAAGCTGAAACTCCAGTACTTTGGCCACCTCATTTGAAGAGTTGACTCATTGCAAGAGACTCTGATGCTGGGAGGGATTGGGGGCAGAAGGAGAAGGGGACGACAGAGGATGAGATGGCTGGATGGCATCACTGACTCAACGGATGTGAGTCTGAGTGAACTCTGGGAGTTGGTGATGGACAGGGAGGCCTGGCGTGCTGCGATTCATGGGGTCGCAAAGAGTCGGACACGACTGACTGAATGAACTGAACTGAACTGAAACCTGTTCTTTTATCACCATGGCCCCAAATCAAGCACTAATGAGGTTTTGTGACCCCCATGGCCCCAGTAGCAACTAAAGTAGTTAATTGTTAAAAACGCATGCAGTTGTTCTGTGACAGTGACTGTCTTGAACCACGAGCAATTCTTTCACCTTTTGGCTGTAGATTCTGCACTTTCTTCCTAATTGCTTCTGTGGATTTTATACGAGTCTAGTCAGGGAGTACAGATTGTTAAGAACTGTGATGGGTTGAATTTTTACCTAACTTGCTGGCAGGAGGCACAGGGTTCCTGGATCAGAGATGAAGAACAGTTTCTTATTCACGCAGTAGTCAGAGTATTAGCATTTTTGCCCTGGCCCTAGTACCCACAGATGATGCGAAGACAGGTGGGTGGTAATTGTACACTCAGTGGGTTGAATTACAGGAGAGGAACCCTGAGTTTAGGGAGCTCAAATCTTTTATAACGGGCAGTAAGTACACCATCCGTTTGCTCCAGAGAGACATTATCTTCATTATACTGGACCACACTCAGCTATATCTTCTAAGTGAACCTGCTCTTTCCTTCAGAGTTAGACACTCTCTCTGTCTTCCAAGGCTGTTTGCTATACATACATCCTCGAAAAAATGTTCCAAAACAAAGGCACTCAGTGCTTCTGTTCACAAGATATGTAGAAACATTAGTTGTCCATGGAGAATTGTCTCCCAACACAGACCAAAGCCAAGAGGGCCTCCGAAGAACTGTTGGGTTGTTCCATCTTTGGGAGTCCTGCTGAGAGGACGAAGCACTACAGTCATCACCATTACTACTATTTCCATTGTCTGGAAGAGTATGGTCCTGAAGGTACTTTATCTCCCCTAACCAAAAAGTCTGGACTCCATTCCTGACTCCATGTTTGGCCAAGAGATTAGGGAGGATGTCTCTTGGTTACCATAATTTGTCTTGTGACCAGAGATTGGGAACCAGTGGTCCACAAGTTACCATGTTCCTTTGTTTTACCTCTGTTCCCTCACTTAAAACGCAATAAACTTATCTGACTGAGGCTTTATGTAGTCCTAACTCAGAGGCACAGAGCTTTTAAAAAGAAAGACCATTCTATTGTAAGGAAAGAGGTGGAATTTGAAAGCTCAGGCCAACTCCTTGTCCCTGAATAAAAGTCAGTTTCCCAACATATCCTTTAATAAGCTCTGGATCAAGAGGTCAGAAGGCCAGCCAAAAGAACTATCTTTGTCTGCCATATTTTTAAGCAAGCAAGGTGTATAATCTGAAATTAAAAAAAAAAAAATTGAATCCTAGAACGGTGTCCATCACAGATGTCCGAAAATGATTCTGTGTCTTTAAAAATTCTTTTGCCTTGAAAAATACATTGTTTCTCTGTTGTCTGATTTTAGGTCTTCCAACCTGAGAGGCGGCTGTATTGCCAGACTGTATTTGATGGACACAGTTGTAAGGAACCATCGAGTCTTGTAGCTTAGCCGGATCCCTATCTAAGTCCTTGGTCTAGCATCTTGCCAGAACTCAGATGGTAGCTGGGGCATCAGAGCTCTGTACTGGGTGGAGCCCTGGATCTGTTCTAACGTCTGCCATTAATTTGGCTATGACACTCTGTGGACATCATGAGTCTTCTCACAGCCTAGGTGTACTCAATCTAAATAGAGAGGCTTATAGTATTCTACCAGCTCTGGCATGCCTCTGGGTGGGTGGGTGGGTGGGTGGAGTCATCTCTAATTTCTGCAATATGTGAATATTGGAACTTTGTAGAAGGATGATTCTCTTTTCTTGATAACAGCACTAACACATGCTTATTTTAGAAAAATAAGAATATATTGATTTACAAAAAGAATAATTTTTAACCCTATTTTCAATTTCAGTGCCATTTTTTTTTCTCAGTGCCATTTAATAGACCATATTTTGGTCTATTTTATTTGTGTATCTGTGATATAATTGAGATCATATTGTGGTGTAGTTTGCCTTTTTTACTTAAGCTACCATGAACATCTTACCATTGCATTTATACTCTACCCTGAAGATGAAAACTCTTATTAAGTGGAGAGCCATTGAAGAGTTTTAAGTAGGTTTCACTGTAAGTCCTCTCTCTTCAGATCAGAGATAGAGAAAAGAGCCTATTCATACAATTTTGAGTTGGATTCATTCCATTCTTCATTGCTGTCTGCACAGAAAAAGAATGGCTCAGGGTTATATGCATTAAAGATGGGAGTTATAGATTAGAGGTTTAGTTATCTTGAGATGCTATATTATTAGCACTTGCATGTACACATTTATATGTTATGAAAATGAATTCGAATGGCACAGATCAAGACATCAATCACATGCAGACCACAATCAAAACTATCAACTACGGAATATCAAATCTCACAAGCCCCGATCAGATATGGATAGCTATCGAGCCAGGTTTTAGGAGCATGTGTCTCGTTGTTACCATAAAGCTTTTACTGACTATATTTAAGATTCCTTTCATTCCATGTACCTTCAAAATGATCCAAGGTAGTATATAAAATTAAAAAAAATAAACATAGGACCTTTCAAATAGAAAAACGGAGACAAACCAAAGGAACCAGAAAGGGTGGATGCCATGAGGTATTTGGACAGGCCAATCCAATAATCTGTTTCCTAGCAGCAAAAAGTAAACAGGAAAATACACTGGCGTGTATAGTTTTCATTGTTACTGAAGAAAAATATGTATACTTCTTTTCACCAGACAAAATTTATCATGAAAATTATTATACGGACCCTTCTGTGAGAGATAATAGATTATAGCAGACATCTTCAGCTACAGTTTTGCAAAGGAACAACAACCCTGTTGAAATGGGTAATTGCTGTATCAGCCTTGCACATAAAGGGTGAGAATGTGATATTAAATCATAATTCAGTTTAGGCATTTCTTTGGAGGCTGAGATAATGTGGGCCAGGTACTTGGCTTTCTGATGATTTAAATTAATATGAGAATAGAACTTAGGAAACACAGATGATCATCTTGGAACATGCCCAGTTTTTTGTCAAAACTTTTGAGTTTTGATTTGAGGTCAGATGCCTCAAATGAACTATTGATTGATGATAGCTTGTGTCGGAAATCATACTGGAAACATTGGTTGGGTTATTCTAAGACTAAGGGTCTGAGTTGATTCATATGTTTTGAGTAGGCGAGTGATAACCTTTTCTTGAGTGAATAACTTAACCCGGACCCACAGCATGGGCAGAGTCTTTCCTCCCTCTTACTATTTCCTCTCTAGTAAGAACCAGGTTACCTGAATCCATTTTTTCTTTTCACAAAGTGCCCGACTTCTCTCCTTATTTATCACCGAAGGGTCTTCCACTCTTCCTTTTTCTCTTCAGCAGCTGTACCCTGGGGCAGCCTGAAACCGCCATGTTCCTGGACAACAGCTGTCACAGAATGCAAACAGGATTGCATTTCAAAAATAACTCCTGGTATAATTGCAAAAATAGGAAACAACAAGTCATAAAGGACTGGTTAAATTATGAAAGAGCAATATGATGGAATCCTAGGCAGCTATTAAAAAGATGCTGTTGAAGATTTAATAATATGAATAAATAGTCATTCTATATTTTAAGTGGGAAAAGCCCTGAGTGTGTGTGTGAGAGAGAGAGTGTCTACATATATTTCTGTCCATAGATATAAAGAGAGAGACATACCTGTCTATCTAGAAAGAGAGAAAGACAGACTGAGATGCAAAGAGAAACTATGCAGCTTTGAGTGGTGGAGGTACATTTTTTTTAACATTTTTTCTGTACTCTTAAAATATTGTACAGTAAACATGGATTATTTGTGTTTAAACAAAAGACATAAAATGTGAAAGTTCTTGGCATAGAATACAAGGCCCTTCAGTATGTGTTTGCTGCATCTTCCTTCAACTTATTTCTTGGTGATCTCCCGTCCTTTGTCGTATGCCCTGAAAACTCCAGTTACACAGCCCCACTACTGCTGCTGCTGCTGCTAAGTCGTTTCAGCCGTGTCCGACTCTGTGTGACCCCATAGACGGCAGCCCACCAGGCTCCCCTGTCCCTGGGATTCTCCAGGCAAGAACACTGGAGTGGGTTGCCATTTCCTTCTCCAATGCATGAAAGTGAACAGTGAAAGCGAAGTCGCCCAGTCGTGTCCGACTCTTTGTGACCCCATGGACTGCAGCCTACCAGACTCCTCCATCCCTGGGATTTTCCAGGCAAGAGTACTGGAGTGGGGTGCCATTGCCTTCTCCAACACAGCCCCACTAGTATTTTCCCAAAGGCTTTGGGATCTTAGTGGCTTGCCCAGCACTTAGCAGGTGCTCAGTGCCTGTTTGTTGAATAAATAGCAAAGGTGTCACTCTCCCCTCCCAGTTTTCATCAGAACCTCACTCCTCCTTCCTGGTCCCTGGTGCACTTCTTCCCACACACTTTCCAACTGCTGGCAGAGTCATGCATTTGAAATATAAACGGGCAGTTTAGTTCTCAAATGGTGGACCTTAGAGCATACAGCTGGCTCGGGTATGTTAATATGGATTTGGGGAAAGTCAGAATGTGTCTGCGGTTGTTTAACAGTGAACTTATATACATTCTTGCTCTTAAACATTTCCTTACCTCTAAGCAAGCTCACTCCTTGTCTACTTCATGAAATTAGCCCTTCATTTTAGGACTTATTTTGAACATATAAAAGAAGGAAACGATCCAAAGGCATCTTAACTATAAAAACCCGCAGGATCCATTTCCTTCCCCAAACAACGTATCTGGCTCTGTTTTCCCTTCAAAGTAAAATCAGTCCTTGAAGAGACAGTACAATTTACACAGCGCCACCCAATTAACTTTTCTGGTCAATTTTATTTCAAAAACAATAACTAAACATGGTCCTCTATAACATCTATTCCTTCTCCCCAAGGAGAGATTTTGTGTTACTTGTTTTTGTCTTTGCTCAGCACTTTGGTGTGTGTGAGTTTTCATTAACTATTCTGAATGTAGGCAAAGGCAGTGTGGTTGGAACAAACACAAATCAAGACCGCATAAATTAATAATCTTTTTAGTACCATTGTCCTACATGCCTTTAGAAATTAATTTTAATATCAGCAAACAAGTTAAAAACTCCTCTTCCACTTCTGCAGCTACTATAGGAAACCCAAACCTCTTTTGGCAGTTTTGTGAATGATAAAGGTTCATTTTTGTTTATGTTTAAATAGCAAGTGTCATATGGATTTATGCAAGGAGACCAAAAAAATTCATGGCAAGAAACCAGCCACCTGTGTTAATCAGTACAGTCTGTGGGAAAGTGAGATGTAAATTCCGACAGGTAGGTCTTTTGCTTCTGCTTTTCGTCTCTTCCTGACTGATTGGTTGTTTGAATTTAAATCTTAAGGACTTTCTTTAGAGAGTATCAGTTAATAAGCACCTCAAATAGGGTTATTAATGAGGAGAGAGTATCTTCTAAAGAGCTTGTAGTATAGAGCATAGAACTCGGTAAAGCTTCGTAATTAACAGTAGAGACTCTGGACTTAGACTGAAGTTTGGCTTTAATCTCAGCCCCACCTCATCCCAGCTCTTGTCATTTTAGACAGATTACTTAAGCTCAATATGTATCACTTTCCTTGTGTGTAAAATGGGGAGAATACTTACTTACCTCCTGCTGCTAAGTCACTTCAGTCGTGTCGTACTCTGCAACCTCATAGACGGCAGCCCACCAGGCTTCCCCGTCCCTGGGATTCTCCAGGCAAGAACACTGGAGTGTTGCCATTTCCTTCTCCAGTGCATGAAAGTGTAAAGTGAAAGTGAAGTCGCTCAGTCGTGTCCCACTCTTCACGACCACCTGGACTGCAGCCCACCAGGCTCCTCTGTCCATGGGATTTTCAAGGCAAGAGTACTGGAGTGGGTTGCCATCGCCTTCTCTGACTTACCTCCTAGGATTACTGTTAAAATTAAATGAGTTAATATTTGTCCAATACTTAGAAAAATGCCTGGACTCTGTAAGCGCTATGTGCATATGTGCTCCTACTTTTAAATCTCTAGGTTGTGAAACGACAGTATTACTCTCATAATTGTTATTTTATTTTAAATTAGCATACAATAAATTAGCATATCTTTTGGTGTAGAGGTTTTTTACTGTTTATGCATGCATAAATGCATGTGACCACTATTGAAATGAGGATTCAGTACAGACATCACTTCAAAAAAACTTTGTCTTGCTACTCCTTTGTAACATCCCAGTCCTGTTCTCTATTGCTCTGGTTTTGCATTTTAAAGAATGTCACATAAGTGGCATCTTCTAATGTTGCAGCCTTTTGAGACTGACTTCCCTCACTTAGTGCACTGGCTTTGATATTCATCCAAGTTGTTGCATGTATGAATACTGTGTTCCTTTTTACTGTAAAGTAGTATTCCGTGGTTTAGATAGACTACAGTTTGCTCTTATATTCTCAAGTTGAAGGATATTTGGGTTGTTTATAGTTTGGGGAAACTACAAATAAAGATGCTATACACAATTGAGTATATAAGTTCTATAAGTTTTCATTTCTCTAGAGAATTCTAGAGAATCCACATTATCTAGATGTGGAATTTCTGGATCATATGATAAGTGTATGGTTAACTTTATCAGAAACTGCCAAATGGTTTTCCAGAGTAGCTGTACCATTTTGCATTCCCACCAGCAATTGATGAGAGTTGCTGTCACTTCACATCCTAGTCAGCACTTGGTATTATTGTCAGCAATATTTATTTTAGCCATTTTAATAGGGGTATAATGGTATCTCAACAGTGACTTTAATTCGCATTCCTGCAGTAGCTAATGATATTAGCATCTTTTCATGTGTTTACTGGTCATATATGTATCCTTTTTTAGCAAAATGTCTGTTCAAGTTGTTTGCCCATTTTTAAATTGGATTGTCTGTTTTCATATTGCTGAGCTCTTTTAGTACAACTTTTAATTTTGAAAAAGTTTACAAATTACAAGAAATTACAAAAATACAGAGATTTTTCTATGTACCCTTCACCTAGATTGACCCAATGATAATATTTTACATAACCTTAGTACATTGTCAGGAGAAGGCAATGGCAACCCACTCCAGTACTCTTGCCTGGAAAATCCCATGGACGGAGAGCCTGGTAGGCTGCAGTCCATGGGGTCGCTAAGAGTCGGACATGACTGAGTGATGACTTCACTTTCACTTTTCACTTTCCTGCATTGGAGAAGGAAATGGCAACCCGCTCCAGTGTTCTTGCCTGGAGAATCCCAGGGACGGGGGAGCCTTGAGGGCTGCCGTCTCTGGGGTAGCACAGAGTCGGACACGACTGAAGCTACTTAGCAGCAGCAGCAGCAGTACATTGTCAAAACCAGAAAACTGGCACTGGCATAGTACTGTTAACTTAGTATAGATTTAATTAAGGTTTCACTACTTTTTACACATACTTTTTCATGTATCATTCCCTGAAATTTTATTACATGTGTCAGTTTGTATACACATCATGAAAACCGGGATACTAAACTGTTCCATCACAAGTAAACTCCCTTGTGTTGCTCTTTGATGGTCATACTCTTCCCTCAACACTAACGTGTAGTAACCAGTGATCACTCTTCTAGCACTTTAATTTGGTCACCTCAAGAACATCATATCAATGGAATTTGACAGTAACCATTTAGGATTTTTTTTTCTCTCAACATAATGCCCTTCAAGATCTATTACTCGAGGTCTCTTCATATACTATAATATAAATCCCTTGTAATAATATGATTTGCAAATATTTTCTTCCACTCTGTAGTTTGTCTTTTTGTTCTCTTTAAAAGTTTCTTTCTCAGGGTTTCTCTGGTGGTTCAGTGGCTAAGACTCCTTGTACCCAAAGCATGGGGCCCAGGTTCAGTGCCTGATTGGGGAACTAGACCTACATGCTGCAACTAAAAAAAAGAAAGGAAAAAGAAATCCAACATGCCACAACAAACATCCTGAGTGCCCAGCTAAGATCTGGCACAGCGAAATAAAGAAATAATGAATAAGATAAAATTTAAAAGTCTCTTTCTCAGAGCAAAAGTTTTACTTGTGATGAAGCAGTCCAAGTGATCATTTTTTTCTGTGGTAGATTGTGCCTTCAGTTCAGTTTAGTTGCTCAGTCGTGTCCGACTCTTTGCAACCCCATGAATCGCAGCACGCCAGGCCTCCCTGTCCATCACCAACTCCTGGAGTTCACTCAGACTCACGTCCATTGAGTCGGTGATGCCATCCAGCCATCTCATCCTCTGTCGTCCCCTTCTCCTCCTGCCCCCAATCCCTCCCAGCATCAGAGTCTTTTCCAATGAGTCAACTCTTCGCATGAGGTGGCCAAAGTAATGGAGTTTCAGCTTCAGCATCATTCCTTCCAAAGAACACCCAGGGCTGATCTCCTTCAGAATGGACTGGTTGGATCTCCTTGCAGTCCAAGGGACTCTCAAGAGTCTTCTCCAACACCACAGTTCAGGATTATGCCTTAGGTGTCATTTAAAAGAACTCTTTGACCAAACCCAGGGCAAAATATTTTCTCACATATGTTCTCTTCTAAAAGTTTTATAGTTTTGCAATTTACATTTAGATCTATAATCAATTTTTTGATCTGTAATCAATTTTGAGTTAATTTTTGTGTAAGACATGATTTTAGGGAGAGGTTCATTATTTTTCAGTACATGTGTGCAATTACTCCAACACCATTGCGGAAAAGACTGTTTTTGCTGCATTAAATCGCCTTTGAACTCTTATCAAAACTCAGTTGGTCATATTTGTGTAGATCTATTTCTGAACTCTCAGTTCTATTCCATAGATCTATATCAGTACTGTCTACTGTCTATACTATTAGATCTTTAAGGAAGACTTAAAATTGTATGCTGTGATTGCTTTGATTTCATTTGTCTTTTTCAAAATTGTTTTGGTTATTCTAGATATTTTGGGTTTCCATAGGAATTTTAAGATTGGCTTGTCTGTGTATACAGAGAAAATCTTAGAGAAATTTTGGTTGGAATCATGTTAATTCTATAGATCAATTTGGGGAGAATTGACATCTTTACTATATTATGTCTTCATGTATCTTGAAGCCCTTTTGTTACGTGCATGCACATTTATAATGGGTAGGCTTTCTTGGTGGATTGACTCTTGTCATTATGTAATGTGGTATCCCTGATATTTCTTTTTGCTCTGTAATCTACATTTTCTGGTTTTAAAATAGGCACTCCAGTTTTCTTTTGATTAATGTTGGCACGGTAAATTATTTTCTACCTTTTGCTTTAAATGTCCACATATTTTGTGAATTTCTCAAATTTCCTTTTGTTAATGATTTCTAATTTCACTCCATTATGGTCAGAAAATCCTGTGTATCATTTCAATCTTTAAAAAATTTTTTAAATTGTTTTTGATTTGTGGTCTATCCTGAAGAATGTTCCATGGACACTTGTAAAGAATTGTATTCTACTGTTTTTGGAGGGAGCATGTATAAATGTGAGGTCTGGTTGGTTTATATTGTTGTTTGTGCCTTGTTTCTCTGCTCATCTCCTGTCTAGTTGTGCTATATGTTAATTATTGAAAATGGGTTGTTGAAGTCTTCAACTATTATTGTTGAATTTTTTCTTTCTTTAATTCTGTCATCTTTTGTTCCATGTATTTTGGTTTCTGTTATTAGGTTCAGATGTGTTTATTGATTGTCATTTATTTATTTTGGCTGCACTGGGTCTTCATTGCGTTTGTGTAGGCTTTCTCTAGTGGCAGCCAGCGGGAGTTACTCTTTGCTGCGGGCTTCTCATCTCGGTGGCTTCTCTTGTTGCAGAGCACAGGCTCTAGGAACATGGGCTTCCGTAGTTGCAGCGTGCAGGCTCATTAGTTATGGCGCACGTGCTCCGGAGGTGCAGCTTGCGGGCTCTAGAGCACGGGCTCAGTAGTTGTGATGCGTGGGCTTCTTGGCATGTGGCATCTTCCCAGACAGAGATTGAACCCATGTCCCCTGCATTGGCAAGTAGATTCCTATCCACTGTGCCACCAGGGAAGTCCACAGATATGTTTATAATTGTTACATCTTCTTAACTTTTTAACATTATAAAATGTCCTTTGTGTCTAGTAACAATTTTTGATAGTGTTATTAGTGTAATACTTTAGCATAGCCACTCAAGCTCTCTTTAGATTGCTGTTTTCATGGTATATCTGTATCTTTTTCCATCCATTTACTTTGAAAATATTTGTTTTTTTTTATTTAAATGTGTCTCTTGTAGACAAAATATAGTTAGATTATATTTTATATCCATTTTGTCAATCTCTTTCAATTAGTGTAATAAATTTCCATTTAATGTGATTACTAATACATTAATGTGATTACTAATTACTAATAAAAGGTCACATTTACACCTGCCATTTTATTATTTATTTTCCATGTCCTGTATCTTTTCTTATTCTAGTATTCTTCCATTTCTGACTTGTTTTGTTTTAAATATATGTTATTTTACTATGCCATTTTAATTCCCTTATCACTTCTGCTGTAGAGTATCTAGTTATTTTCTTAGTGCTTGTCCTATTAACTTCTTTTTTTGCTCTTTTTCTTAACAGCTTTATTGAGATATAATTTACATACCACACAAGTCACCCATTTAAAGTATACTGTTCAGTGGCGTTTAGTATTAATATATTCAGAGTTGTACATCCATAATAACAATCAATTTTAGAGTATTTTCTTTACCCAAAAGAAATCTTGTACCTCCTAGCCATGACCTCCAGTGCTGTCATTCCCTCTAGTCCTAGGCAGCTACTAATTTACTTTCTGTCGCTATAGGTTTGCTTATGCTGGGCATTTCTTTTCTTGTTTTTTTTTTTTTTTCTTTATCCCTCCATTACCAAAGGAAAAACCCTTTTATTTCTAAATTTTTTTATTTAAAAAATATTTATTGGCAAATAGTTGATTTACAATATTGTGTTTCAGGTGTACAGTAAAGTGATTCAGTTATGCATATATATATTCATTCTTTTTCAGATTCTTTTCTCATGTAGGTTATCATAGAGTTACTTCTTAATTTTTGATGATCTAGTTCAGGTTAATATCATCTTGATATATAAAAACTTTGCTCCTCCCTGTTCTTTATGCTATTATTTTCATAAATTATGTATTATACATTGTGTTTCCAAACACAGAATTATAATGTTTGCTCTATGCCCTTGTTTTTTAAATAAAGTAGGAGGGAAAATAATTATTAAAAAATATATTTATACTCTTTTTTATATTTACCTATGGAGTTACCTTTATTAGTGTTCTGTGTTTCTTCCTGTAGATTGGGGTCACTGTTTCTTTTTCCAGTCATTGCTCTAGGAATTAGAATATGCATACTCTATTTTTCACAGTTTTTACAATCCATACTTTACCAACCAAAGCTGAATGCAGAAATCTTCCACTGTATAGATCCCTTTTATATTCTCTTTTTATATTATTTTATCCAAATATATTGAAAATCTTGCCAGACATGGCTATAATGGTTGCTTTTAATTGTGAAGCATATCTTAAAGAACTCAAGAAGAGGAAAATGTTATATTTTATTTATCTTGATATTCATTATTTTTTGTCTCTTACTTCAGTCTTGATTTTCCAATTTTCCTTCTGGTATCATTTCCCTTCTCTACAAAGGACTCCCTTTATAGCAGTTCAGTGGCTGTGAATTCTCATAGTTTTCCATCACCTGAGAATGTTTTTTTCTCATCTTTATTTCTTAAAAAATATTTTCACTAGATGCAGAATTGTGGGTTGATAGTTCTTTTCTGCAGTTTAAAAAATGTGCTGCTTTTTTTTTCTTACTCCATGGTTTCACGTGAGTAATCCATAGTCATTCAAATTGTTATTTCCTTGTAAGCAATATATTAGTTTTCTCTGGCCAGTTTCAAGATTTTTTTGTTTTTCTTTAACTTCAGCAGTTTATTATCTGCCTGAGTACAGATCTCTTTGACGTTATCCAGTTCAACATTTGCTGAGTTTCTTGAATGTGTAGATTTATGTATTTTGCCAAATTGGGGTAAATTTCTTCTATTTATTTATGTTTTTCTGTACACTCTTCGTTATCTTTTTGGACTCTGGTGGTACAAATATTAGACTTTGTGTTTTATCTTTCCACCATAAGCCTATGTTCATTTTCGTTTGCAATCGTTTTCCTCTCTGTTATTCAGATTGGAGAATTTATATTGCTTTATCTTTGTCATCTCCATTCTGCCATTGAATGAACCTAGTGAAGTTTTTTTGTTTGTTTCTTCAGTTTTTTTTTTAATTGTGTTGCTCAGACCTAAACTTTCCATCTGATCTTACTTATGCCTTCTGTTTCTTTGCAGAAACATACTATCTTTCCATTCCTTTCAAGAGGGTTTATCCTTATTTTTTGCAGCATTTTTATAATAACTGCTTTAATATCTTTGTCTGACAACTCTATCATCTTTGTTATCTCAGTGTTGGCGAGATAAGATTGATCATCTTTGCCCTTGTGAGTTGTTTTGTTTTTTGTTTTATTTTAGTTTTTGTGTGCTAAGTAATTTTTGGTCATATCCTGGACATTTTGTATATTATACTGTGAGACTCTGGATCTTTTAATATCCTATGGTAATTAGGTTAATTGTATCTTCTAAATATGTTTGAATGTTTGGCCTGTGTTACTTATGCATGTTCTTTAGGAAGATAAAATGCATGGTCTCTGCAGTATACAGTTACCTGTTTAATAGATCAAGTGATGCCAATTCATAAAAGAAGTTTTGGGAACATATATACAATGGAATATTACTCAGCCATGAAAGGAACGAAATTTGGTCATTTACAGTGATGTAGATGAACCTAGTGGAGAAGGCGATGGCACCCCACTCCAGTACTCTTGCCTGGAAAATCCCATGGACAGAGGAGCCTGGAAGGCTGCAGTCCATGGGGTCACTGAGGGTTGGACACGACTGAGCGACTTCACTTTCACTTTTCACTTTCATGCATTGGAGAAGGAAATGGCAACCCACTCCAGTGTTCTTGCCTGGAGAATCCCAGGGACGGGAAGCCTGGTGGGCTGCCGTCTATGAGGTCGCATAGGGTCGGACACGACTGAAGCGATTTAGCAGCAGTAGATGAACCTAGAGTCTGTCATACAGAGTGAAGTAAGTCAGAAAGAGAAAAAAAAAACATTGTATATTAACACATATATATGGAATGTAAAAAAAATGGTACAGATGAATCCATTTGCAGAGCAGGAATAGAGATGTAGAGAATGGACATATGAACATGAGAGGGAAGGGGAAGCTGGGCCGAATTGGGAAAGTAGTACTGACGTGCATACAATACCATGTGTAAAATAGCTAGCTAGTGGGAACCTGCTGTATCACAGGGAGCTCAGCTCAGTGTTCTGTGATGACCTAGAGGGGTGGGAAGGAGGGGAT
Organism: Bos javanicus; assembly: GCF_032452875.1. Lineage (NCBI taxonomy): Eukaryota > Metazoa > Chordata > Mammalia > Artiodactyla > Bovidae > Bos > Bos javanicus. The sequence continues at coordinate 17,781,756 of NC_083897.1, read as the reverse complement.
ATATGTATACATATACTTCATTAATGCTGTTATACAGTAGAAACTAACATAACATTGTAAAGCAATTATACTACAATTAAAAATAATAGTGCACTGGGACGACCCAGAGGGATGGTATGGGGAGGAAGGAGGGAGGAGGGTTCAGGATGGGGAACACATGTATACCTGTGGCGGATTCATTTTGATATTTGGCAAAACTAATACAATTATGTAAAGTTTAAAAATAAAATAAAATTTAAAAAAAATATTCTATCAAACCAAAAATAAATAAATAAATAAAAATAATAATAGTGCCTATCTTAGATTTGTTACAAGGTTTAATAAAGCATTTTTTAAAGTTTGAAAAAATAAAAATGAAATTATTTTAAAAATAAATTCAAGGCAATCTGTTTTGATAAAATGATGTTGGGGGTGTGATAATTGTAGAATTATTATCATACTTGTTTTTAATATGCATGTCTTTCTGGCAAACAAAAAATTCCAGGGTCAACTATTATGTGTTTTTGAAATTTTCATCACCAAGCAACAAATGTTTCTCAGGCATCTGCTCACTGTTTGTCTGGCACAATTTTCATGTCAGTAACAGATATAAAGATGAATAATATCTACATGGAAAGAGGTAACCTTAGTTAATGTGGGTGGGGGATCTGAGGCACAGAGAGTTAGCTTATCTACTAAGTGGCAGAACTAGGCCTTGGTCTCAGGTTTTCTGACTCTAAATGATTTGCTTCTCTCTAGCCCCAGGTTGTCTCTATTAAGTACACAGTCTAAGAAAAAAGGATGGCAGAGCTTCAAAAGAGGTATAAAATAACTCTCCATTCCACCACGATTTGGACAGAATCATCAGTGTGCTAATATTCCTGAATGATAGATACAGTTGACAGTACAAGGATTGTGACATTGCTGTTCTTCACTTATTTGAGCAAGTTAAGAATGTGCCAGGATTATATAGAAATTCAAAATATGAATAATTGGTATATATTTAACCAAAATTCTTTTTTCTTTCTTATGAAGTCAGAAAGCATATTAGTCATTGTAGTAGACATGTTGCCAGCTGGCAATAATTAGTATACATTCATATTTCCAAAATAAGCTGTTTTGATGTTATCCTTGGTTATTAACTTACCCTCATTTTTAGTTATTATGTGTTGAAAAATATAATTTTATAAAAAATGTTGCTATGTAGATGTGTGACTAGAAAGATCACTTTGCATACACTTGGAAATTTTCATCCTTTGGTTTTTAGGCATAATCTCTTTTGCAGGACTTAAAAAAATGTGTTGAGATCCTATTGTGTGCTGGCAATTAGACTAGCTTCCTGGTATATTTTCTCAGTCATAACTTTGACCACAGTCATTTTGAGACTCTATTGCCAGAGTGCCTAATCACATTTCTGTACTGTCTCCCACCTACCAGCTAGTTATTCCTGTGTCTGTTTTGCTCAGCCAGATCTCATTTCCCTCTTTGCTACTAGCTGAAGATATAACTGGTGTATTTCTTCTGTGAGAGAAAGTACATAAGAGTATCTGGTTCAAGCTAGGTGCCTCAAAGAATGATTTTTTGTATGGACTTCTCCCATGTACTCCACTCAAACACATGACTCCACTGCCTGCTCTGAATTTCGATGTCTGCATCTTTCTTTATCTCTGCATAATCTCCTTGGCTTCCTGACTTTTCAGTTGTGCTAACTACTAGTATGGCCTTAGCAAACTTCGCAGTCCCATCATTTATCTGATGGCCCCAGCATTACTGTCACTCAAAGTCCTAGCATGACATTTTATGGAAAACAAGGCATTCTGTTTATGATTCCTTCACACCAGGTTGAAATAACTGCTTCTGCTACCCCTAGCTAAACTGCATCATCTGACATCATGATCAGTAGGTATTGTACTAATTGGCAAGGAAAAAATGCATTAGCAGCACTACTGTAAAATCAAGTTCAAATAGACTGAATAAAATATATGTCTTATGCTGCCCTTTGTATTCTTGTTACAGCATCCATTCTTCGCCCTTAGTGTTGAGACACTTGTTTCTCTTCAATTAGATATGTTATTAATCGTGACATTGATAACAAACATGGCTTGAAGAAGTGAGGTTTCCATGTTTTAATTCTAACTGTTTCCTGAGCAGGTATCTAAGTTGTCATTGACTGCTCACTCGGTAGATGGGATTATTCGGTTCTATTCTGGTTAGCTTTATGTGGCCCAGACCTGATTTCTCAGTAACGAGAGGGACAGTGAAGAAAATAACTCAGGCTTAGATTGAACTCGAAGGGCTGATGGAAGTCTTGATGGTAACCTGATGGAATCAGTGGTAAAAGTTGATTTTAGAGCCATCTTGACCATGGTTTGAATATAAACTCTACAACTATGTATGACTTTGAGCAAGTTTACTTAAGCTCACTGAACCAGTTTTTTCATATTAAAATGGAGATAACAATCTGATAGGATTGTTATGAGGATCAAATGAGATATTATGTACAGCACACCTATTGTGCCTGCCACTGATGCACAGAGAAGCTAAGTACCTTGCCTAAGATCACACTGCTAGTAAGTTGCGGAGTCTAGTCATAGACCCAAGTCAGTTTGGTTCCAAAGACTTAAGCTCTTTTTACTCTGTTTTTTTTCCCCACTAGCAATAGGGCATGTGAGCTGTTAATACTTAGAAACATAGAACTTTAGGACTGGAAGGAATTCAGACATCATCTATTATGCCACTAATTAGATATTTGAATTCCCTTTACAACATATTTCACCAAAGCCCTCTCAAGATATCATTGTGCTTCTCGTGAACACTTCTATTTTATCTGTAATTTATCTCCTCTGTTGTTATGTAAAGTGCCTGACCATGTTTGTGTTATGTTGGAGAGGACACTATCAGAAAGATGTGCAAAGAGAATAGGCACATCGTTTAATGAGGAGAAGCCCCTGCCTCCTTCAGTGTTGGTAGCAAGTTTTTTTGTTAATTTTTTTAAACTCTCAGGAGAGAAAATCACCAAGGCATTCTCCATTGCAGCATTCCCTAGAGCTGGCTTTATCAGTCAATCCTAAAGGAAATCAGTCCTGAATATTCACTGGGAGGACTGATGCTGAAACTGATGTTCCAATACTTTGACCACCTGATGTGGAGAGCTGACTCATTGGAAAAGACCCTGATTCTGAGAAAGATTGAAGGCAGGAGGAGAAGGGGACAACAGAGGAGTAAATGGTTGGATGGCATCACCAACTCGGTGGACATGAGTTTGGGCAAGTTTCAGGAATTGGTGATGGACAGGGAAGCCTGGTGTGCTGCAGTCCATGGGGTTGCAAAGAGTCAGGCATGACTGAGCAACTGAACTGAACTGATGTGGGGTTGCGGTTGTGGCACATCAGTTTTAGAAAGAACTGCTTTGACCTGGACCCAGCTCCTTTTGCTGAAGTACAGAATCATCCCAGATTCCCAAGGGGATTGGGCAGCCTTTTGTTGCCATAGTGGAGATAGCCATAACTTTACAACTTACCCAGATTAGATGTGGTCAACCACTCTGTTGAGCTTGTTAAGCTGTTTGGGTAATTTGCTTTTCGGCTTCCTGCAACAAGTATTATGTTCTGGGGAGCAACCAGTCTATTTCACTCTTCATTACCTATCATTCAATATCAACATCTAGGGAATTCAGGATGTCTGATTCTGATTGTTTTTGTTTAGTCACTAAGTCATGTCCAACTCTGTGCAACCCCGTGGACTGTGGCCAGTCAGGCTCCTCTGTCCATGGGATTTCCCAGGCAAGAATACTAGAGTGGGTTGCCATTTCCTTGTCCTGGAGTCCTGGTTTAAATCCTCTTTGTTGGGATTACACAGCTGAAGCAGCACTCTAAGGTTTAGTAGTTAGGCTAACTCTGGAAATGCCCAGCTGCTTTAGACCAAGGTAGGGAGGGTGGTCCTCCCTTCTCAGCTTATTTCAATTCCATATCTTGGGGAGGATGCTACTCTGTCTTGTTTGATGTCATAATTTTAAACCACTTGGAATAATATTCTCCTTTGCTTTAATGTTATACATCCCTGTGCATGTTCTTCAGTAATTGAAAGGGATATCGGACAAATTTGATCTGTCTAGCTTTGACTTATGCTGTCCTTATCTTGGCCTTTGTGTCATTAAGAAAAAAATTGGTATTGATCTCGGACCATACCACTACATTGTGCTGCAATTTTTCTTCCTTGCTAGTGGAATATAAATCGATAAAAGGCAGCTGCTTTAGACCAGGGCCAGATATGGTGCTGTCATTTATATATTGTAAATCCAATGATAGCTGATCAAATCAGTGCCTCTCCTGTTCCAAACTTGACATGATTGAATTGTCAATAAAAAGGATTTTACAGTAAGGGAAGGAGAGCTGACAGTGTAAATGTCTGAAAACCCAATGAAATTCAGTGTAAAATGAAACAATGAACTAGGATATCATTTTATAATTTCCAATGGGAAAAAATATTTAGTGAATCATAGCTGAAATTGGGGATGATCACAGGAGGAGGGAAGCAGGAATGAAAAGCCAGCTCACTCGTATTATAATTTTTGAGAAATCTGAAATGCAAATTTGCAGATGCAAATTTTTGGAATTATGCATCGTACTCACTGACTTGTTTATTTACAGAAGTGGTTCAAATACTCTCCACCTCCTCCCTCTTCCGTGCACATATTTTCTAGTGATAATACCCAGTTGCTGGGGAAAAACAAGCATTTCCTTCCCCAGGAGTCCTACTGACTTCTCACACGTGATTCAGGAACAGATCTGGTAGAATTTAACCCTACATTCTTAAAGTCAACCAGTAGAGCTCTAGTTTCACTTAATAGGTCCCTAGTGGAGAGTGAAAAAGTTGGCTTAAAGCTCAACATTCAGAAAACGAAGATCATGGCATCTGGTCCCATCACTTCATGGGAAATAGATGGGGAAACAGTGGAAACAGTGTCAGACTGTTTTTTGGGGCTCCAAAATCACTGCAGATGGTGACTGCAGCCATTAAATTAAAAGACGCTTACTCCTTGAAAGAAAAGTTATGACCAACCTAGATAGCATATTCAAAAGCAGAGACATTACTTTGCCAACTAAGGTCCATTTAGTCAAGGCTATGGTTTTTCCTGTGGTCATGTATGGATGTGAGAGTTGGACTGTGAAGAAGGCTGAGCACCGAAGAATTGACGCTTTTGAACTGTGGTGTTGGAGAAGACTCTTGAGAGTCCCTTGGACTGCAAGGAGATCCAACCAGTCCATTCTGAAGGAAATCAGCCCTGGGATTTCTTTGGAAAGAATGATGCTAAAGCTGAAACTCCATTACTTTGGCCACCTCATGTGAAGAGTTGACTCATTGGAAAAGACTCTGATGCTGGGAGGGATGGGGGCAGGAGGAGAAGGGGACGACAGAGGATGAGATGGCTGGATCGCATCACTGACTCGATGGACATGAGTCTGAGTGAACTCTGGGAGTTGGTGATGGACAGGGAGGCCTGTCGTGCTGCGATTCATGGGGTCACAAAGAGTCGGACACGACTGAGCGGAACTGAACTGAACTGAGAAGTACTCAAAAAAATTTAAAGGGAAAACTCTAAATAAGAAGCTCCGACAGATGTAACTCTTGGTATGTGGCCCATCAAACTTAGTTTAGGTAACTAAGATCTGACCCCTTGAAAGCTGAAGAAATCCTGCCAATTTTTCATGAGACCTGATTAATCTATTTGCAAATGTAAGAGCATGGCACTTAATTGTATGTTGAGAAGTATATGCTGGGAGAGGCCAGGTTGGGAACTGATAAGAGGATGCTGTTTCGTTTAAATGCTGCCAGAGGCATGTTTGCATGACATTCTTCCCTCTGGACCTGATTAGAGGAGAATTGGCTTCTGAGAGATGCTTGACTTCTGAATTTTCAGCTTGAAAACTGTATTCCGAGTTTGATATATATTTTTGGAGGGCTCTTTTTCCACATTTTCTCATGATAATAGGGTTAACTTATAAACTGTAGCAACCATGACTACCACTGCAACAAGCGTGTTCTTGTGTCATCATGAGGTACCTTACAGGAGAGGGGATTAATCACCACTGTGCATCTTGGAAAGTATTATTTTGACCAGGAGTAAGGCGAGTCTCCTTTCCTGATTTGAACTTGAGACAACTCAAGTAAAATCTAACCTTGTTCCTTTGCTCTTGTTGAGGTACCTCACACCACTAAGAGTCCTCTTCCTCCTGTGATATGCTCTTCTCCTTGGGCTTCTCTTATACTGCTCTTATTTGAAACTTGTGAAAGCTTGTTCTTTGTCTCGTTCAACCAATTTCTTTCTTCTGTTTTTCTCAACTTATTATCATGGCTACCATTTCTAGGAGTGATATACAAACCAGGGACTGTGCCCTTCAAATTATACCTATTATTTCATTTAATATTGACAGTATCTCTATAAAAATCAACCAACTGAACCTGTGCAGAGAACAAAAGAGGGTCAAGGATATGCTAGATTCTTGGTTAACACCCAGTTTTACTGGACAGGGAAAAGAGTAGGAGTGAAAGAAAGAAATGGAGAAGTAGCGATCAGACCGGAAGGAGGGAACCAGAAAGGGCAGGATCCTGGAAGTCAAGAGAAGTTCATGTGATACCCACTATGAATAAAGCTCCCAGCCTGTCTCTCTTCATTTTCAATTTATTACTCATGGCTTATACCAAAGGTATTGTGAGTGGGTTTTGAAGAGTCGCTGGCCCTATGAACTGTGAAGCAAAATTTCAAGTTCACACAAGTGTACATTTTCTGGGGAATGGATCGGCAGATTTCTTTAGTGATCCATACATAAAACAAAGGTATATCTTCAAGCTTACACCTTCAGCTTTCCACTGGACATTTTCCATCATTCTTTCAAAGTCAGCATGTCTAAAATTTAGCCTTTGTACCACCTCTTTGCAAACCACCCATCTTACCCCTCCCCTACCTTCTCCTGGGAATCTTGTGCTTTCCCCTTCGCATCACCATTGTCTCTAGGGTTTATCCTTTCTCTATTCTTAATTTTCACTACCTTTTCTTGGAACCTCTTCTCCTAGTTGACTGGATTATTGAGGTTACTCTTTTAACTTTTTTAAAAATTTGTTTGACTGTGCCAGGTCTTCATTACAGCACGGGGATCTTTAGTTGTGGTATGATAGATCTTGTTCCCTGACCAGGGCTTGAACCTGGGCCCCCTGCATTGGGAGCGTGGAGTTTTAGCCAGTGGACCGCCAGGGAAGTCCCCTGGGCATGTGTGCTCAGTCACTCAGTGATATTTGACTTTTTGCAACTCCATAGACTGTAGCCCACCGGGCTCTTCTGTCTCTGGGATTTCCCAGGCAAGAATATTGGAGTGGGTTGCCGTTTCCTTTTTCAGGTGATATTCCCAACCCAGGGATTGAAACTGAGTCTTCTGCATTGGTAGGCGGATGCCTTACTACTGAGCCATCTGGGAATCCGAAAGTCCCTTGAGGTTGCTCTTAACCAGTATTGTTGCTTCCTAACCTTCTCTGTTTTATAATAATGTCATACTTTTTGAAAGTTAGCCTCATCACATAAAGCAAGCTATTTACGAGCACAGTGTTTACGGGCAGTGGAATCTGACATAAAGTGAAAGTGTTATTCACTTAGTCATGTCCAACTCTTTGTGACCCCATAGACTGTATAGCCCACCAGGCTCCTCTATCTATGGAATTCTCCAGGCAAGAATACTGGAGTGGTTAGCTGTTCCCTTTTCCAGGGGATCGTCCCAGCCCAGGGATAGAACCCAGGTCTCCCGCATTTCAGGTGGATTCTTTACTGTCTGAGTCACCAGGGAATCTGACATATCTGGGTTACAGTTCTGATTTTTCCTCTTGTTCACTGTGCAGTCGTAGTCAAGTTGCTTAATATTGCTGATCTTCATTTTTCCCTCTTTAAGAAAATAGGGGTAATGCCAATACTACCTCCTGGGCTTATTGTGAATACTCAGTGAGATAATCCATGTAAGGAGCTTAGCAGAGTGCTAGCACATTTGTAAGCTTTCAGGAGAGAGCTATTATTTTCTTCCAAAGAACATAAAATGTCTCCCTGACGCTTACCTCACCACACATAAAATCTTCTGTGTGACTTTTCAGACCTACCAGAAACTGGTCCCCAACTTGCCTGACCCTCAGAAGATGTGTACATCAGGGTTCTGTGTCCTAAATGTGCTCTCATCGTGCATACCTCACCCCCACCTCTGCATTTTCACTCATGCTGTTTCCTCATCCTAAAATGTTGGAGCCCATTCATTCAGCCTTCCTTCACACTCCAGTTCCTGTACCTTCTCTGGTCTCAAGTCCCCCGGTTCTCAACATATTCTAATTTCTCTTGTACTTCGTCATTGTCTGTAGTGCCCGATTAGTACCTTATAATACACTGTTCAGCACAATTTGTGCTTTACTTATGAGTTTATAGTGTTGCAAAATATGAAGCTGTTCATTTCCTTCCTGCTTGTTTTTGTTTGTTTTTTTCCTATCCGAGCAGGGATCAGGTCTTGACTTTTTTCCTCTGTTCCATGTGACTTGTAACAGTTTCTCTGTAATTATGTGCTGTATTTGTTGGGTTTTCTTTCTTTTCTTTTTTTGGTTGTTTTAATCAAACTGTCAAAGTTTGGATGCAGAAGACATGTTATGTAAAACTTGCCACCATGCCTTATTTTTTTATGAACTCAGATACCTGGAGACATGGAATCTAAAGCTGAGATTGCTGGCTTGGGGAAAGCCGAGCACCTCCTTTCTCTCATTTCTAGAAATATTGGGTTTTCCTGGTGGCTCAGATGGTAAAGAATCCGCCTGCAATGCAGGAGACTTGAGTTTGATCCCTGGGTGGGGAAGATCCCCTGGAGAAGGGCATGGCAACCCACTCCAGTGTTCTTGCCTGGAGAATCCCATTGATAGAGGAGCCTGGCGGGCTATAATCCATGGGGACACAGACAAGACGGAGCAACTAAGCACAAGTAAGACCAGCAGGCTGGGTGAAGTCTCTTAAGTCCTCTCTGATCTCCTAGGACTCTGCGATTCTGATAAAACTAAGAATCTGCTCCAAAGGCCATACGGCTTTATTCTCAGCCTTTGCCCTGGCTTGCTGTGGTTTTGACAGAATGTAGCATCTCAAACAAGGCTTACGTGCTGTCCTTAATTGAAACTGTTTGTCCCTCCTAGTGAGCAGACAAGCCTCAGTTGAGGAAACCACGTCAGCAGATTTCATTCCAGGGTGGGGAACTGTTTCTGACAAGGAGCCCCATAAAGTATGTGTGCTTCAGAGAAAAGGGAAAACTGGGTAAACAAATACTCCCTTTGCTGAAGGAGGATGTGGGTTGAAAATCATATTATAGAAGAGGTATCCTGGAGTGTCCTGGGTAACCAGCCAAAAACTTGATCTGGTTTCTCTTAGCATGGGGTAACTCACTACGCCAACTGACATATTTCTCCAGTGACCTCTGCATCTGAAAATGTCCCCTAAAAGCACAGCTGTCCATTCTCCATGCTCCAAGCCTCACCGTTAGCCCTAACAGCCTGCAAGATGCTGTTGTGCGGGCATTTCTTCAGCATTTCTCAATAGAGTGGCATGTTCGGCTCCTTTCCATTTCTGACATTTGTGCGATTGAATCCCTGCCTAGAGAACAGGAGTGGCTTTTATATGGCCTAGGCCCTCTGTGCTGGGCAAGCCTGGGCTTTGTTGTAACAGCATCTTACTGTTGTTCATCCGCTATTTACCCACTGCCCCGATCTGAGCCGACAGCAACTTGAAAGTTGCTTCCTCAGGATATTCTAGGGAGCAGAGTGGAAAGAAGAAACATTGGCACGTCCTCCAGAATTTTAACTAACCAGAGAGCTGTCTGCTGATGGGTGCTCCGTGCACCACTAGCTCCAAACCCTCACTAATTATACAAACTCATCAGGAATGTCGCCTAGTGTTCTTCTATTTAATGGGTGGTTGTGCACCACATTCCTTTCATTCTGCATTCGAATTATTGACATAATATTGACATTCATGGGCAGGTTAGTTTTCTAATGATGGTCAGAAAATCAAAGTGTTTTTTTTTTTTTTTGTATTTCCTGACTTTACCTGTCCTTTCAGAAAACCTGAGAGTGTTATTAATACTTAATGCTGCATACAGTTTTCGCAGCAGTACTCCTTTCCCCAGAGGTTAGTCTCAGAGAATACAGGACAGGGTAATTAGGTCTATTGATCTTTGCTATAGCCAGTGTTATCGGAATGGCTATCAACTTTATAAGTAAGATGTGGATATTCATTTTAGTTAAGGAGCTGTGACAGCTCTTGCTTCTTGAACATTCTTTACCCTAACAGAGGCATTTCTCAGCAGCAGCTATCTCCAGCTCTCTTTTCCTAGGGCTGGTATTAGGGGCCAGAGTGAATAGGTGCTGTGCCGAGAATGGGAAAACCTTAAACTTAAATAGATTTGGCCTGTGGGGCAAGTTTCAGAAAGTCAAAAACTCTCTTAAGGAGTTCCTGTCCCTGCCATTTAAGTTGACAAGTGAATTCTCTGAAAGAGAGTCTCTCTGGTAAAATGTTCCATATTGAACCCATCTCAGGAGACTCTTCTTTCACTTCACTGAACTTCCAAGTGGGGCAGATAATAGCTTAGCTCATAGCTGGAGATGTGTTAAGCAAGTGGCTTTGACAATGGTATTGGAACTTCAGTTCAGTTCAGTCACTCAGTTGTGTCTGACTCTTTGCAACCCAATGGACTGCAGCATGCCAGGCTTCCCTGTTCATCGCCAACTCTCAGAGTTTGCTCAAACTCAAGTCCATTGAGTCGGTGATACCATCCAACCATCTCATCCTCTGTTGTCCCCTTCTCCTCCCACCTTCAATCTTTCCCAGCATCAGGGTCTTTTCTAATGAGTCAGTTCTTTGCATCAGGTGGCCAAAGTATTGGAGCTTCAGCTTCAGCATCAGTCCTCCCAGTGAATATTCAGGACTGATTTCCTTGAGGACTGACTGGTTTGATCTCCTTGCTGTCCAAGTGACTCTCAAGAGTCTTCTCCAACACCACAGTTAAAAAGCATCAATTCTTTGGTGCTCAGTTTTCTTTACGGTCCAAATCTCACATCCATACGTGACTACTGGAAAAACCATAGCTTTGACTAGATGGACCTTTGTCAGCAAAGTATGTCTCTGATTTTTAATATGCTGTCTAGGTTGATCATAGCTTTTCTTCCAAGGAGCAAGCATCCTTTAATTTCATAGCTGCAGTCACCATCTGCAGTGATTTTGGAGCTCAGGAAAATATTGGTTCCCCATCTATTTGCCATGAAGTGATGGGACCAGATGTCATGATCTTCATTTTTTGAATGTTGAGTTTTAAGCCAGCTTTTTTACTCTCCTCTTTCACTTTCATCAAGAGGCTCTTCAGTGCCTCTCTGCTCTCTGCCATAAGAGCAGTGTCATCTGCATATTTGAGGTTATTGATATTTCTCCCGGCAATCTTGATTCCAGTTTGTGCTTCATCCAGCCTGGCATTTCTCATGATGTACTCTGCATAGATGTTAGATAAGCAGGGTGACAATATACAGCCTTGATGTACTCCTTTCTCAATTGGGAACCAGTCTGCTCTTCCAAGTCTGGTTCTGTTGCTTCTTGACCTGCATACAGGTTTCTCAGGAGGCAGGTCAGGTGGTCTGGTATTCCCATCTCTTTAAGAATTTTCCACAGTTTGTTGTGATCCACACAGTCAAAGGCTTTAGTGTAGTCAGGTGAAGCAGAAATAGATTTTTTTTTGGTTTGAATTCTCTTGCTTTTTCTATGATCCAGTGGATATTGGCAATTTAATCTCTGGTTCCTCTGCCTTTTCTTAGTTCAGCTTGAACATCTGGAAGTTCTTGATTCACGTACTGTTGAAGCCTAGCTTGGAAAATTTTGAGCGTTACTTTGCTTGCCTAGAGAGGTACATCAGCGTCTACTCAGAGGGCCAGAGAGTCTGAGTGCTGGTTAGGACTGTTTTCTGGATTGTCTGGTGTATAATTCCTAGAGTCAAAGATTATTAGGTCACTAAATCCCTGAGAATAGCTCACAGGGAGTCAGGACTCCTTGTGTTTATTGCTGACAGTAGCCACCCTATGCTCCTTTCTCTTTGGTTTCCCAAGGAGGGATTGTTTTTAAAAAACGGAAGCTCAAATATTCAGGGGCAGTAGGTTCAAACATTTGTCTGGCAAGAGATGTGGTGGGGAAAGATGGAGGCTATACCACCAGGCACACATATACCACTAAGCAAGAGTCTAAAACGTGAATCACCTCTCAGACAGCAAGATAATTTAAAGTCAAGCTAGAAGGATCTGGACTGAGATCTCTTTATATCTCCTTGCCACCCATGTCCACCCTTCACCTTCAATTTCCCATAGGGTTTATGGAAATTGTGGCCACTGCTTTCCATGCACACCTGTACATCTATATACATAGCCTGAGCCAAATATATCAAGATAGAAAATCATTTGAGTTTAAATATTAACAGCATTTTGTTTCTCAAATGGCCTTGTAATTAAAAAGTAGATCCTTCTGGCTTGAATGATAAATAGTTTTTGAGGTTAGACCTGTCTGCCAGGTATTTCTTCACTGGAAGTATCTAATATTTTTTATATGATGAAGTCCATTAGATACTTATATATATCTGCTTCTAGGTTGACAAAACAAGTGAAATATTTAGATTCCAAAGAAATTTCAATAAGATTTAACCCAAAGAGCATGAATACCAGAGAAGGCAATGGCACCCCACTCCAGTACTCTTACCTGGAAAATCCCATGGACGGAGGAGCCTGGTGGGCTGCCATCCATGGGGTCTCGAAGAGTCGGACACGGCTGAGCGACTTCACTTTCACTTTTCACTTTCATGCATTGGAGAAGGGAATGGCAACCCACTCCAGTGTTCTTGCCTGGAGAATCCCAGGGACGGGGGAGCCTGGTGGGCTGCCATCTATGGGGTTGCACAGAGTCGGACACGAGTGAAGCGACTTAGCAGTAGCAGCTTAGCAGCATGAATATTTGTTGAAATTTTGTTCTATTTCAATAATTTAGATATGGTTTTGGGTTTTTACAATAGTTTGTTGTAAACTTTTGTAATCCCAGGAAAGGAAGACTTGGGAATTATCATCACTGTTTCCAACAAAACTTCTTTTCCTTATTTGATTTTTAAAGTAAAACTTTTATGTGAGACATACATTTTAAATTAGATTTAGGTACCTTTGAGGAATTTCTTTTAAGTAGCCTCAATATTTAAAGAAGTTATTTAAGCCTGAAATTCTCAAGACACATTTAAACTAGCACCCTAAACTCTGTGATTATTCGAATAAGAATTGTTGGTGGCTACCCAAGGGCAGATTTCAGCCTATGTGAGCAGCTATGTTGAGTTTTGTGACTTCAGAATGGCTAGTTTTTAGAATTAGACCCTTTTCCCTCAATTTAACTTATGTGCCTTGACCAATACTATATATAAATGGTGTTTGATGATAAAAGGGAGTGAGTCACACTTAAGGAGCAACATCAATGCCCATTAAGCAGAATATAAATAACCCTTTCTAGATATGCAATAGAGATTTAAAATGGTCCCATGGGAGCTGAATTATATAGGAGAATTTCCTGTGTAATTATTCTGAAACAAAAAAACAAACAAAAACCCTCAATAATTTCAGTTAGAGTCTTTACATCTCTTTAGCCAAATAGAGGAAACTCAACTTTACGTTCACTTTAGTCAAACTTATTTCTTTTTATGTCACTGGTTTTATCCTCCCTCCCTCCCTTCCTTCCTCTTTTTCCTCCTTCCTTTCTTTAGGAATGAAGCTCTGTAATTTTAAGCATGTTAGCTAGAGATATGTAATTATCTAGAGCTGTGTACCAAAGTACAAAACTTACATTTAAAAATGACTCAGAGGTAGAATGACAATGTAAATTATTGTCCAAAAAGGGACACTATTGAGAGTGAAAGAAGAGCTAAAAACAACCAACAGGTTGGTTGATCTACAAGGTGTAAATGGAGACTTTAGCAGGTTTGTTGTTGTTCAATCACTAAGTTGTGTCTGACCCTTTTCAACTCCATGGACTGCAGCAGCACTTCCCTGTCCTTCACTTATCTCCATGTCCATTGAGTTGGTGATGCTATCTAACCATCTCATCCTCTTCTGCTCCCCTCTCCTTTTGCCTTCAATCTTTCCCAGCATCAGGGGCTTTTCCAGTAGGTCAGCTCTTTGCATCAGGTAGCCAAAGTATTGGAGCTTCAGCTTCAGCATCAGTCCTTCCAATGAATTTTCAGGGTTGATTTCCTTTAAGATTGACTGGTTTGATTTCCTTGCTGTCCACAGGACTCTCAAGAATCTTTTCCAGGACCACAATTTGGAAGTATCAATTCTTTGGTACTCAGCCTTCTTTATGGTCTAACTCTCATATCTATATATGACTAATGGAAAAACCATAGCTTTAACTATACAGACCTGAGTCAGCAAAATGATGTCTCTGCTTTTTAATATGCTGTCTAGGTTGGTCATAGCTTTCCTTCAAGGAGCAAGCGTCTTTAAATTTCATGGCTTCAGTCACTGTCGTCGGTGACTATAGATCCCAAGAAAATTAAATCTGTCACTGCTTCCACTTTTTCCCCATCTATTTGCCATGAAGTGATGGGACCAGATGCCATGATCTTAGTTTTTTGTATATTGAGTTTTAAGCAAGTTTTTCACTCTCCTCTTTCACCCCCATCAAGAGGTAGCAGGTTAATCAGAATGTATGGTCACCTTATTCACAGGGAAGCCTAGTTAAGGTGTAAGAGGCTTTAGAAAGCCTCTAGTGTACACTTTTTCACAGAGGAAACTGAGACTCTGGACCCATAATACCTGGTTCTCGTCCAGGTCTTCTGGCTCTCAGCCCAGGCTTCTTTCAGTTACTCTCCGTGCCTCACCACTGTGGCTAGATGAAAGAACAGACAGCACAGAACCATTTCATTCTCATATTTTCTTTCTCCTAACAGATAGCTTTTTAGATGTGAAATTTCTCAGACATGAGACTCACCAGCCCCTCTTCCCTCCAAATCAGTGCTTCACAGTTAATTAAGTGCACTGATTCTTATTGAACCTTCAGTACAAATTCATTGTGATCTTTCTCTCACTTTCTTGTGGTTTAGTTAGGATAAGTTCACAAAATCTAAGCCAATTAGATATTATAGAAGCATTTGGATAGTTTAAATCCAAAAATACTTTTCTTTTGAGAATGGAACCAAGTGAATCCTTAATGGATTTCAAGGCATATTTTTCAAACTAGCCAACATTAGGCAATGGAGTGCAGTTTTTCCTGAAATAATGAACTTGAACTTTTGCATCTGGTTGAGAGTTAAGAATGACTAAAAATCTTTGCTGTTGGCTGACATATTTGAAACTGCACAAAATGTAACTGAAAGAAATGGGCCAGAAACTGAGATTAAGGTTATAAATGTAATACTCATGGTCTCCTCTGGCTTTTATCCTGTGTGTATTCTTTCATCCCTGTGATTGAAACACTAGCTTCCCTTTCCGTGGTGATAGACAGGCAGTGTAGTGATAACCTCATTAATGAAGAGGATGTTCTCCAATGATATACTTTGTTGTCAGAAACTTCATCACCAGTGATACAAATGACAGAGAAAATGTTCAGATGAGTTTAGGGATACATGAACAAAAAAGATATAGAATAAAAATATTGTCAGATTGTGATGGAAATCAGCGTGACTGATATAAGGCCCTCAGCATTGACATCAACATCTCACTCCCCTTTTATGTATAGCTCAGTCGTCCTTTGTTGACTGAATAGCATTGTTGGGTGCCACCACTGAGTCTCCAAGCCAATTGTTCTTCCTTTCATTCATTTAATGGCTCTGGCTGGGCAACTTGGAAGCTATAGCTAGAGGGTGTCTCTAGCTCCTTCTCACTACCCTCCGTTTTGCCCTCCTGGTTGGCACTTTCAAACTAGTAAATTGATTACTTTGGAACTTGCTCTCATCCAAACAAACTTCTGATATTCAGGCAAGCTAGCATTTGGCTTCACAATTTACAAAGTTGTAAGAAATGAATGAAAAGGAGCGCCAATACAACTAACTTCTTTGTAAGTGAATTTCCTAGAGAGTTCGATAGTGGAGGTATATGAAATTGTCTACGTGTTGCTGAGGGTTGGTTAGTTATTTTCTCAAGTCATTTGTGCATTGGTGTTCTTCCACCCCCTAATGTCTCATCCTCCTCTCACATACTTTATAGAATTGATGTTTCTCTTCTTGGCCCTCGTATTGGTTCACTTTCTCACTTTACTCTTATATATAGCTTTCAGTTTTTTCCCATCTTCTGTCTTTCCTCCACATCACTGACCTCATTTAAATTCAGGAAACAAGGATTTGAATAGGAAAATGAGAGTAACCTGAAAGATACAGTGAAAAACTAACTTTTCTAGTGCATTCAGAACATATTTTCATTTAAATGCATCTTCTTTATTTGTATTTGGGAATACTGAAGCCATAAAAAGTACTATCTTTTTATTATGTATGAAGTTTCTTTCTGTGTGTTATGCATCTTTGTGTGCGGGAGGATATGTAGGAATATAGTCAAAACTGTAGGTGCTGGTATTATAAATTTGCAAACTTAGAACAGGTATTTGGTTGTTTCCTGGTTTTATAATAGTAATTGTGTGACTGGTACTTTACATATATTATCTCATTTAATTCTCACCGCAATCCTGTTAATGGAGTCTTTTCTGTCATCTTATAGCTAGTAAGTGGTAGAACCAGAATTTGAATACAGATTTCTCTGCCTCCAAAGCCCCAGTCTCTTTTCACTATATTATACTGCTTCCAAACATAAAAGATTCTGGGTTTTTTTATTTCCTAATGTTATAGCATATAAGGACCAGGCATATTTCCCCACTGACCTGCGTGTTCTTATATTCAATTTTTTATATCCAAAAGTCTGTAATTTTTTATTTATGAAGCATTCTAAGCTTTGATTTGTATTTTGGGATTGGACGACCCTTCTCCCATTTTCTTTCCCCAACACATATGGATTACTTTGAAAAATTAAACTGTCATTTGAGACTAAGAAGGAAAGGCAGAGTGTGTTAAATTTCTCCTTGTCTTGAGGGCATGTTTTTCATTAAGCTCTCTGCCTTTCTTGCAGGGAACAACTCTTTGGGGCTGGGCTTATGTTTAATTTGTTTTATGTAGACATGGTCTCCTCCCTATTCTTAGGGCCCTTTCATGATTACTTCATAGTAGTGTAGCCAAGTCCTGCCAATGGCATTGCAGTGGTTTGGCCTTCAGTACTTGGCTAGTATTATTAACAGAGTTACTTTCTCTCTGTTCTGCACTAAGTACCATATATTCATCCTTCTACTACATAGTCATTCATTCCTTAGAGGTTGTGCATTTGCCAGATATAACCAGATATGAAACACAGTGTATGCCTTTCCCAGGATATACTTCTTCAAAGTTTAGCCTGCAAGACATAAAATTGCTGATACTTGACTTTTTTAAACTGAAAAAAAATGGCAGTTTAGTACGATTCAACCCCTGGTGACTCAGTGGTAAAGAACCTATCTGCCAATGCAAGAGATGCAGGAGACACGAGGTCAATCCCTGGGTCAGGAAGGTCTGCTGGAGAAGGAAATGGCAACCCACTCCAGTATTCTTGCCTGGGAATCCCATGCGCAGAGGAGCCTGGCGGGCTACAGTCAATGGGGTCACAAAAGCGTTGGAGACAACTTTGGGACTAAACAACAACAAACCTAATAGTTTCAGATAATATAATTTTCAAATAGATATGTAGAGTAATTCCTCAAGGTATCTAATAATGATGATAATAGGGATAAAAGCTAGCATTTACAAAGGGCCTGCTATGTGCCATGTACTTTCTATGTGATTTCTCATTAACTCCTCTCAACAAACATAGAAGGTATTATTAACACTGTTAGTATCCTCTCTTTATAATGGAAGACACTAACTCTCAGAGAGGTTAAGGAATTTGCTCAAAGTCATGCACAGTCAGTTAGCAAAGCTGGGATCCCAACCTAGGTTTGGCTGACTCCAAAGCTTGGGCTCTTTCCAATGTACCATCACTCTTGTGTTGTAATTGAGTATGTGGAATTGTGAATGGTGAGACAGAGTTCACTGATGATCACATTCAAAGAGAAGCTGTCTTACATCCAGCTCTAACTTTGGTCTAGAACTTGACCTTATATTTCACTATCTCCAAATCCTAGACTGTGTCTCTTCCCTTTCACCAGTTAAATTCTTCCTTGAGGCATTATCGGAAAGGGAGTTCCAGACAAGGCACCCACTTTTATTTTCTTCCTAGTATTAGATGGGGGGTGAGGGATAGTTGGAGAGGTGAGGGGAGGATCAAGATGAAGCTGTGTAGATGACCCAGTTTGTGACACTACCACAGCTTTCTGTGTCTAATATTTGTCCTCTTTATATTCCCCTTTGGTTGTCAAGACCAAATGATGGATCAGAGAATTCTAACAAAGGCTACAGCTTAAGTTCTATTCTCATATACTCAGCACAACTCCAGGGCCAATTTTAACCTCCATGTGCTTGCTTTTGTGTAATCTGGTGGATAAACAATCTCTCTGAAAAGCCGATGATGGAACTTGCCTCTTCTGATACTTAACTGATACTTCAATTAAGGCCTATTTTAAAAGGACCCAATTTGATAAATAATGGTGATATTCCATGTCTGCATACAAATAATATAATAAGCCTAGTTGATTTTTGTAAATAAAACAGAGTGTTTCCTAGAGTCCATTCCTTGAAAAAAATGTATGTGGCCCCCAAGAAAACTGGCAAATAAAGGATGGTAAAAGTTTGTTACAAGTTTTTAAATTATCAGTTAAAAACAGAATTTTAAAGGAATATTAAGGTATAAGGTTGGGCTTGCCAGGTGACTCAGTGGTAAAAAATCCACCTGCCAATGCAGGAGAGGCGGGTTTAATCCCTGGGTTGGGAAGATCCCCTGGAGAAGGAAATGACAACCCACTCCGGTATTCTTGCCTGGGAAATTCCATGGACAGAGCCGCCTGGTGAGCTACAGTCCAGAGGGTCACAGAGAGTTGGACATGACTTAGCGACTAAACAACAGCAGGGTATAAGATTGCAAGCCAGCTAGAATTCTAGTTCATAGAAGTGCAACTGATCTTGGCACTTGTCTGTTTTTCATGTTAAAAGCAACCTGAAATGAGACTGAAAGAAAGAACAAGTTGGAGAGGAAAAGAAACAGATTCAGTATTTGGGCCTTAGTGCATTGGAGGTGCCCCTCAGATACCCAGAGGGCTTATCTGGAGCTCAAGAGAAAGGTCAGGACTGGAGAGAGACAGGAGCATCCTCAGAAGAGAGCCAAGTTGATACCTGAGGATGCGATGGGTTGGTACAAATGTTTTGAAACTAGTTAAAAGTACAGATTCTTTGGCCTTGCACTTGGAGGTATTTATATGGGGTCTCTGTTTGTTGTGGTGGTCATTTTTGTTTTCCCTTTTGTTTAACAAGCTCCCCAGGCCATTCTGATTTGCAGCCTGGTTAGACCATTGCCTTGTCCATCACCTCAGGACTTGGCTGCTGCTTTGTTGCCTCCAACAGGGATCATAAAACGTGAACGATTCTTCTCTTGTCCTTTCAAAAGAAGGTAGTTTCCAAAGCAAAGCAAGTTTTTGAGATATAGTTAAAGGAAATATGTAGGAAAATCCCAGAGACAATGGAGTTTCTCCACTGCAATATGTTTATCTGTTTAAAGGAAAGGAAATCATTTTTGTGGACTTAGATATTGAATGGGATGCACATTTTCCAAAGTTGCCCAAAGAGAAATAATTTAGGAAAAAAATAGGATACTGGGTTGATTTTATTATGTTAAAGAAATAGAACATTCTTAGCTTTAGTGGCTTCCACACTAAAAATATTGTTTTATTTTATTTTTTTTTAAATAGAGGTCTATAGATATGAAAGACACGTGCATACTTTGGGAAAAAATTGCATTTGGTCAGTAATATAGGATAAATGATAGTTGTGGTTCAAATTAACCTGAATCAAGTATAGATACCAGGCCATTTTTGAGGTTGAATATTGGATTTTTCCCCTCCAAGCATTGTCTCCAGATCTAACTGTAAGCCCTGGACACTCCAGGCTTCTCGAATCAGATCTGTTTCTCATTTGAAACAGATGGAACCATCAAGGATTTTTCCCATTTGACTATGCCTGGGGAGAGAAGAATGCTTTTCCCTTTGGGCACGTTTAAGGCCAGACCAGTCAAATTGAAGGATGGAGGGAGCAGTCTCTATTTTAGGCGCCAAAGGGTCAGAAGGGGAGTTGTCTTCTCAGGTGACCTAGAAGCCCAGAATGGGATCTTTTGGACCATGGTGGGGAACCTGGAAATTTCAGTTGGTCTAAATTCTTGGTTATGGAATTAAAACAAGTTATATCTACTTTGGTTATCAACTTAGCCTAGTATTTTGTCTCGGCTGCATCCTGCTGGAGTCATATTTTACTTTTGAATTTCTTCTCTTGTGACCTTGCATCTTTCACACATCTCCAAGTTTTCTGCTCATTCTCTCCTTCTGCTCATCTAAACAGATGTTTCCCAGTGGAGCTGGACTGGTCCCTAGTCTCTGGCAGGATCTTTCATTAGATAAGAAACTTGGAAAACATTTTGCATGCTTGATCAATCACTAGCATGTAATATGTAGATTGTTTTTATTGATAAAGTATTGTTGTTGCATATTTGGAGGGATGTTTTTTAGAACAGTTTTATATGTGTTATCTGCTTTTCACAATAGGCCTGTGAGATAGAGAGGGTAGGGAGGTTTAATACTACCATTTTCCAGACTGGAAACCAAGGTTTTAGATGTATCTCAGTCCAGAGCCCTTGCCATTCAGCCTTCCTGTGGATTGAAGAAGACAAGGAGGAATGGAGAAGAAGATATGGATGCATGGGCTTTGAAACAGCTTTGCAGATATGCAGGCAGGGGATCATCATGATTAATAATTTGCCCATAGGAGGAAAATTATTAAGCACATTCTTAATAACCACGCAGTTCATATAAGACTGTTTACAGGCTAGACTCAGTCACAGATTTGGCTTTGAATTTATTATGTTGTTTTGAATATAACACCTGCTTCTTAAATACCATTAACTTTTTATCTTTTCAAATTCCTTTTTCTTGGAGTATAATTGCTTACTAATGTTGTGTCAGTTTGTACTGCACAACAAAATGAATCAGCCATACATATGCCTATAACCCGTCTCTTTTGGATTTCCTGCCCATTCACGTTGCCACAGAGCATTGAGCTATACAGTAGGTTCTCATCAGTTATCTATTTTCATGAGTTGTTGAGGGTGTGCATGTGAATGTATATAAAAAGTAGAGTTCCTGGAGTTCTCCCTAGATGATGGAGACCTATTGTGCTTAACAATGTGCTTATTTTATATATCGTACTTCAGATATAGAATACATGGTTCTATGAAATGCTGCTTCTATCCAGACCTTCAGAAAGTTTAATTATTCATCTTATTGTTCTGTTTGTATTGAGTCTCACATTGGAAGGGGTTATAAGGCTTGGTGTTTATGATTAAGAGTGTTAGAGTTTATAATTAAGTGTATTACCAATGGTTATCAGAAATGGAGATGTCAGCAAGGGCTTTTTTTCCCCTCTAGGCCCGTTTATGTTTCTTCATTGTATTCTGTCACTATCTTTGAACACATACACACACATACAGATAGACACACACACACACACACACACACTCACTCACTCCCCTCTGGATGGTTAATTCATTCACGTGCAATTAAACTTAGAATGCAGACTTCCTGGAGACAAAATATAAAAAACCAAAGCTTAAGAGACCTATTAGTGAAGTTCATCTGAGTGCCTGAGGTATAAAGAGTCTTTACAGCCTTGACAAAATGTATCTGTAAGTGTTCTTTGTTTAACCAAGATGTGCTAATACATGTTGTGTTGTATTTTAGTGTTCTTGACCTTTTAATTAAAATCCCTTGAAATGAAGACTTGAAGAGATAACTGAGATTTAGTTGAAGCTACCCAAGATTAGTATTTCTTAAGGTCATGCCAGTTTTGCTGTCAGTTTTTTAAAAACACAGTAGCTGTTTCTTTCCTTAGAGAAAAAGAAGTGCTTTCTCCTGCATGGTTTTTTAAAATTGTACTAGCCTTTATGTGGATTTACTGGATTCTTAAGCAGAAAGATGCATGCATAAGCACACTTTACCAAGCATATTTTTATGAAAAATTAGACTTATGAACCTCCATTTTCCAATGTAGAAAGGAAGAAAGCTACAACTCCATTGCTTAGAATACTTTCAATTGAACCTGACAAAAAGTAGAAAATGTATTTCAAAGACCATCTCTGCATGGGCTAGTTAAAGACTGGGACCACCTATCTATCTAATTTCTATGGCTGCTTCAGATGAAAAGCTCTTGGTGGTCACATTTCTCTTTGAATTAAAAGGAACCCCCTCAGTGAACTCTGTTGCCACATTTTTTTTTCTTGTGAGATATTCCTTACAAGAAAGTTTCAGAAGTCATTGATCAATCCTGCTGTTTCTACTAACCTTGATTACTAGTGCTCAGATCTCCTAGTTCATTTACTGGGGAGATTCTTGATTATTCAATTAGTTGCTTGTAAGGGAAGATGTCATACATGAGTAGACTTCAGATGGAAGCAGTGATGGCGTCATTGCAGCTTAGACTATTTGAAATCAGCACATCAGATCAGATCAGATCAGTCGCTCAGTTGTGTCCGACTCTTTGCGACCCCATGAATTGTAGCACGCCAGGCCTCCCTGTCCATCACCGACTCCCAGAGTTCACTCAGACTCACGTCCATCGAGTCAGTGATGCCATCCAGCCATCTCATCCTCTGTCGTCCCCTTCTCCTCCTGCCCCCAATCCCTCCCAGCATCAGAGTCTTTTCCAATGAGTCAACTCTTTGCATGAGGTGGCCAAAGTACTGGAGTTTCAGCTTTAGCATCATTCCTTCCAAAGAAATCCCAGGGCTGATCTCCTTCAGAATGGACTGGTTGGATCTCCTTGCAGTCCAAGGGACTCTCAAGAGTCTTCTCCAACACCACAGTTTAAAAGCATCAACTCTTCGGCGCTCAGCCTTCTTCACAGTCCAGCTCATAGATGTGCTTAAACAAAAGGCTTACTTCTCCCATTAATTGGCCATTTAAGCCTTCCCATAGGGAGAGAAGTAGAGTCCAGTTCAGTTTGGGAATTCTCTCAAACATTGGTGGTCTTTAATGATGCTTTTCAATTTAGTTAAATTCCAAGCCTTCCTAAGTGATCAATGCAAAGAAATAGAGGAAAACAATAGAATGGGAAAGATTAGAGATCTCTTCAAGAAAATTAGAGATTAGAACATTTCATGCAAAAATGTACACAATAATACAGAAACAGTATAGACCTAACAGAAGCAGAAGATATTAAGAACAGGTGGCAAGAATACACAGAAGACCTATACAAAAAAGATCTTAATGACCCAAGATAACCATGATGATGTGATCACTCATCTAGAGCCAGACATCCTGGAGTGCAAAGTCAAGTGGGCCTTAGGAAGCATCACTATGAATAAAGCTAGTGGAAGTGATGGAATTCCAGCTGAGATAGTTCAAATCCTAAAAGATGATGCTGTGAAAGTTCTATACTCAATATACCAGCAAATTTGGAAAATTCAGCAGTGGTCACGGGACTGGAAAAGGTCAGTTTTCATTCCAGTCCCAGAGAAAGGCAATGTCAAAGAATGTTCCAACTACCGCACAATTGCACTCATTTCACATGCTTGCAAAGTAATGCTCAAAATTCTCCACATGAACCAAGAACTTCCACATGTACAAGCTGGATTTAGAAAAGTCAGAGGAACCAGAGATCAAATTGCCAAGATCTGTTGCATCACAGATAAAGCAAGAGAATTCCAGAAAAACATCTACTTCTGCTTCACTGACTACACTAAAGCCTTTGACTGTGTGGATCACAACAAACTATGGAAACTTATTCAAGAGATGGGAATACCAGACCACCTTACCTGCCTCCTGAGCAATCTGTATGCAGGTCAAGAAGCAACAGTTAGAACTGGACATGGAATAATGGACTGGCTCAAAATTGGGAAAGGAGCACGTCAAGGCTGTATACCATAACCCTACTTATTTAACTTCTAGGCAGAGTACATCATGCAAAATGCCAGGCTGGATGAAGCACAAGCTGGAATCAAGATTGCTGGGAGAAATATCAATAATCTCAGATATGCAGATGACACCACCCTGGAACTTCCTACTGTACATAGCTCCAATGGTTCTTTCTACAATCTTTCCACAATACACTAGAACATTTTTTTTTTTTGCTTTTGCTTTTTAAATATGCATCCTACTCTATTATTTGGAAAACCATTCACATGTGCTTTTTTCTTTTGTTTTCTTGTTTAGATAAATGACCACCTAAAGAGATTTCAGGACAAAATGAACCCCCAAAGGCTAGGTTGACAGATACCATAATAACCAGTATCTCAGAGTTCTGCATGCTTGAGTTTTATAATACAGTGGATGAACTCAGATTGAGTGTGGAACCTGGAATTCTTTGCTCAAGTCCCCAGAAATCTAAACACCCTGATTTATTATCTGTAATATCTGGGCTGGTCTATGTATTTATAAAATGTTTTCTGCGTTGAGAAGATGAACATTTCTGTGGAACATTGAGTAAGTTCTTTGGTTCTGGGGAATTCTCAGATGGTGAAGTGAAGTGAAAGTCACTCAGTTGTGTCCAGCTGTTTGTGATCTCATGGACTATACAGTCCATGGAATTCTCCAGGGCAGAATACTGGAGTGGATAGCCGTTCCCTTCACCAGGGGATCGTCCCAACCCAGGGATCGAATCCAAGTCTCCCACATGGCAGGCAGATTCTTTACCAGCTGAGTCACCAGGAAAGCCGTCTCAGATGGTAGAGGTGGTCATTTGAAGCCAAAACAGCCATCTAATCATAGGGCGACATAATTATTTTTACCTATTCCAATTATTGAATTTGACTCTTTTTTTTTCTTATTTTGTCTGTTACTTTTTTTGTACAAACTCAATTTCCCCAAGGCAGTCAATCTTTGGGAGGCCAATGAAAGAAGGGATTAGAGGTATCATGGGTCAAAGAAAATGCAAGGTTAGTTGACCAGCTCTGTTCAGAAGGGTGCTGCCAGTTCTGGGTGGCTCCCAGCAAACTGATAAGAGAGCAGAGACCTCTCTGTAAAGTTATTCACGTTCCCTTGGGTTGACACACTGACCCATCAGGTCACCCTGGGAAAAGTGGAGCCTATCCTTTTTCCTTTGAGGCTTCCCTGGTGGCTCAGCTGGTAGAGAATCTGCCTGCAATGTGGGAGACCTGGGTTCGATCCCTGGGTGGGATCCCTGGGAAGATCCCCTGGAAAAGGAATGGCTACCCATTCCAGTATTCTTGCCTGGAGAATCCCATGGACAGAGAAGCCTGGTGGGCTATAGTCCATGGGGTCAAAAAGAATTGGACACAACTGAAGTGACTTAGCTCTCATGCATGCACAATCATATGGAGCCCTGTGCTTAGGGCATAGCACTTGGTTAAATGTTGTCCACTTGCAATTCTCAATTTTTTAAACAAAAAGATGCCCTGGATTTTTGTTTGCACTATTGTGGTTTAGTCACTAAGTCGTTTCCAACTCTTGAGACCCATTGGGCTGTAGCCCGCCAGACTCCTCTGTCCATGGCATTTTCCAGGCAAGACTGGAGTGGGTTGCCATTTCCTTCTCCAGGGGATCTTCCCAACCCAGGGATCAAGCCCAAGTCTCCTGTGCTGCAGGTGGTCTCCTGCATTGCACGCAGATTTTTTTTTTTACTGACTGAGCCACCGGGGAAGCCTTGTTTGCACTGGGACCCACAAATTATGAATACTGATCTGCTTGTTGGTGAAGGCAATGGCCCACCCACACTCCAGTGTTCTTGCCTGGAGAATCCCAGGGACGGGGGAGCCTGGTGGGCTGCCGTCTATAGGGTTGCACAGAGTCGGACACGACTGAAGTGACTTAGCAGTAGCAGCAGCAGATCTGCTTGTACCATGTCCTGCTTTAACAAGTGTTGGCCTGAGATGAAATAAAAACATCCACCACCCTTTTTTGCACACTTTCATCTTCTATATGCCACCCCAGCTCTGTCCCAGTGAAGGAAGCACCAGATTATACTAATTTCTACCTAAGTTTAGAGGACCTAATGGCTCTCACTTCCAAGGACAATTTTCTTTCTAAAAGAAGGTAGCAGACAAAGGGTAGTGTTCAAAGGAATGCATTTTAGGTCATTTTTTGTTTGTTTTTGGCCTTTTAAAAAAATATAAAGTGTTTATTGGGACTTCCCTGGTGGTCTAGTGATTAGCACTCTGCGCTTCCACTCTAAGGGGTTTAGGTTTGATCCCTGATCAGGGAACTAAGATCCCACATGCCTAACACTAATCCTAAGATCCCACATGCCATTCGGTCAAAAAAAGTGTGTGTGTATATATATTTATATGTGTGTGTATAATATAAATATGTTTAGTTATGGCAAAAACAGGAACAACAGCAACAGTTGAACTTAGCTGTTTACAAAACTCATTATTGCAGATTGTTCCACGTACAAAGTGCAGGCAGTGTGATAGTGTTGGTGTTCTATTCAGGAGAGGTAAATAAACAAGCTGGATGGCTCAGAGAAGTTCCTGAAAATAAGCACGTTCATCCTGTCCCATGGGGTTCAAATGCCTGTCCTCGATATCTAAGAGCCTTGGTACTGGCTGTTGGAGGACTGAGCCCTACTCCTTCTTCTCTTGCCAGCATCAATGGGCCAACAGATCTGAAGACACATAGACCAGGATCTCCTCTCTTGTGAACACCATCATTGCACCATCTGTCTGACCAGCACCTCTTTTAATTATTAGCAATCTGATCTTTCAGTGAAGGAAAGCCGGTTTGCTCTGTTATTTTTGCCAGTTAAATATAAAATGAAGTGTACCACCTTAATGTGTTACTGAGCTCCAGCTGAATTTGAAGTTGACCTTTCTTCACCTGTGCTAAAGAGGCATTATAAAAAGGGATTTCTTGATGTTTTGACAAACTTAGTCTATTGAGAAAAGATTTGTAAACATGAGATATCAGGAAATTTCTTACAATTTTTTTTCAAGGAGTAGGAATTTTTTTCTTAATAACATTGAGAGGTTTGAGAGAAGACAAGAAGAACAGAACTAAGATCTAACAATTATTTATGTAAATTTTAGATGCAAAATCTAAGAAACTTGTCCCTAAGCCTTTAAAGAAACTCGGGAACATGGGGGTGGTGATCAGAGAAAATTTCAGAAGTTTAGCTTTATGAGGATAACATCAGTTCAAGTAAACATGGAAGTAAATGATAAATATGGTAGAGGTCTACTGATTCAGCTCTCTCTAGGCTTTCTACTGGTGAAGGCAACGGCACCCCACTCTAGTACTCTTGCCTGGAAAATCCCATGGACGGAGGAGCCTGGTAGGCTGCAGTCCATGGGGTCGCTAGGAGTCAGACACGACTGAGCGACTTCACTTTCACTTTTCACTTTCATGCATTGGAGAAGGAAATGGCAACCCACTCCAGTGTTCTTGCCTAGAGAATCCCAGGGATGGGGGAGCCTGGTGGGCTGCTGTCTATGGGGTCGCACAGAGTCGGACACGACTGAAGCGACTTAATAGCAGCAGCAGCAGCAGGCTTTCTATATGCTGCGCCTTGTGTTCAGTTCTAGGGAATAAAGATGAATATAGTAAGGTCTTTGTTCTTGAGTGCAGAGTCTAGGAAGGGAGATAGACCTGTGCCCAATTGGGATATCTGATTTCAGCTGAGCCCATCTGACTCTAGTTAAGAACATGGATTTTTAATCCTTGGCTCTAAGGCCAGAACCATAAGGAGCAGCAGCAAGGGAATCCAGAAGAACTAGAGTTCTAGCCAGGAAATCAAGACAAGAACTGAGTCAGGCAAGATAGAGTGTCAAGGACAGGCGCAGGATTCCCGGAACTGACCGAGGCATATAAATCTCATTGAGTTACTAAAGGCTCCCTTACTGCAACTGGAGTAAAATGTCAGAGCAGGACTAGAAGCCCAGGGAGACTTGATGCTGAGCCTTGGGCTTTCTACGAGCTTCCCTGGTTTCAGAGATTATCCTGAGACAAGGTAGGACTGGGCTTGTCTGTGGTCACTCAAAAGTAGTAGTGATGAGATTTAGTTAGGTTAACTGTGAGGGCAAAGCAGACAGCGTTATGGTTTCTTGAACAAAAAAGAAAAAGTTACCTCTGACAGTTTATAAATTGTACCACTTAAGCTTTGGGTCATTTGAAAAAAAAAGTGTCCTCAGAAATCCTAATTTGACTGGTGGCTACTCAAGTAATTGAAGCAGTGGATATTAGAGAAACCTCATCTAAATAAGCACTGAACTGATCTATAGGAATAGAGAATGTTCCAGAATTTAAGTAGGCTTCCTTCTAAGTAGTTTCTGTTTTGAATCTTAGATAAGGTATAGCCAGTTCCTAATTATCATGTTTTCACTGAAAACCATTTGTTTCCTCCCAGTGCACCCCTTTCTTGGTATTACTATGGCAAATGTCTAACTTGTCAGTACATTTGTCTTCAGGCACATTTAAGGATTTGTCATATATGGTGGAAAGTGCTATTTTAAAACTCATACTTAAAAAACTGTATCAGCTTAGGGTTGATTTTGTGCTTATACTTTAGCATTCAGAAATGAGTTTCTTGATCGTGTTGAAATGTTTCACATTGCCTTCTAAGTTAAAAGTAAAAATATAAATTACTGAAATATTAAACTATTAGGAAATGGCTCTAGTCTATGTCCCTGAGGACTTTTGCTCCATGGAATGTACTTAACCCCATGTACAATATAGATGATGATTGTTTATTTGAGATCCTTATGAGAGGGTTGACCCACCATTTTTCATATCATAGCAGCACAAGAAGTAGAATAGTATTCTAGCACATAATGTGTTTTTCAAAAGCTTCAAGATAATTTATATTACTTGTAATATAACCTTTTTAAAACAGATTTTTAGGTCCATAAGTATTTAGATACATAAGCAAGATAGTAAAGTTGTTTTACTGTTTTTTTCTTTTTGAAGATTTGAATGAAAAATTACATTTCACTGGATAGTTTTCATGACAATCTATCTTATCGGACCAAAGCCAGGTTGTTCAGAATAGAAGCTGGAAATTTTCTCTTGTCTCACCCCACCTTGACCAGGCATTGCAACATGAATTTGGAATTGGGACCATGTGTGACCCTTATCCATTTATTTAATATTTAATCCTGGCAAAGCATAAGCAGACTCTCTTCCTTTGTAGTTTTTCATGGCTATGACCACTTTATGTGAATTACCACAAGGGGAGAACATGGTTCCTGACAGGCAGATAAAGGATAGTGTTTCTGAAGGACATTTTTCCTGAGGAATAGAACAACTTTTTGAATGTTCCTTGCTTCTTTTGATTATATCAGTTGTTTTCTGGTTGGAATAATCATATCTGTCTTAACTACTAAGGTTTTAAAAACATTCTATGATCCACACATTAGCTTATTTTCAGTTGGCAGATTTTAGGCTGAAGGCAGTGTTCTGTTGACTCGTGAAACAGAGCTTGATTCAGGTAGATAGTTATCGAATGCCCCTTTGTGTGTCAGGCTCTGAGGTAAATACTGAGACACAAAGATGAGAGAGACAGAGCCCCTAGCCTCTCAGGGTTCACAGTCCAATGGGGTAGACTAAGAGATAAATAGTTTCCGTCTATCGTGATATACTCAGATGGAGGTATGCAAAAATGTGCGACTGGAGCAAGTACGAAGATATTGTTTCTGCCTCTTAGAACTTGTTTGCCTACTTGCTAGTCACCAAATTTTTACATATTCCTTAAACTAGACCAGGAAGCCAGTGGCATCTTCTGCTGCTTAGTAGCCAGCCTTCTGTCCTATGGAAGGACATTTACAGTGGGTATGCTTTTGCGCTCGGATATATTTAGGCTCCGAGATACCTGAGGCCACTGTGGAGGCAGGTTTCCAACCCCAATTCAGGGTAGTTGGTTTTGGCCTTTTCCACAAGGTTGAGAAGGAACAGACAATAAGTGGAAGCAGGAGGAGGGGAAAAAATGGGGAAAGCTGGAGAAATACTGGGAGGAAGGAGTAGAAAAAATAAGGCAGCAGGAATGGTACACTCCTCCTGTCTCTCAAACCTAGGTGCCTTCAAGGCTAGAAAGGTTACTGACCCGGGTGTAGACTCTGTGTATTTTCGGTAAGCTATATTTAGCTGTCTGCTCCTCCAGCTCCTTCTTCGCAACTTTCACACAAAGGAGGCCTCCTTTGTGCTTAGGGACCTTCTCAAGCACTTAGGTTTTTTCCCTGGAATTCACAGGCCCTGCTCTGTTCTGTGTTTTATTGCTTTCAGCTTACTTCCTGTTCTTTTGATTAAAAACTAAAGCCTCTGTAGAAATGATAAGAAGTTTAAAAATGGAGCAGACACCAAGCAGTGCTTACTGGTGTCCACGCCCTGTCCAGGTGCCGTGAATCTAGGGCAGCTGGGGTAAAAACGCTAAGTGGAACCAGCTTTCTGCACATATCTTGTGCATAGGAAAAAGGAGTGCTTTTGAAAAGGCTTTGCTTTTTTGAATTTTCTGTGGAGTTATTTATGTAAGTTTAGAGCTGTTTATTTTTTTTCTTTCATTCTGCTGTGTCGTATGTAGATGGAGGAGAAGTCTGCTATGTTAGCTTGGTTTAAATGATGCTAAAGGGGATACGTTTGCTGACACTATCAGGGGGCCGTCTGAAAATGATCACCTCCGACAGTCCAAGATGGACCAGCTCTTTCTTTTTACCTCCTGAGGGTTGAAACACTCTCAACTTTATTAACAGGAATTTGTAGGGACAAGCCTGCTAAGCTTATCTAGTTCCAAATGAATACCTTAATTCATCAAACGCTTACAGCGAGGCTCTGCAGGTTTATAGAAGAAACACCATACAGAAGCCTCTCAGAGGTCCCAGGCAGTGATGTAGTTCTGAAGCTAGAGATTATTGGTTTGCCACACAAATATATAGAGGTTGTTAGTATTTTGAGCAGACTGCAGTTGGTGGCCTGAGGGGTTGTGTGTGACACTGGAGTCCATAAAAGGATGTACCCAGGGAGTAGAATTTGGATATTGTGGGTTTGGTGAATTAGGGGGAAAATATGAAGAAAATCTGTTTAGGCGTAAGACTTGGACTATATTTACTAAGAGCATCAAACCTGTTATTTCACAGGAAGGAATGGTTAAAATTAAATATGTACATCATAGGCGCTAAGAATTCAAAACCAATAGAATATGACATCACAATCGAAATTCACATATTGAATGGTTTTCGATTTTCATTAAGGCCTTAAATTTCATAATAGAAATTATGTACATATGCCCATACGTATTAACTGTAATAAGGTTTTCTTTATATATATTTTCATACATACCTTTAATATTGTAGCCGAGTGCTCAATTTTTGGATTTAATTATACTCTTTAAAAAAAGAAGCCCCAGTTTATAATGGGTACAGTATTTTAATTAAAGTGCACTTTTAGCAAGTCACAATGATAAATTTCTTGGAGAGGCAAATAATCAGCTTGTAATGTCAGCTTACTTTGATGCCAGGAGTTGGCTTTTTTTCTGGGTGAGGGGGAACTCGGGATGAGTGTAAACCAAAAGATTATCATTATCATTTTATTACATTACTCTAATTAAAGAGAACACATCAAAAAGAAGATTGCATTTGGCAGCCCTTTACATAATGGGCTTTTGTTACAAGGAAACGTGGCTCCCTCTCCTAGTGTGTATAGAGCAACCCGGGACGCTTCTGGCAGCTGGCCATGGAGTCCGTCCTGGCTTTGGCAAGAACAGATGGTTTTGGGGTCTGTTGTTCACGTTTGAGTTCCATGTTACCAATTTTGAATGAAGTCTTTACTGAACCCTTTGTCCTGCAGTCTACAGCTCCTCACGTCAGGGGGCAGTTAGGCGCCGTTCCTGACATGCCAATTGAACGCCGGAGTCCTGCCATTTCTTCTGAACTTGGATTCTCCCTGCCTCTGGCCCTCTGCTGGATGAAAGCAGCAAGTGTGGGTCTACTGCCCCCCGGTGTCCAGCTCGGAGAGATGCCGGACAGCCCTGCTCTGAGCTCTAGGAACCCAGGGGAGACAAATGCCTGAGCTGTCTCTCTGGCTCTTGGGAGCAGATGTGGAGGTGCCTGCTTGACTACCAAATTCTTATCAGGACATGCAGATGCCATGGTCTGTAGACTTTCTACTTTGAGAAGGACCTTGCATTCATCCATTTCACTGCTTTAATTGTCCCACTCTATACACATTTATTGAGCATCTACTATGCTTTTAATTTTTAATTCAACAGATACTTTTGGCACCTACTGTGTGATAGGCACTGTGCCCTGAAGCTAGGGCTCTAGCTGTGGAAGGGAGGCAGTGATAAAGAAAAATCTCTGCCTTAATAGAACTCAAATTCTATTGGCAGGTGAGGAGGTGGAGGGCAAGGAGACAGCAAACAAGGAAATGTGTAAATAAGGCAATTGAAAATTTGTGCCAAGTGCTATTATGGTGTAAAGGTAAGGCAGACTCAAGTAAAAGAGTGAGGTAGGTGGTGATGAGATGTCAGAAAAGCCTTTCCAATGAAGTAGTATTTGAAAGGAGAGCTGAATGAAGTGTGAGAACACACCATTGTGAGGGTGCTAGGGAATGGAGGCCAGAGAGGGGAAGAGACTAGCCTAAAGACACAGCTTTTTCCACAGCAGAAGTATGACTAGAATACATGTGTTCCCTGACTCCAAAGCAATGATCTTATCTCTGTGCTGCATCCAGATAAAATAAGTGGGGAAAATCGTTACTGAGCTTCTATATATTGAGAGGACACCTGGCTTATAAGGAGAGACACAAACATGAGTTAAAGTTAAGAGAGAGGCTAAATCTCTAAGTGTGTGTGTCTGGCAGGTATCCTTGGCATAGAAAAGTGTGCAGTTACCTGCATGAATGGCAGTCTTGCTGCTCAAATATCTCGTTGTAATCCTGTGGTGCCTGAGAGTAGCCAGGTGAGTGCTAGGTGGCCTGTGTGTCTTAGAGGAAGGGCTTCCAGGGTAGATACAACACTAGTTCATTTGCTGTCTCTCCCCCCACCTCCTAACCATCCCCTCCCCCCAGCAGAATGGCTGCTCCTTGTATTCTCCTCGAGTGCTTGTTGGAAGAGAGGGGCTGTCTCTGCTTGCTTTAAAAGGCGCCAAGTCAGGAGAACTCTGTAGAGGAAAAGTCTCTATTATTCACAAAATGGCGGGGGTGATGCTCAAAGGTCATCAGATTCAGAGAAAGGGTCAAAGCACTAATGAAGTGGAACCCTCATCCACATGGCAGTCTAGTCACTTAGGATGGACGGAGGAGACACTGCCTTTGTTGAGAGCCTGCCCTATGTGCACTTTCTGGCATAACCTTGGCCCTTCCTGCTTTTTACGACTTAACTCCCACTCCTTTCATGGGGTTATCCATACTGTGTGTTTTGACTTTGGATCTTTCTTTAGAAGAAACAGCCTCCTGTTCTCATTTCTTTTTACATAACGATTCAAAGATTGGAAGGGAGTATTTTCCTAGTTGACCTTTAAAGTTTGGTTTTCATCTCTTTAAAATCTATTATCATATGTAGCTATGATGTCATATCTGACAGCCTAATTGTGGACATGCCTTTGAACATACCAATAGGCATGTAGTATAAGGGTGTAGCAAGTGACCAGCTTAACCTTTATTTACCTATGCTTTTTCTGCTGCCAAAGGGAATTTTTTTTTTTAAGTGAGCATTTTTGGAGTAAAGAAATTTCTAGCAGAAAACATGTCCTTTTGAAAGATAAGCATGTTTCATCTCCTATAATAACATAGCCTTTTATGTCCCCCACCTCCAACTTGGAGAATGACACATGAAAATTAAAGAAGAAGAGTTTGAAATGAAATGTGATGAATATAATTGGAGGTCGCTTTTAGAATGGTCAGTTCAGTTCAGTCACTCAGTCGTGTCCGACTCTTTGCGACCCCGTGAATCGCAGCACGCCAGGCCTCCCTGTCCATCACCGACTCCCGGAGTTCACTCAAACTCACGTCCATCGAGTCAGTGATGCCATCCAGCCATCCCATCCTCTGTCGTCCCCTTCTCCTCCTGCCCCCAATCCCTCCAAGCATCAGAGTCTTTTCCAATGAGTCAACTCTTCGCATGAGGTGGCCAAAGTACTGGAGTTTCAGCTTTAGCATCATTCCTTCCAAAGAAATCCCAGGGCTGATCTCCTTCAGAATGGACTGGTTGGATCTCCTTGGAGTCCAAGGGACTCTCAAGAGTCTTCTCCAACACCACAGTTCAAAAGCATCAATTCTTGGGCGCTCAGCCTTCTTCACAGTCCAACTCTCACATCCATAATGGTCAGTGTGAGTGTAATCAATCTCCTGAGGAAATGATCGGCCCCTCTTCCCAGGGAGAGATGCTTCTTGTGGCTGGTAGGAGAGGAACAGGTTCTTTCTTTGCCTCTGACGCTTGCTAAAATCCAGGACTTCTTTGCTGCACATACCTCTTTCTTGGGGCTTTATCATTCATTTTCATTCTCTCTCCCCCTCTTCCTTCTTTTTCTCTCTCATAAATCAGCTGGTGTGTGTGTGTGTGTGTGTGTGTGTGTGTGTGTGTGTGTGTGTGTATGTGTGTATGGCTGATCCCCACGTTCTCTATGTAATCCAGCCAATTGACTCCTAATTTATCAGTTAATTACTAATACTGCACTGATTACACTAGACTTCTCCCAGTCCCGTCTGGGGAGGAATCTGCCCTCATTGACCTCATTTCATTGTATCTCTTGCATCAGCATTGTTTTGGAAATAAGTAATTGCCTTGGGGAGCTTAAATAAAAGCCATAGTTAAGCAGGAGTTCCCCCAAGCTTTTAGCTGACTGAGAATATTTCCCTTTGGGAAATTCTTCCAAGTGCCCTCTGGTCTCATTTACAACTGTATTTGGTAAAGTTGAAGAATAGCAAAATGATCCATTTATGTTTTTTCAAATGCTAATAGCTTGTATTTGCAGGGTCCTTTAAAAGCATTTCTGTATTTCTTTCCTTTTTCTCCTGTAACAGCCCTGTGAAGGATATAGCATCATCCTGTTTGATGGTGAGGCAGCAAGGTGTAGTTGAAAGCCTTTCAGACTCAGAATCAAAGGACCTGGTCTCAGTTGGCCGTCCATGGAGGTGACAGGTGTCCCCTGAAGACTCTGAAAATAGGTTGTTCTCTGATAATTAAACTTTAAACAAGATGCAATAGATCAAAGTAGAGAGGTGTCACCGGAAGGTATTAACATTGTTAAAGAAGTGATATGTCAAGGAGAACAGAGGCTGGAGAGAGTAATTGAGGGCATTCTGCAGAGCCTGTCTAGTTCTAAGGGCCAGTTCCTGTAGCAGGTTTATTTTCATTGCGGAGACGGTTCATTAGATTACAAAGACCTGATACCACTGAACGTGATTTCACTGACTCATCTGGTAATGATTCCGACTCACTAATCAACCCTCTGATTATAATTCATCTTTTCATGTAGCTTGTCAGTGGAGATATGGCCAGGAATATGAGAATCTAGTCTCCCTAGTAGTAATAATTCATATTGCAAATGAATACTTAGGCATTCTGGTTGCATATGCCAGTTACTTGGGATCTTTCTTAGCATGAGTCACGTGAACACTGGGACACTGACAAAATAAAATTTGTCAAAATGCAGCCTCTTCGCAGTGGTTGCCTTTCCCTGATGACACCCTTCATTATTACTATGCACATATTCTTTTGAACATCTAGGGATTTTTTGTATTTATAGATTGTACAAACTTGAGCAAGTCATTCCTCTGCTCTGAACTTGGTTTCAAATCGGGAAAGGAGTATGTCAAGGCTGTATATTGTCACCCTGCTTATTTAACTTATATGCAGAGTATCATGAGAAATGCTGGACTGGATGAAACACAAGCTGGAATCAAGATTTCCGGGAGAAATATCAATAACCTCACATATGCAGATGACACCAGCCTTAGGGCAGAAAGCAAAGAAGAACTAAAGAGCCTCCTGATGAAGGTGAAAGAGGAGAGTAAAAATGTTGGCTTAAAACCCAACATTCAGAAAACTAAGATCATGGCATCCGGTCCCATCACTTCATGGCAAATAGATGGGGAAACAGTAGAAACAGTGACAGACTTTATTTTCTTGGGCTCCCAAATCATTGCAGATGGTGATTGCAGCCATGAAATTAAAAGATGCTTGCTACTTGGAAGGAAAGTTATGACCAACCTAGACAGCATATTCAGAGAAGGCAATGGCACCCCACTCCAGTACTTTTGCCTAGAAAATCCCATGGACGGAGGAGCCTGGTAGGCTACAGTCCATGGGGTCACTAGAGTCGGACACGACTGAGCGACTTCCCTTTCACTTTTTACTTTCATGCATTGGAGAAGGAAATGGCAAGCCACTCCGGTGTTCTTGCCTGGAGAATCCCAGGGACGGGGAAGCCTGGTGGGCTGCCGTCTGTGGGGTCTCACAGAGTCGGACACGACTGAAGCAACTTAGCAGCAGTAGCAGCAGCAGACATCATATTAAAAAGCAGAGACATTACTTTGCCAACAAAGGTCTGTCTATCAAAGCTCTGATTTTTCCAGTAGTTATGTGTGGATGTGAAAGTTGGACTGTAGAGAAAGCTGAGCACTGAAGAATTGATGCTTTTGAACTGTGGTGTTGGAGAAGACTCTTGAGAGTCCCTTGGACAGCAAGGAGATCCAACCAGTCCATTCTAAAGGAGATCAGTCCTGAGCATTCATTGGAAGGACTGGTGCTGAAGCTGAAACGCCAATACTTTGGCCACCTGATGCGAAGAACTGACTCATTTGAAAAGATGCTGATGCTGGGAAAGATTGAAGGCAGGAAGAGAAGCAGACGACAGAAAATGAGATGGTTGGAGGGCATCACCGACTCTGGACATGAGTTTGAGTAAACTCTGGGAGTTGATGATGGACAGGGAGGCCTGGCGTGCTGCAGTCAATGGAGTCACAAAGAGTCGGACATGACTGAGTGACTGAACTGAACTGAGCCTTGGTGTCTGCATTTTTTGAGTGCTTTGGAAACTGAATAAATGTAAGGTAGTAGTAGAATGATGAAGAGGAAGGAAGAAAGCAGGTTTGAGGTTTGGCATCAGAGGTAATTTACCTGCATATATATGGAATCTAGAAAGATAGTAGTGATGAACCTATTTGTGGGGCAGGGATAGAGATGCAGGCATAGAAAACAGACTTGTGGACACAACGGTGTAAGGGTGGGAGGAACTGAGAGAGTAGCATGGAAACATATATGTCACCGTATGCAAAATAGATAGCCAGTCGGAATTTGCTGTATGATGTGGAGCTCAAACCCTGTGTTCTGTGACAACCTAGAGGGGTGGGATGGGGTGGGATGTGGGAGGGAGGTTCCAGAGGGAGGGGACATATGTATACCTATGACTGATTCATGTTTGTGTATGGCAGAAACCAGCACAACATTGTAAAGCAATTTTCTTCTAACTAAAGAAGAAAAAGGTAATTTGCCTAACATCACATATCTAGCTGACAGCAGCCATAAGTAGCATATGACCCTCACTGTATTCTAGGCACACAGGAGCAAGAGATGGGGACAGAAGCCAGATTTAGGATAGGCTAGGCTAGAATCCCACGGACAGAGGAGCCTGTCAGGCTCCAGTCCATGGGGTCGCAAAGTATCGGACACAACTGTAGTGACTTAGCACACACACAGCAGGGTAGGATAGGACAGGGTAGGGTAGATATAAGTTGTGAAGCAGGGGACTGGCCTTCTACATGGCATTTAGGCTTCTCCCACTCTGTTTAGTCCACCTTGTTCCAAACTTCTTTGTGCTGGAGGGAAATGGTTAACTGAATTCTCAGGGGTTCTTCACCACTTGTTCAGTGTTCTTTCTGTTTAAAATCAAAGCCTGATTGCTGTAAGAACTAAAGACCAGATTTTTTTTTTTCCAGGAAAAAATTCCAAAAAGTTAGTTTCATACAGCCATTCACTCTGCCATGGGACCCTCAGAACCTAGCTAGAATCCAGGAGTGTTTCTTTTAGATGGTTTTGCTGAGAGGAAAATATATACATTCCAATATCAGGTTATTGATACACAGTTGTATCCTAATCCTCATTCCTTTGATACTGATAAATGTTGGTAGCTCCAGTCTGTTCTTCCTGGGGGTAATTTGATGAGGTTCGGGTAGTTGTGGACCAGAGATTCAGTTGAACCTAGTTCTTAAGGATTATAGGAAATCCTATAGACATGGAATTCTGTTGGGAACCCACTGCTTTGTGATTATATTCTATTGCTATAAACAGCATTAAGCATCAAGTTATTGCTCATTAAACCTGACGTAGTTAAATAATCACTACAGGTAGAGACCTATGGTAATTCCCTTGTTTCTGTCCACCTACCAGATGGACTGTGTATACAGTTATAAACTATTCGACTTGGAACTTTTATTAGTGAAGATACATGCTTAATTGTGTTTAAAAATCCTGTTGGAATTTCACACATACTTTGTAAAATATGTATTCTTTATTTTGACAGGATTGTGTTTAAAGGAGTCTTTTGATGATAGACATTTATCTTTTCTAGATCTTTTGTCCCTGGCGATTTGCTGTAACTTTTATAAGTCAGAGGGCTTATTGATCTATAGATTTTATATTATGCTGTGCATGAATAGCTATTGCTATATTACTGGAGAAACTGACTGCTGTATAGTCTGGGTGAAACGTATTGATTTTCATGGACTGTAGTATTCTTCACAGAAAGAACATGCTGAATTTTAATTTCCTGAGAATGTCAACTTGCCTTGCCTGTCAAGAAATTAATCTGAGGCTAGTGTTTACTGGTGTGATAGCAGTCTTTTACTTGCTCTGACATCATGTCATCTTATTACATCAATATCTTTTATAGGCATTGCCAATCCTTGTATTCAGAATCTCATCTTTCCTTTTAATGGAAGGTAAGTAACCAGTGAATACAAAAACCTGTACCTGGCACATAATAGGCATTTAATTTGAGATATTTAATGAGATATTGCAAATACCTGCTCTAGTACCAAGTTATCTATATCTATATTCACATCTATCTGTCTAGCTATCTGTTTCTCATTTAGTCCTCAAAAAGAATCCTGTGAGGTAGATCCTACTCTTTCTTTTTCACAGGTGAAAAACTGAGGCTCAGAGAGGTCATTAAAGCTTGCCCATAGTCACACAGCAGAGAATACATAAAAAGTGGTGGAGCTGTGGTTTGGACCTGGTTTACCTGGTTTTGGAGTCTACTTGGCTATCCTACTTCCTACAAACAGACTGGGACTGACTTGGAGATACTCACATCTACCCTGTCTCTGACAAATCGCAAAATAAGACCCTCCCACTTTCGGAAAGAGAACGATACCTGGTGGGAAGGGCTGTGCTCAGGCAGTGCTGTCTGTCAAC
The DNA here is from genome assembly GCF_032452875.1 of Bos javanicus. Classification (NCBI taxonomy): domain Eukaryota; kingdom Metazoa; phylum Chordata; class Mammalia; order Artiodactyla; family Bovidae; genus Bos; species Bos javanicus. Next base: position 17,742,154 of record NC_083897.1, on the reverse strand, counting down.
ACCTGTCCGCATCCAGAAGTAAAGGCCCTAAGGGAAGTTTCTCGCAAGGAAATTCTCAGGCTGGTTTGTTCAAAGACGTAAATTTTAAATGGAACCACCTCAACATTTCCTACTGATTTATTGTTTCCTGAAGGGGAAAATCCAGTGGTTACTTAAGAAACAAAATAAAAGTCAAAAACCCTTATGCAAAAAGGAATGATTGTCCAGAAGAGGCAAATCCATGCAGACAGAAAGAATAGGGCTTGCCAGGGCTGGGGGTGGGGAGAAGGGGAAGGAGAAGTGACTCCTAATGTGTCCAAGGTTTCTTTTTGGAGTGGTTAAAATGTTTTGGAATTAGGTGGCAGTGATGGTTGTACATCTTTGTGAATATACCAAAACCCACAGAATTGTATACTTTAAAGTGGTGAATTTTATATTATGGGAATTATATCTCAGTATTATTTTTAAAAAGGAAACGGAACATCTGCTTAGAACATCCCCTAAGTGTTCATAGTGCTCTAAGATGCCTTTTTGTGGCCTATGACTTTTGATCAAAGATCAGTGAGTAACTTTAAAATCAGCTCTGCCCAGGGGCTTGTCAGCATGGACTCCTAGTTACCAGTAAAGATTTTTAACTCTGATTACAGTTTTCCTATGAAAATCAGAGTGCCAGATTGGGTCCCTGACCCTCTGCAGGATATCCAGGTAAAGGCTGTGTTTTTCTCCTTAGGAAAAAAATGTGAATAGAGATTTTTAACTCTGATTACAATTTTCCTATGAAAATCAGAGTGCCAGATTGGGTCCCTGACCCTCTGCAGGATATCCAGGTAAAGGCTGTGTTTTTCTCCTTAGGAAAAAATGTGAATAGTTAAAGTGTAACTTCCCCAAATAACTTGATTTATCTTAAAGTGCAGCAATTTGCTACACGTGCGGTTTTCAGAAAGCACTAATCAATTCCAGGTCAGAATCAGTTAAAGCGCTCCACAAATTGATAGTGAGGTCTTAAAAAGGCTCAGCAGCTTTGGAACGTTAAATTTACTTGCTGTAAATTTGGAATAAGAACATAAAGAATCACTTTCCAGCAAGATGATGAAAATTCATCATGTACATTATGTGTTTCTTCAGAAGCACACTACATTAATTTTCCAGCTCAAATAAGTGGAGGAAGTAAGGTTTCTTGTTACTAAAAAGTTGCTGTGATGTTTAGAGAGGCAGACCAATTCCATTAATGAATCCAATCTGCTCTGACTTGTGATACTGCCTAAAGTGTCCTAAAAACCCTAATGTTGATAAATGTCATACAAACCAGTATTAGGCTTTTTCCCCTTAAAACAAGACTGAGAAGGTCTTAGTCTTAACTTAGTTTTGTTTCCCAAGGATCCGAATGCTTACAGTCAGCTCTTGATTATCCAGGCCAATCGTGGAGATCAGGGGCATGGCTCCTCTGAAAATCTCTCTTTGCCTTTGGTGTATGTATTAGCCCTCATTTGACTCTGAGGGCTGCCTAAGAATGAAAGAAGGCGGAAAATTTTTAAAAAGTCCCGCTAGTTAGCATCTCTCCTCAAAACCCTCTTCAGACATCTGTCCCACTCTAGGCTATGCTGAAGAATTATGGCATCCCCACTCAGCCCAGAGGGGTCTTCTCCTAGCTAGATGAAAATCATGAAGTTTTCACGTTTAAAAGGCCTCCTGCTTCGTTGCTGGCCCACAGAGAGAAGTGAAAAGAAGAGCAAGGCAACATCAGCCGTTCTTTCATCTGCTTTGCTTAACTTTGTTAATAAACATGTGAAAGCAAGGTAATCCACCCTAGGATACCCAAGATTTGCTTTCTTATCTTTGTTGGCCTGTCAAACACAGCTTTCCATCTCATCTTAAAGCACCCCCAAAAGCTTTGCAAATCTATGCTGTGGTCTAGAACTGCTTCACAGCTCTTGAAATGCAGTCTCTGTTGTTGTGAATGATGGCAGCTATTAAATAAATCCTGGAGATGCTGCCCTGAAACTCAGATCAGGAAAGGCTCATTGTACCTTGCCTTCATGTGGTCCCAGCACCTCCAACTGTAGGATCCCTGGCTCTCTGTGGCCCCTGTCTGCTTGCATTCTCCTGACCAAGCTGAGTAGTACCTTGACACGTCTTTTTTGCCTGATGTCTGCTGTGGTGGCACAGGTCTCTTGGTCCCCTCCTTGCCTACTGATTCTTTGACATCTGCCAGACTTCTCTGGTGGCTCAGTCAATAAAAAATCTCCCTGCAGTGCAGGAGACCACCTGCAGTGTAGGAGACCTGGGTTCAATCCCTGCGTGGAGGAGATCCCCTAGAGGAGGAAATAGCAACCCACTCCAATATTGTTGCTTGGAAAATCCCATGGACAGAGGAGCCTGGCAGGCTACAGTTTGTGGGGTTGCAAGAGTCGAACACGACTTAGTAACTAAACCACCACCAGGCTCTGCAGGCCCAGCAAACTCTGAGGGCTGGCCTCTGCCAACCCATCTCTTTGCTGTCTGGGTTGAAAGCTTTGGCAGCCAGTTTGCATAGATGTGTAACACCTATTCTTGTGACAGATCTCTGTTACCATGGGAACTAGGCACAGGAAGTCCATATACCAGACATCCAGTCTGAATTTCTGTGGTCATTTCTTAGTTGTTAGTGCTAATGGAGGAAAGCAGGGGCATTGGTGATCTGATTGAGTGGATGATCCCAAATTCATTTGTGTTTGATGTTGGAATGGACATGCACAGTCCATCAGCAGCCATGGATAAGCAGACTACTCTGAGTCTGACTAGGACTTCCATCCTCTAGTAAGATGCTAGCAGAGTATAGAGAAGAAGAAATGGGGAAAGGGGATGGAGCAAGAGGGAGAGAGAGAGGATGGGGCAGCATGTGGGATAGGAAATGTGAAGAGATGTACTCAGAGAAGGAGTATGTCTATGAGTTAAAGCAGGTGGAGTTCTGAGAGCTTCCCAAGGTAACTGGCTGGCTCTGCTGGGCTCTCCTTTTCCTTTTGTTCACTAACCAGCAACCTCAGGTTTGCATTTCTATCATGGTTTCAAGCGTGATTACTCTTAACAACTGCTTCTCGGAAAGAGAGCCACCTTTTTATTATACTTTCCAGAGAGATGAAATTTAGCAAGTGGTGGTAATTACGGTTAGGTCCCCAGCCCCTAGCAGAGAGTATGAGCTTGCAGGGTTCGTGTATGTACCATGATGTTGCTTTGGGGCTGGGCCAGGGGCTTAGGGCTAATACTCTGTCTCGCACAGAAAAGATGGAAGGGAAGGTCTGCCCTTTCAGTAAGTAGGATCCCTATGGTGACTTTTGGGGCTTCTCTGGTAGCTCAGCTGGTAAAGAATCCACCTGCAATGCAGGAGACCCTGGTTCGATTCCTGAGTCAGGAAGATCCGCTAGAGAAGGGCTAGGCCACCCACTCCAGTATTCTTTGGCTTCCCTGGTGGCTCAGACAGTAAAGAATCCACCTGCAATGTGGGAAACCTGGGTTCAATCCCTGGGTTGGGAAGGTCCCCTGGAGAACGGCATGGCAACCCACTCTAGTATTCTTGCCTGGAGAATCCCCATGGACAGAGGTGCCTGGCGGGCTACAGTCCATGGGGTCGCAAAGAGTCAGACACGACTGAGCGACTAAGCACAGCACATGATGGCTTATAGGGCTGTCTCTTCTTACAGCAGTTCCTATTTTGGGAATGAGCTCTCTGATGAATCTCTAGTTTGCATGATTCATGGAGGTCTTTGCAAATGACAGTGCTTCTGACTCAAAAGGAGTTCTTAATTTCTGTCCTCAGAAGTGCGTGTAACATTAAAGACCCAGGAAGCCTAAATAAACTGTTGATGACATGGCAGAGGTTGGATTTCACACCCGGCAAGGTCCTTCTGGACGAGACTCACATCTGATTCTCTTTGGGGCACGTGGCACCCCTAGTACAGTGCAGGCCCTCACTGTACCTGGGAGCAAAAGCCAAACAAGCCTGGCCTCGGCCAGCTCCTCACTACCAAGCTGCCTCTTCCCCACTTTCCTGTGGCATACTTACACCTAGTTTCTGCTTCATCAGCCTTGTCCAAAGAGTTTCAGAAGAGAAGTCTACTCTAACGTATCACTTCCTCCAAGCAATCTAGAGTTCGCCTTTGCAAATAGGAGTCCGCTAGTAAAGAAAAGGGTGCAAGTTATTATTTTCTCAGTTTGTTGGAAAAGTGTTTTATTGGTCTCCTGTCATCCTGGCCTTAGAGTCATTTCATGGAGTCCCCAGTTGCCTCATTTTGAGCTGTGACACCTGGCCCAGCTTTAGCCTCTATGATCCTGGCAGTATACCCCGCCAGCTGTGACAGTTGCCATCTGGCCTGGCCTTTCACTCCTCTTACATCAGGATTGACTCATGTGGCAGGAAAACATCCCCATTACCTTTTTGTGGATGAGGCATGCCAGTGGATTTACTTCTGTAGTGAAGGAAATGAGACCGAGAGAGATTTCCTTCCAGCCTATATTGCCAGAGAACATCACTGTGAGGCACTTGAGAAAGAAAATATCGAGCTACCTTTGTAGATGCGGAGGATCGATTCAGAGAGAAAATAATTAAAAAAAAAATACAGAATTAAAAAGAAACACAATGTAAGGCTGTAATTGGAGGAGGAAATGCAATATCGCTCATACCGAGAATATCGTTTCTATAATAATTTTCAATAAGTCAGTGTGAACATTGTAATTCTACTGGGATTTGAGATATGAGAAAAATGAAGTAAATATTTGGAATGAGCCATTATGGAGAAAGGTCCCTGATGAGTTGCTATTCACTATGACTATACTATAATGATGCTAACACAGAAATCTTTTGGAGCCTCCTTTTTGAAAGTTTTATTGAAGTACTGCAGTTCATTGTTCTCTATCCCTTTTGGGGTAACAACACCCCAGGTAGACTGTGAGGGGTTTGATCAAGGTGGTGATGTTGCCTATCGATCACTCTTTAAATCTCTGGCAACAGAACCTACTTGTTTCCCAGGCGAAGGACCACATTTCTGAAGGGTGGCTATCACTAAGACCACAGTTCCAGTGTTGCAGAAGCAAGTTGGTCGGTAATTATATGTTCTTATATAGATTGCTTTCAGAGATAGGTAATTATTGTGAAACTGACCAGCTGGAACTTACAGTTAGCTCAGGTCTAGACTTCCCAGGCTACCAGCAACCACCTGTCTTTCAGACAGGGTAATCTTGGACATACATTGTTTCTCTTTAATATTATAAAACAGAAAAGCAATGAAAATGAGATATGAGTGAACCCTTTAGAAAAAAGAATCTGTTATTAAAACAAAGTACAAAAGGATATATTGTATCTTTTAAAAAGCTTCCTTGTGGAGGGACAGGTGAGAAAAGGAATTGCTCTGAAACAGTTGTGGCAGGGTTAAAGAGAAATGAACTTTACTATTGAATAGTGAGAAAGCTATAAACTGCTCTTTTAGCCTGCAAATAGCTTTCCCTTTTTCCTTTCCCACTTTTATAACTCAGAAAAATGTATTGACCCTCCATAGTTTGTAAGATCAAACCTAAACTCAAGCATGGTGCCTAGGTCCCTTCTCAACCTGGCTTCCGTCTGCTTTCAGCCTCCTCTTCCATATAGTCTCCATACCCACCTCATTTCATCTATCTATATGACATTTATACAGAGGCGCCATGTACAAGACATCGCTAGGTTCGTTGTGATCTAACACACATCATTTTACTTCAGTGGGGGCTTTATTAGTTTACCATGCATCCAACATGAGCTCCATTAAAATATTATGAGGTGCTATGTGCCTGGGCTGGGATTGTAGCAAAATAACCTGGAGGAAAAAAAGGAGTCTCGGATGTGGTGGGAAAGGGAAGAGTTGAAACGATGAGGGAGTTTGAAAAAAGACCATTGAATAACAAAAATGATGGGTATGATCTACCTCCTGTTTTTAATTTTTAGTGATTTTTTTCCAAACTCCTATGAACTCATCTAAAATTATGCAAGATGAAATTGGTTAAGCCAATGAAACATTGCATAGTTACATGAAAATGTGCATATGAAATAATGCTATTAATAATACTTAACATTGAGTATTAGTATATTATGTGCCAGGCACTGTTCTAAGCATTTTTATAAATATTTTATCTTGTAACCCTCAGAACAACCTTCTGAGGGTAGGTACTATTATTTTCCCAATCTTACAGGTAGAGAATCCAATAATGAAAGTTTGAGTGACTGACTGAAGGTCACCCATCTAGCCTGTAGCAGAGTCAGGATTTGAAAGTACCTGTATTCTGGCTCCAGAGTTCATGCTTTTAACTACTATAATACATCTGTCTCTAAATGGAAAAGAACTTCAAAAAGTATATAAATATATTTATGCACATATAGATACATTGACAAAGATAATTCAAATAAATAGATTTAAAATTAGACTCATTCTCTGGTTGTTGTTGTCCCATTGCATCCGACTCTTTGCTACCCCATGGACTGCAGCATGCCAGGTTTCTCTGTCCTTCACCATCTTCCGGAGCTTGCTCAAACTCTTGTCCGTTGAGTCGATGATGCCATCCAACCATCTCATCCTCTGTCCCTTCTCCTCCTGCCCTCAATCTTTCCCAGCATCAGTGTCTTTTCCAGTGAGTCAGTTCTTCACATCAGGTGGTCAAAGTATTGGAGCTTCAGCTTCAGCGTCAGTCCTTCTAATGAATATTCAGGATTTATTTCCTTTAGGATTACTGGTAAAGAAGTTTAAATTCATAAGAAAAGGAAAAGAGTAAGAATGGTTTAGTGTCAGGTCAAGAGAAAGCAGTTTAGGAAGGAGGATATCAACAGGTTCAAATGTCAACTGAATTAGTAATTAACTGATTAACTTAATAACTTTAAGTAAGTCACTTAGCTTCCTTTGTAATTGTTTTCTTATCGTTAAAAATTGCTGTTGCCTTACAGCTATGTTTAGAAGATTATTGAGATAATGTTTAAAAAGTCTTTGTTGTTTCCTTAGATAATAAAGACTTTTTTGAAATACCCCCACACTATTGTAAGCCATGTCCTAACAGATAAAGCTAACGGCAGATTATGTGTGAATTTTCCAAGTCTTGTGCAGTAGTCTGAGGTGTTTAATGGGCTTCTCTGGTTTCTCATTGGTAAAGAATCTGCCTGCAGATGCAAGAGACACGGGTTCAATCCCTGGGTTGGGAAGATCCTTTGGAGAAGGAAATGGCCACCCACTCTAGTATTCTTGCCTGGGAAATCCCATGAACAGAGGAGTCTGGGGAACAACAAACAGTCCATGGGGGTCGCAAAAGAATTGGACATGTCTTAGCGACTGAACAACAACAAAAGTGTTTTATGTCCTTCAGTTCTAGTTGAAATGTCTTGATATTCGAAGGCAGTAAAAGCAAGCATATTCCTAGTTTGGTATCTTGTAGAAAAACCAGTTGATTGATTATCTAATTTTTCATTGTTAGCATTCATTATGCACAGCGTGAACCATCCATGATGTCTAGTTGACGTCCTTTGATTTCTCATTCATCTGTTTACTCACTCATCCATTCATTTAGCAAACACACATTGGGAACTAGGCTTCCCTGGTGGCTCAGTGCTAAAGACTCTGCCTGCCAGTGCAGGAGCTGCAGGAGACTGTGGGTTCGATCCGTGGGTCGAGAAGATCCCCTGGAGAAAGAAATGGCAACCCACTCCAGTATTCTTGCCTGGAATATCCCATGGACAGAGGAGCCTGGCAGGTTTAGTCCATGGGGTTGCAAAGAGCTGGCCATGATTGAACAACTAAACAACGAAATTGGGAGCCTCTTATGTAACCAGAATCTATCTAGGTGCTGTAGTTAAGATGAATGAGACACACAGTTCTTGCCCTTAGAGCACTCATATGGAGAGATAGGTTTGTAAGTGTAGACTGTCATTACACCTTAGTGAGTATGCTTTAATATAAGGAGTACACATGATATACTCTGGGTGCACGGAAGAGAGATTGAGACTAAGATAGGCAGGCTTGTTCTTTCTTTTTTTTAATTTAGTTTTTTATTGAAGGGTAATTGCTTTATAGAATTTTGTTGTTTTCTGTCAAACCTCAATATGAATCAGCCATAGGTATACGTATATCCCCTACCTTTTGAACCTCACTCCCATCTCTTGCCCCATCCTACCCTTCTAGACTGATACAGAGCCCCTGTTTGAATTTCCTGAGGCAGGCTTGTTCTTATTCAGTTGCTAACTCATGTCCAAATCTTTGCAACCCCATGGACTGCAGCATGCCAGGCTTCCCTGTCCTTTACAATCTCCTGGAATTTGCTCAAATTCATGTTCATTGAGTTGGTGATGCCATCGAACCATCTCATCCTTTGTCACCCCCTTCTCCTGCCCTTAATCCTTCCCAGCATCGGGGTCTTTTCCAATGAGTTGGCTCTTTGCATCAGGTGGCCAAAGTATTGGAGCTTCAGCTTCAGCATCAGTCCTTCCAATGAATATTCAAGGTTGATTTCCTTTAGAATTGACTGGTTTGATCTCCTTGCTGTCCGGGCTGTTGATTCTTTTTCATTAAATTGAAAGTTTGTATAATCTTTCTCTCTTTCCAGGTGACCAAAATAGCAATAAGTTGAGAAGTAGAGAAGATAACTAAAATTTCTTAATCGTAGCAAATACACGCACAGCACAGACTTGCAGACTGTAAGGCCCCGTACTTTTGTAGGCAATTGCCATACACGTGTTCCACCACCTTTATTACATTTGGATCTAGGTAAACTCATAGCCAAATACTTTTGGTGTCAGCTCTGATCACATATATAAGCCCAGTGCCTTTGTCACATCTTTATATAACTCTCCCACCTGCTATTTCTTGAATCACCCATGAGCCCTATTCTCTCATATTCAAACCAAGCTTTCAGAGGCCGTCAGGCAGTCCCAGGTAAAGAAAACAATCTGGTATTTCCAGTTGAGTCTTACATGTCTTTGGCTACTATATTTAACTAAGTTTGAAGTGATTTTTTACATTTTTACCAAGTGGGAGATCATGATAATGCTGTAATAGACTTTATGGTCATCTGACTCAGGCCCAAAGTAGTTGATTATTACCTTAAATTCTCAGTTGTTTGTATTATCAAATAATCACACTATTGGTTCTATTAATGTCACCCCACCCCAGTACTCTTGCCTGGAAAATCCCATGGGCGGAGGAGCCTGGTGGGCTGCAGTCCATGGGGTCGCGAAGAGTCGGACGCGACTGAGCGACTTCACTTTAACTTTTCACTTTCCTGCATTGGAGAAGGAAATGGCACCCCACTCCAGTGTTCTTGCCTGGAGAATCCCAGGGACAGGGGAGCCTGGTGGGCTGCCGTCTATGGGGTCGCACAGAGTCGGACATGACTGAAGCGACTTAGCAGCAGCAGCAGATACGAGTTCATTACTAATTTTGTTTCCAAAATATTTATCTACAATGGAAAAATTTCTTTGTGTAAGTCTCTTCTCTTTTTTCTCTTCTTTTAAAACTTTTATTTGGTGGAAAATTGTCTTACAATTTTGTGTTCATTTCTGCTGTATGGCAACGTGAATAAATCATAATTTTGCATATATATCCCTTCCCTCTTGAGCATCCCACCCCTCTAAGTCATCACAGGGCACCAGGCTGGGCTCCCTGTGTTACTCAGCAACTTCCCACTAACTATTTCTTTTGCACAGGATAGTGTATGTATGTCAATGTACTTCCTCAGTTTGTCCTGCCTTCTCCTTCCTCTGCTTTCTCCACAAGTCTGTTCTCTGCTAGGTTCATCGGTACCATTTTTCTAGATTCAACGTACATGTGTTAATAGAAGATACTTGTTTTTCTCTTTCTGACTTAACTTCACTCTGTATAAGAGGCTCTAGGTTCATCCACCTCACTATAAGTGACTCAAATTTGTTCCTTTTATGGCTGAGTAATATTCCATTGTATAAATGCACCACAACTTCTTTATCCAGTCATCTGTCAATGGACATCTAGGTTGCTTCCATATCCTGCCTATTGTAAATATTACTGCAATGAACACTGGTGTACGTCCGTCTTTTCGAATTGTGATTTTCTTAGGACATGTGCCCAGTAGTCAGATTACTGGGTCATATGGTAGATTTATTTATTTCTAGTTTTTTAAGGAATCTCCATACTGTTCTCCATACTGGCTGTAACAGTTTACATTCCCACCAATGGTGTAGGAGGGTATCCTTTGCTCCACATCCTTTCCAGAATTTATTGTTTGTAAATTTTTTGATGATGGCCATTCTGACCAGTGTGAGGTGATGCCTCATTGTGGTTTTGTTTTGCATCTCTCTAATAATGAGCAATGTTGAGCATCTTTTCAAGTGTTTATTGGCCATCTGTATGTCTTCTTTAGAGAAATGTCTATTTAGGTCTTATGCATATTTTTTTGTTTTTTTTTTTTCCTTCATATTGAGCTGTTTGAACTGTTTATATATTTTAGAGATAAACCCTTAGTTGGTTCATCTGAAAATTATTTTCTCCCATTCTGAGGGTTGTCTTTTTGTCTTGTTTATAGTTTCCTTTGCTGTGCAAAAGCTTTTGAATTTTATTAGGTCTCATTTATTTATTTTTGTTTTTATATTCATTAAACTAGGAGGTGAGTCAGAGAGAATCTTGCTGTGATTTATGTCAAAGAGTGTAATGCAGATGTTTTCCTCTAAGAGTTTTATAGTTTCTGGCCTTACATTTAAGTCTTTAATCCATTTTGAGTTTATTTTTTTATTTGATATTAGGAATTGTTGTAATTTCATTCTTTTACACATAGATTTCCTGTTTTTCCAGCACCACTTATTAAGGCTGTCTTTTCTCCATTGTTTATTCTTGCCTCCTTTGTCAAAGATTAGGTGCCCATATGTGCATGGGTTTATCTCTGGGCTTTCTATCTTGTTCCATTGGTCTATATTTCTGTTTTGGTGCCAGTAACATACTGTCTTGATGACTGTAGCTTTGTCGTATAGTCTGAAGTCAGGGAGGTTAATTCCTCTAGCTCCATTTTTCTTTCTCAAGCTTGCTTTGGCTATTTGGGATCTTTTGTGTTTGCATATAGTGAAATTTTTTGTTCTAGTTCTGTGAAAGATGCCTTTGGTAATTTGATAGGGCTTCCCTGTTGGCTCAGATGGTAAAGCGTCTGCCTGCGATGCAGGAGACCCAGGTTTGGTCCCTGGGTTGGGAAGATCCTCTGGAGAAGGAAATGGCAATACACTCCAGTAGTCTTGCCTGGAAAATTCCATGGATGGAGGAGCCTGGTGGGCTACAGTCCATGGGGTCACAAAGAGTCGGACACTACTGAACAACTTCACTTTTCAATGAATCTCTAGGTTGCTTTGGGCAGTATAGTCATTTTGAAAATATTAATTCTTCCAATCCAATAACATGATATCTCACCATCTGTTTGTGTCATCTTTGATTTCTTTCATCAGTGTCATAGTTTTCTGCATACAGGTCTTTTGTCTCTTTAGGTAGGTTTACTCCTAAATATTTTTTTCTTTTTGTTGCAATTGTGAATTGGATCATTTCCTTAATTTCTCTTTCTGATTTTTCATTGTTAATGCATTGGAATGCAAGGCATTTCTGTGTATTAATTTTATATCCTGCAACTTTACTAAATTCACTGATTAGCTCTAGTAGTGTTTTGGTGGCATTTTTAGTGTTAGGTTGTATGTGTAAGTTATTAAACTGTAAGCTAAACTGGAAGCAACTAAAGCCTAAGGCTGTCTGAAGGGCTACAGTTCTTTCTCTGCTAGTGCTTCTTTTCCATTTTGCTTTTGGCTGTTTGGTTCTCATCCTATTGTCTTTATAAAGAAGGGGTAATAGGTAGATTAGATAGCTCATGTAATCATTCTCATATAATTCTCTTGTGCTCCAATGCAATGCTCAAACTCAACATTCTCTCCTGTTTGTGACCCATTTAAGTTTTGTGGAGGAGAAATCATAAATATTCAGGAGTCAATATGTGTCACCACGAGATGGCTGTCTTCAATAGTGTGCAACCCTTTTAAAAGGGTTTTCAGAGAGTTTTGAGAGGGCTTTGAGAGACTGCAGCAATGAAATTAAAAGACAGTTACTCCTTGGAAAGTTATGACCAACCTAGATAGCATATTCAAAAGCAGAGACATTACTTTGCCAACAAAGGTCCGTCTAGTCAAGGCTATGGTTTTTCCAGTGGTCATGTATGGATGTGAGAGTTGGACTATAAAGAAAGCTGAGCGCCGAAGAATTGATGCTTTTGAACTATAGTGTTGGAGAAGACTCTTGAGAGTCCCTTGGACTGCAAGGAGATCCAACCAGTCCATCCTAAAAGAGATCAGTCCTGAATATTCACTGGAAGGACTGATGCTGTAGCTGAAACTCCAATACTTAGGCCACCTGATGCAAAGAGCTGACTCATTTGAAAAGACCCTGATTCTGGGAAAGATTGAAGGCGGGAGGAGAAGGGGCTGACAGAGGATGAGATGGCTGGATGGCATCACCGACTCAATGGACATGAGTTTGAGTGAACTCCGGGAGTTGGTGATGGACAGGGAGGCCTGGCGTGCTGTGGTCCATGGGGTCACAAAGAGTTGGACATGACTGAGCGACTGAACTGAACTGAGAGAGTTTAGCTGATAGGCCACTCTGTATTCTTTACAAACAAGTTTTTTGTGGTCATGGACATTATAACTAGCTCTTACGCAAGATAGTTTGAAAAGCTTCTCCCTGCAGGAGAGACAGAAGTATGATAGAAAGAACAAAAGACTGGAACTGATGAGCTTTGGGTTTTTTAGTAGCTTCTAAGTTCCCTCATCTGTGAAATGACAGGCTTGATAGTCAGTAGGCCCAGACCTATTTCTATACCAGACTTACCTTGGGAACTTGTTAAAATGTGGATTCTTGAGACGAATGCCTAGAAACTCAGAGTTTATACATTTGTAGTAGGGCCTACAACAAGCACCCCGGGGGATTCTGGTATCATAGATTTCCAGACCAAAAATGTCCAGGAGACACTGAATTTGATGTAAGCAGAATTGATAAGAGGATCCTTATATTAATATTTTCACACTAAGCTTTTGTTTTCTGGAATTAGAGTTCTCGGTGTCAGGCCTAACTAGAATATACTGGTGAGGTTGTGGGTTCAGCCAATGTGCTGGAGTCAGGGTTCAGATTTCTAACCTGGGAAGGGGAGGTGAGCACTATGATGCCATGATTTCAGGTCAAGAAATTGGCCTCCAAGGGTCTGGAGCAGATAGGAAAAAATGAAGAGGAGTAGAAGCCAAACTTTTACAGGAGTTGGTCGATTTGGAATGCAAGTAATTCCTGGATCAAGAGGGGTAGAGACCAGGGGAGAAGTAGAGATAGAGAAGGTGAGACTGGAGAATAAAATCTAAATTTTTAGAATGGCTGATGGTCCATGCATTAGTAAAGGAAGGCTGTGACTGTCTACTTTTTGCACTAATTTTGGAGTATACTCATTGCTATAATGCTGTAAGAGGATGTGCGCAGGCAAGTGCATGGACTGTGAGTGGAACAGAAATGTTTTTTACATAATAAGGTATTAGAGATGTACCTGGCTCAGTATTCTTCTGTGCTTTGGACTATCACTGTAGGGGCTGAGAAAAATGACCAGAAAGGGATGATTGTCAGACAGTGTGAGCAGAGATAGGAAGATGAAGGTGGATCAGAAGGAGCCTGGGATGTTCAGCTCAAATGATCCAGAGAGATTTGATAACACAGAATAATGAGGAACAATGAAGGGTTCATGGCATTAGTAAATTTAAAGGACATGTTGATTTTCTATGTATAAAACAATGATATGAATAGGTAGATTTTGCTACTCCAGTTGAAAGCCCAGAGAATAAAAGGATTATACAGTTGTTTGCCTTAATACTGGCGGTAGAACACTCTGGATCTCTGCATAGTAGGAGTGTGCCAAATGCTGTCTGAGAAAGGTTCTGTGAAGGGCTGAGGCAGGAGGGATGTGTTATGTCATACCTGGCGTGGCCAGGAGGGGGAGCAAGTCATTTGGTTGATAGTTCATAATCTATGATAAGATTCTTTGAATGGTGTTTTTATCAGAAATAGCAATGAATTTAGTTTATAATATCTCCTCTGTTTTCTGCTATATATATATTATGAGAAGGATATACTTAGGGTAGATAAACTATAAAAATAACTCTATAATGACAACTCTAGAAGTTTAATGTATCACAGACTGAAAAAGGCTTCTTTGATTCAATGGAAAAGATTTCTTTGACCATTGTTCACTGGGCTCACTTGTTGATATTTGCCATGCACACCACAGTTTTCCCCTTCAGGGAGGCTTTTTAGTTTGCATTAATTTTGTGGTCTTATCCTTTTGCAGATAACCTTTAAAAATAGTTTTGGGCACGCATCTTTCTTTAAACCCCAAAACCAACAACCCCTTTAATTTTTTGTTTTGAAATAAATATAACTGTCATTCATCTGATATCGTGAATTATGTCTGTGAGTTTCAGAAATGTTCAGAGGTGCTTCTAAATAGGTTACTTTGCTATTTCCAAGGTATCTCTTTTCGAAATGATGCCCTCAGTTTTGCTAAAGTCACCCATGTAATTAATTGTTTATATTCAATCCTGTAATTTCCTTGTCAAAATGTAAATACTTTTGCATTGTTGGGGAAAGCTTGTGTAGTCACTGACTCCTTTAAAATGCCATTTTTTGCAATCTTTTATGCCGACCTGGATTTTTCTTAACAATTAAGAGAGTTAAGCAAGCTAGACAAAGTATATGGTTTTGAATTCTGCTGTTAATATGATGGTCAATCTTATCTACCTGTTTTTATACCAATCTTACCATATCTGGTAATAGGTAGTTAGGGCATGATAGCAGCTTGAAGCGGCCTCCCCAAGCACCTGAAAATATTGAAAATAAATTTCCCCCTAAGAGGTAAGCTAGGAAATCAACAGGTTATAAAGGAGAACAGAGTTATGCAAATTCCCTTTGAAGAGAGTAAATTATAAAAGAAGAATGTCATCACATATTATTTGTATAATTTTTAAAGCATACATGT
Source organism: Bos javanicus (assembly GCF_032452875.1). Classification (NCBI taxonomy): domain Eukaryota; kingdom Metazoa; phylum Chordata; class Mammalia; order Artiodactyla; family Bovidae; genus Bos; species Bos javanicus. The sequence continues at coordinate 17,727,133 of NC_083897.1, read as the reverse complement.
AGAAGAAAAGACTGGAAGCAAATTGGCAAAATTTACCTATTGTTGATAGTAGTTCTCAGAAATATGGGTGATTATTATGCTGCTTCTTTGAATTTTATTTTTTAAATTCCAAAAAGAGAGAGAGCAATACTGAGACAGAGACAGGCAGATTTAATGGCTCCTAGGGAAAAAGACCAGACAGCAGCCTGATTGACCGTGTCAACACAGCTGAAGAAAGAATATGTCAATTAGGCAGCGGGAGTTAGGAGCTGTTGGTCATGAAAGCAGAGAAAAAGGAGAAAGTCACAGAGAAAGCTAGTAGCTCTGATCAGCCCGCTCTACCCAGGTGAGAGACTGCCTTGTATGGCTCTGGAGTAGGCGTCACAGCAATGAAGCAGCGTGGTTATGAGTGAAGTCCCATAATCAGACTGATTAGTGTTCATGTCTCATGCCTAACACTCCCTAGTTTTATGATCTTGGACAAGTGGCTATATGTTCAGTCTTTATTTTAATAATGTTACTTACCACATAGAGCCTTTGTGAGAATAAAGGAAGATAATTTATATATTTAGCACAGTGCCTGGTACATTGCAATCCCTCAATAAATGTTAGCTATTGTTGTAACATGTTATTATAAAATCCTAGTTATAGAGCTATATCTTAACATGATGCTATTATTAAACATTCAAATCTTATAACTTGAGTTGATACCAACTCTATGTTTGTTAAGCAAATCTTAGATGATACTTTGGCTTCCCATGTTATTTACCAGGGAGATTAGTGAGGATCTGACACGTTGTAAATTATGTTTATCATTATAAATGTATACAGTGGCATTTAGCTTTGATATAGCAGTCTTAAGAGGGTTTGATACTATGTGCTTAATTAATTCGAGACATTGTCAAAATTAAGTTTGGAGTCTCCAAAGCCTGGGAATTTAAAAATTTTACACACAGCCCTTTGTGAGCTTGGTTGATGTGAATCTATACCTGAGAGAAGTATTACTCAACTCTGGATCTAGTGAGGTTTCTTTGAAGGCAGTCTTCAGCATCCTCCAGCTGATTAACTTCCTCTGTTTCTATAAAAAAATTCCACAGAATAAAAACAAAAATCACATGCCCTTTTTATTGTGTGAAATTTTAGTAATAGTGAATATGCCATTTCAAACTTCTCTCTTCTCTCCTTCTCCAAGGAGAATCAAGTCTCCCATATTTGGCATTAGAGAGAGGTGCTTAAGAACTTTGGAACCAGACAGACCTCACTCTGAATTCCAGCTGTGCACCACTTACTGGCTGTGTGGGCTTGGGCAAGTTCATTTTGCTCTCTGATCCTCAGTTTTCTCATCTTATAAAATGGGAATAAGAATTGTAATGTCTATATCATAAGGTGGTTGTGAGGATTAAAATGAATTAATGAATGTAAAGGGCTTAGAATAGTACCTAGTTCAAATGAATGTGTCAGGCAGATGTTGGGCTTCCCTGGTGGCTCAGGTGATAAAGAATCTGCCTGCAATGTGGGAGACCCGGATTCAATCCCTGGGCTGGGAAAACCCCCTGGAGAAGGGAATGGCTACCCATTCCAGTATTCTTACCTGGAGAATTCCACGGACAGAGGAGCCTGGCAGGCTACAGATCATGGGGTCTCAAAGAGTCAGACATGACTGAGTGCATGCATGCATGCAAGCAGATATTGTTGTTGCTGTTGTCATTATTATTGTTGTTGTTAGAATATTGTCAATCAGTCATCATTATAGAACCAGTCTGTTGTTGTTCAGTCACTAAGTTGTACCCAGCTCTTTGCGACCCCAGGGACTACAGCACACTGTCCTCACTCTCTCCTGGAATTTGCTCAAATCCATTTCCATTGGGTCAGTGATGCCGTCTAACCTTCTCAGGAGGTGGCAGAGGATGAGATGGTTAGAACCAGTCTGTTGACATGTTAACCAATGATACTTGACCTGGATTGTCAGTGTCAGCACTCGCAGGGCCGTCATGGCATTTCTGAAACAAAATGAAATTAACTTTAATTTTAATTTAAAGAAAAAAGGACACTTGGCACTTATGGCGGTAGGGTATGATCATAGTATTAGCCAAATGAGCTAATGATAGAGACACAGTTCCAGCTAGGTTGGGACCAATTATGGTGGATCTTTTCACTGGGTTGCTGACAGCAGCATACCTGTCTCAACATTGGTCTGTGCTGGCAGAACACACCAGCACCTTTCTTTATGATCAACACTGACAAATGGCTGCTCAGATGAATTAACATTCTCATCTGGCCTAACGCATTTTGTGGAAACAAGTTGGTAAGCCAGTGTATAAGCTGACCCACAAAACCTCTTAGCTTAAAAAAAAAAGTACTGTATATCGTTGTTGTTTAATCACCGTGTTGTGTCTGACTCTTTGCGACCCTATGGACTGTAGCCCGCCAGGCTCCTCTGTCCATGGGATGTCCCAGGCAAGAATACTGGAGTGGGTTGCCATTTCCTCTTCCAGGGGATCTTCCCAACCCATGGATCAAACCCGCATCTCCTACTTTGGCGGGCAGCTTCTTTACCTCTGAGCCACCTCAGAAGTACCAATATCATTCTACTTGTAGTCTAAGGAGTATTGAGAAATGGCAGATAAACTTTTGTTTTTTCCTTCTGTGGCCGCATTTGTTGACCTCCACTTGGTGTTTTTGAGAGGCCCATAGAAAGAAAACTGAAAATTCAGTAGTGGAGGAGGAAAAGATCACGGGGGAAAGGGGCATCTTATAATTTGTCAGCATGAGTACTGGTCACTTGTTCCACAGTAAAAACTCAGATCCAAAAAGTCCTGAAAAGCCTAAACATATAGCACAGCAATAGGGCAGCCTCATAATGGGGCTCTCACAGGGACAATTTGAGCATCATTCACACTACTATTCCAGTGAACCTTTGATGTCGTGGTATGCCAGGACCACAGCGCACTTCTATTTCCTTACCCTTTCCTTGCTAAAAGAACTGAGAGCCTAGGGAAGACTAGAAAAGAGTTCACTTCTCTACTTTGGTTTCAGTCATTTTGGACCAGAGTCATTGACCTTGGTGATTTCCACAGGCAGATTTTGGAAAATGAGAACCTTGAATTGTAATTCGTCCTTTTGTGGTACATGGCTCAATCGGGAACACTAATGTTTTAGGAACTTCCCCTCAACTTTCCTTCTTAAAACAGAGAATTTTCAGTGCTGTCAGCTCCAGGGTTCTAGACCCCATGAGATGAAATTTTAAAAATTATTTATTTATAATTGAAGGATAATTGCTTTACAATATTTTGTTGGTTTCTGCCATACATTAACATGAATCAACCATCGGTATACATATGTCCCCTCCCTCTTGAACCTCCCTCCCACCTCCCAGCTTTTCCCACCCCTCTAGTTGTTATAGAGCTCTGGTTTGCATTCTCTGAGTCATACAGCAAACTCCTGTTGGCTACCTATTCTCCATATGGTAGTGTATATGCTTCCATGCTCCTCTCTCCATTCATCTCACCCTCTCCTTCCTCTCCCCTCCCACTGACCATAAGTCTGTTCTCTTGTGTCTGCATATCCATTGCTGCCCTGCACGTACATTCATCACCATCTTTCTAGATTCCATATATATGTTAATATATGATACTTGTTTTTCTCTTTCTGACTTACTTCACTCTGTATAATAGGCTCTAGGTTTATCCACCTCATTAGGATTGACTCAAATGTGTTCCTTTTTATGGCTGAGTCATAATCCATTGTGTATAGGTACCACAGCCTCTTTATCCATTCATCTGTTGATGGACATCTAGGTTGCTTCCATGTCCTAGCTATTGTAAATAGAGCTGCAATGAACATTGGCGTACGTGTGTCTTTTTCAATTTTGGTCTCCTTGGAATATATGCCTAGTACTGGGATTGCTGGGTCATATGATAGTTTTATTCCTAGTTTTTTAAGGAATGTCCACACTGTCTTCCATAGTGGCTGTATCAGTTTACATTCCCACCAACAGTGCAAGAGGGTTCCCTTTTCTCCACATCCTCTACAACATTTATTGTCTGTGGATTTTTTGATGATAGCCATTCTGCCCGGTGCGAGGTGATATCTCATTGTAGTTTTGATTTGCATTTCACTAATCATGAGCGATGTTGAGCATCTTTTCCTGTTTATTAGCCATCTGTATGTCTTCTTTGGAGAGCAAGCTGGAATTTATAGCTCAGTTGAGGACAGTTAGGTCAGTGGAGGAGGACACAGTGCAATTGTGCTGTTTCTTCCTTTGCAGTGGCATCGGGGCTGCCTGCAGTCCTGCAAGGGGAGCCCCAAGCATGATTAAGGGAAGTGCTAAGCAACAGGATCAGAAGGTCTCATTAGAGAAAGTGACTGTGGCTTATATTTTAGAGATTGTCTTTAAAATGCCCAATCACAAGATCAGCTTTTTCCAGGCATGTTGCCAAGTTACAGTAATGGACCAGTTTTCAAATGTCCATTTAAAATCAGCTCTCTTGAATGTAGCACTGTGGCAAAGGTCCTTCTGGCAGGAAGCCACTTAAGACATCAGACCACTCCATGCATTATTTTTAAATAGTGCCCAGGCCTTTTAGTGATTTAGGCACTATTTTCTTTGAATCCAGAAAATGTCAGTGTTCCAGAAGCAAACCTAAGTGGTGCTGCCTGGCCAACAACTGGATTTCCTTTTGGGCAGATGTTCCCTTCTTGGGGCTTGAGCCTTGATATTTGTTTATATTGCCCCCTGTCCATCTACCCCATGGAACTATCTTGATTCAGTCCTTTTCCCTATTCCCTCCTAGATTTAAAAATTAGGTTGAGTTTGTGGAGGTTTAGGAATAGAAGAGTTAAAAGGAAGGACATTCACTGTGGCCTGGATGACACTCCTAGAATATAAAAGAAAATCATCCTGCTGTGAGGAGGCGCCTCTGCTCAGCCCCCCACCCCCTTATCTGGAAAAGGGGGGAGGGATTGGCAAAGGCTGCCAGAGGAGTTTTCCAAAGACATTTCTAAAATCATGAGGTTGGATCTTCTTTAAATAAAGACCTGCAGTTTGCTGGAAGCTCATGGACAAATGGCCGGTCAAGGTGGCCCATGTCTGGGATGCTGTAAGTAACTGAGGTACCTCTGAGTGGCTTGTTTCCTATTTTCTCACTCAGGACCTGGGATTCCCTCACTGATTTTAATATTATTGCATATGATGGTTGCCAGAGGTACTCAGACAACACGAAATGGGAAGCTGAATCAAACATTTATGTTTGTGGGAATGGCTGCTTGTCTTTCTGAGAGGGTACTTTTCTTCTTCCAGGTTGTAATTCTAGGATTACTTCAGTCACCAGCTCTCCATTTTTATAACTCCCCGTTAAGGCCATTTTGTTAAGATAATTGGCTGTTCAAGATTGTTGGGAATGTCAGATTCCATTAGGTCACCTCGTCCTTAGTCATTAACATTGTCCAACAGTAGGACACTGACAGCCCTCGTGGCTGGTGATGTCACACTTCTGTGGAAGGACGGTGGTATACTCTTCTTGCATGCATGGCATTCAGCATGCCCTTCATATATCTTAAAGAAATGTGCCCTTTAAAAACAAATATAATTGTGTGTTTAATAAAAGATGTTTCTGTAACTAATTTCTTTGAATATGTACTAGAAGTTTCGCCTCTTCAGATAGTTGCCAAAGCCCTCAATAACTGCTACAGACCAGAATTCAGGTAGCAGTCAAGCCTCAAAATTTAGCTCGTTTGGTGTGAATAGGTACTGATTAATAGTTTATGCATGCCTAGAGAGATGATGCGGAGAAGGCAATGGCACCCCACTCCAGTAGTTTTGCCTAGAAAATCCCACGGACGGAGGGGCCTGGTGGGCTGCAGTCCGTGGGGTTGCTAGAGTCGGACACAACTGAGCAACTTCACTTTCACTTTTCACTTTCATGCATTGGAGAAGGAAATGGCACCCCACTCCAGTGTTCTTGCCTGGAGAATCCCAGGGACGGGAAGCCTGGTGGGCTGCTGTCTATGGGGTCGCACAGAGTCGGACATGACTAAAGCGACGCAGCAGCAGCAGAGAGATGATGGAGGAGGGGATGGTTGGATGGCATCACCGATGCGATGGACATGAGTTTGAGTGGGCTCTGGGAGCTGGTGATGGACAGGGAAGCCTGGCGTGCTGCAGTCCATGGGGTCGCAAAGAGTCGGACACGACTGAGTGACTGAATTGAACTGAGAGAGATTAGATGACCTGCTTCATAGATCCTACTGATACTGTAGTGGTTTTTTTTCCTTACTGCATTTCACCATTTTAGAGGTCACTAGAACTGGTTCTTTATCCGAAGATTAAGGGGGAGAGGAGGAGGTCTGGAAGAGGAAAGAAATCACAGGCAGTACTCAGATAGGTTCACATGTATTTTTGGATACATAACAATAATTTTCTTGTTAAACAAAAGAAAGGTAATGTCAAAAAAGAGATTATCAAACATCTATTTTTAGAAGAAAGAAAAGTGATTCATGAGAATGTCCATGGAGTCACATTGACTTACTCTCAACTTTTTCCTGAAGGAAGAATTATTTCCTTTAGGTCTTTGCTGCTAAGTAAATTGCAAAACACTTCCCTTTTTGCATGTAAACATTTTTTGACTTCTGGAGAAGCATCCAGCATTTATCAAACCCTCCCGCAGTCAAGTCATAATTGCAAATCATAGTGATTTCTCCAGTGCCTTGACGTCCTTGAGAATCTGAGGGAAACATAGACTACCTTGCCCAGCTTCACCAGGGACGTCTTCAGATATTCTGTATTTTTCCCACCCGCTGGCTTTTTTTTGGTCAGGTTCTAACCTTAATCCTATAGTTCCACTGCTTTTCCTACCCCATTCTTTTACATAGACACATACCAGATGCGCACACAGTGTGAGTCAGTTCTAATGTGGAGGCAAAAAGCATTTTATAAAGTTTATAGAATATAATAGCAGCTTGCTAAAGTGAAATATTCCCTCCTTTAAACAAGCTCAGGGGAAAGCCACGTGGTTGACTTTTGCTGGCGTTCCTTGCCTTCCTCCCTGCCTTTGAATTCAGCTGAAGTCATAGTGGTGATTCTGACTTTCCTGCCAAGTCTTTGGTCACTCCCAGAGCCCATTGAGTTCGCCCGAGCAGCTTTCTCCCCCTGAGTTTATCAAGCCAGCCCTCACCTTCCCTGTGTTGCCTGACCTGGAGTGTCCTGCAGGACGCTGATTCCCAAGAAACTGTCAAGATCCTGGCCCTTGAATCCTGTCTCTGCCAGTAGCACTTTGAAGGAACTGTGGGCTCAAGGGAGGGCCTGGCCTTTTTGCAAAGGCTAGCTTTTCAGTTAAATACCATAGTTTTATGATTAGAGCTGAGAGCTCTGAGATTTCATACCCGTATCAATAATCCCAAGGAAATGCATAGTATTGACCTTTTTCTCTTTTCTTATAATTTCCATTTCTTTGTGGCTATAAGGCACTGCAGGCTATGTGTTTCTGGGGAATTTTTGTTCTCTGTAAGTAGTTGGAATCATTCAGGCTTTTGCCTTGTTCTCACATCCTACCCAAGTTATGAAGTTGCTTTCCTGAGATATCCTGGAAACCCAGTATAGCCAAACAGCTGAAATACTTTTTTGGTGTTGAACCACGGGGGGAAAAAAAGGTAAAGCAAGCTACTCATACCTGAAGGAATTATTGCATAGTGTTTTACTGTGTAAGCTTTGGAGTCAAAGTGCTTGAATTCAAACCTTGGCTTTTCTACTTACTGACTGTATATCCTTTGTGGTAAGTTACTTAACCTCTCTGTGCCTCAGTTTTCTCATTTTTAAAATGGAGATAATAGTATACTCACCTCATAGGCAAATGAAGTGAAGTCGCTCAGTCCTGTCCGACCCTTAGCGACCCCATGGACTGCAGCCCACCAGGCTCCTCCATCCATGGGATTTTCCAGGCAAGAGTACTAGAGTGGGTTGCCATTGCCTTCTCCAGGGGATTTTCCCGACCCAGGGATCGAACCTGGGTCTCCCGCATTGCAGGCAGATGCTTTAACCTCTGAGCCACCATAGGGGGGTTCTGATAATACATGAAACACTGCAGTGTTTCATATCTATGAGGTTATCTTATGTTTTTCAAAGTATATAGTAAGAAGATGCTCACTCTTACTACACAGAAAACTAATCTTTAAGTGCTATGCAATAGTTTCCTTGGAAGGAGATGGTAATAATGGCAAAAAAACATTGCACAGTCAGGAGTCCTGTGTTTCGTTGCTGTCAACAACTGCTGCATAACTATGACTTATGGCCAATCATAGTTTCAGTTATCTCAGCTGTGAAAGTGGGCTAATAATAGTTCCCTTCACTACGCTTTGCATACATGAGTGTGGGCACACACACAGACAAACACAGATACACACACACGCATGCACATTCACTTTCCATGATAGAGAAGGAGGAGAATTCAATGAGAACACAAACATTAAAACTCTGGAAGGGCATGAAACACTTCAGTTATGGTGATTGTGTTGCCAGGTATACTATGTGTATTTAAGCTATAGTATTCTTGGAACAAAAATTACTTTCATATCTATAAGGTATTTTATGCTTTTCAAAGAAAATAGGCCAGCCAGTATTTTATCACAGCTGGCTGCTGCAAGCCTCTAGGGCATAAGGACCCTGTTTACTTGGTATATTCACAGTACAGCAGATAGTGTACATTCAGTAAATGTTAAGTGGAAAAAAATGTAATTTTATACAAGTGCAGTTGATCTAATGAGAGAGGTAAGATGCCTTGGAAATGGTCTTTAAATAGTTTTCTAGCAAGTGGTTATTGTTGTTGACTTCACATAATGTCAGAGGCCTGTGATAATTTAGGTTTCAAACAAGTTGAAATTTGGTTCAGATACATATCTTTAGAGACTATGTTATAGCTCAGCAGGAAAAGCCATAGCCTAAGCCTGAGGCTTGGAAACTGCTATCTCAGATCTATCTTATCTTTCATTTGAGAGTAGACTGTAGCCTTTAGGCTCTATATGTGTAAAAAGTGAAAAGTTGTTATAAAGAGTGCTCTGTGAATACTTGTTGAGTGCATGAGTGAAGAAGACCTTGGCAGAGTGTGTGAATAAATTTAAACCAACTCAAACTTGGTACTTCTCATTAGTGTGAGAGGAAGGAGGTTGGAACTGCATCTTCTAGTAACCATGTGGAAGAGGAGTCTGTTTCTTTAATAGTCACTAAAGTGTTGGCTGTGAAGCACTTGGAGCAATATAAAGTGCTATGGAAATTCCTAATAACAGGTTACAGACAGAACTCTTTTGTTGCATAGACTACTGACAATTAACTTTTCTTAGGTTACTCATTTAGTGTCTAAGTGGTTAAAGGAGGAAAGAAGAGCAAACAAGAGTGAGACTGTATCAGACAAATACATTAATTGTCCTAATATCAACAGAAAAATCCCCTTGTTGTGCTCTTTCTTTTCAATATATAATGGTATATTGAAAAGAAATATGTTTTTATTAGATAAAGGTACTACCAGAATATTTGCATTGAAACTTTTAAGTGAAGCTATTCCCTCTTTATTCAGCAAAATCTTTCATTCAGTAGTTCCATAAAAGACTTTTTATTTTCCTCATGTATGGTTAGTAACAGTAGGAAGTTCAGAAATTCTTTATCCCTGATTCATGGAATTATGGTTCAGTTCAGTCACTCAGTCGTGTCCAACTCTTTGCAACCCCATGGACTACAGCACACCAGGCCTCCCTATCCATTACCAACTCCTGGAGCTTACTCCAACTCATGTCCATCGCGTTGGTGATACCATCCAACCATCTCATCCTCTGTCGTCCCCTTCTCCTCCAGCTTTCAGTCTTTCCCAGCATCAGGGTCTTTTCAAATGAGTCAATTCTTCGCATCAGGTGGCCAAAGTATTGGAGTTTCAGCTTCAACATCAGTCCTTCCAATGAATATTCAGGACTGATTTCCTTTAGGATGGACTGGTTGGATCTCCTTGCAGCCCAAGGGACTCTCAAGAGTCTTCTCCAACACCACAGTTCAAAAGCATCAGTTCTTCAGCTCTCAGCTTTCTTTATAGTCCAACTCTCACATCCATACATGACTACTGGAAAAACCATAGCTTTGACTAGATGGACCTTTGTTGGCAAAGTAATGTCTCTCCTTTTTAATATGCTGTCTAGGTTGGTCATAACTTTTCTCCCAAGGAGTAAGCATCTTTTATGTTTATGGCTGCAGTCACCATCTACAATTTGGAGCCAAAATAAATAAGGTCTGTCACTGTTTCCACTGTTTCCACACCTATTTGCCATGAAGTGTCGAAACAGAATGTCATGATCTTAGTTTTCTGAATGTTGAGTTTTAAGCCAACTTTTTCACTCCCTTCTTTCACTTTCATCAAGAGGCTGTTTAGTTCTTCTTCGCTTCACCTATAAGGGTGGTGTCATCTGCATATCTGAGGTTATTGATATTTCTCCCAGCAATCTTGATTCCAGCTTGTGTTTCTTCCAGCCCAGCATTTCTCATGATGTACTCTGCATATAAGTTAAATAAGCAGGGTGACAATATACAGCCTTAACGTACTCCTTTCCCGATTTGGAACCAGTCTGTTGTTCCATGTCCAGTTCTAACTGTTGCTTCTTGACCTGCATACAGATTTCTCGGGAAGCAGGTCAGGTGGTCTGGTATTCCCATCTTTTTAAGAATTTTCCAGTTTGTTGTGATCCAGTCAGAGGCTTTGGCGTAGTCAATAAAGCAGAAGTAGATGGTTTTCTGGAACTCTCTTGTCTTTCTGTGATCCAGCGGATGTTGGCAATCTGATCTCTGGTTCCTCTGCTTTTTCTAAATCCAGCTTGTACATCTGGAAGCTCACGATTCACGTACTGTTGAAGCCTGGCTTGGAGAATTTTGAACATTACTTTGCTAGTGTGTGAGATGAGTGCAGTTGTCTGGTAGTTTGAACATTCTTTGGCATTGCCTTTCTTTAGGATTGGAATGAAAATTGACCTTTTCCAGTCCTATGGCCACTGCTGAGTTTTCCAAATTTGCTGGCATATTGAGTGCAGCACTTTCACAGCATCATCTTTTAGGATTTGAAATAGCTGAACTGGAATTCCATCACCTCCACTAACTTTGTTCATAGTGATGCTTCCTAAGGCCCACATGACTTTATATTCCAGGATGTCTGGCTCTAGGTGAGTGATCACACCATCGTGGTTATCTGGGTCATTAAGATTTTTTTTTGTATAGTTCTGTGTATTCTTGCCACATCTTCTTAACATCTTCTGCTTCTGTTAGGTCCATACGGTTTCTGTCCTTTCTTGAGCCCATCTTTGCATGAAATGTTCCCTTGGTATCTCTAATTTTCTTGAAGAGATCTCTAATCTTTCCCATTCTGTTGTTCTCCTCTATTTCTTTGCATTGATCACTGAGGAAGGCTTTCTTATCTCTCCTTGCTATTCTTTGGAAATCTGCATTAAAATGGGTGTATGTTTCCTGTTCTCCTTTGCCTTTTGCATCTTTTGTTTTCTCAGCTATTTGTAAGGCCTCCTCGGAGAACCATTTTGCCTTTTTACATTTCTTTTTCTTGGGGATGGTCTTGAATTACTGTCTTCTGTACAGTGTGATGAACCTCCATCCCTAGTTCTTCAGGTACTCTATAAGATATAATCCCTTGAATCTCTTTGTCACAAAAATAAAATTTCACAAGCTGAGAAGATAATAACCAAACCTAGAATGTCTTAATGATTTTTTTTGTTTGGCTAAGACATAAGGCATTCTTGTGACTGTTTGTTTGGAGCAATTCATGTCCCATAAACTCTTTGATGGGGGGGAACTTTTATTTTTACTAAAATATTTTAGTTAAGTAGAATGATTTGGTGAGCTCTGGGGACTTTAATAAAGTAATTGTGGATTCTGGGAGGAACTACATACAAAACTTGACTTCCTTGGATACTCTCAGACTTTCTGTTGTAAAGAGTAAACTACAAGATCTAAGAACGTGACCCTGAGGCCTCTTTTTGTAGGAGTCATTTATTAGCCATGGCAACCTTGAATATGTAAGAATATTTCCTAATTAATCAAGGATTGGCTTCTTCAAGTGAAAGCCTGGGAGACAGAAAATGAGAAAAAGACTAAAACTTGTGTCTTAGAACTTACTCACCAAGATGACGGGCAAGGTATGGTCTAGATGAAAAATGCTGGACTACAAGATTATCACGTAAGAATCAGAGTTATTCTTAGTGTATCCACAGTAAATGAGTTCCAGGAGAAATTAAAGTCAACATCTGGAATTCCCTTATATTCTACTGTTAAGCCACTTTCTTGATTTCTCAAGGGTGGCTTGTTCCTTAATCCAATGTGAAAACAGACATATTCCAAGCCATGGTGAAGTCAGCCTTGTTCATGCCTACCCAGTTTTAACATTGTTATATATACTTGACCAATGTTTTAATATATAATAGAAGGGCAGAAAGATAAAAGGTTTTGACAGGATCATGTATGCAGATTGCATCTCTGGCCCTGACAACTGTAAGGGAAGACAGTGTTGGGCTGCTAATGAGCCCCTGGGAAGTGTCTGGCATTTATGAATACAAACATTTCTATCATTGCTACTAAAACTAAAACTCATGAGAATACATTGTTGAAATAATATTTTATCTTGAAGTAGTAGGTATAGCTGCTCTTTTTCTCCTTCTCCTTATTTATCTACCTACCTATTTATTTATATCCTACCTTCTCCTGAAAAGAGTTTAAAGTACTCTACAAAGGGGCACATAGTAAAAGCAAGATCCAGTGCAACTAAAATACATGGGAACAATTAGGCAAAGGGAAAAATACAGGTAGGGAAGTAAGATGGAACGAGGACTAGGGTTGTGACGCAAAATGCATGACATGAAGTTTACTATGCTTGATAGAGGTAGACCACAAATTTGGTCTATGCTTTCAACCAACATATATGAAGAAAGAAAAATGATTGACTACATGAATCAGAATGTACAGAAGGTTAAAACAAAGTAGTTTTTCAGAAAAGCTAATGGAGGGTGAAGAATAAGAACTAATTGGGCTAATGGGGCAAAAGGTGGTCAACTGTTGCAAGAGTCATAAATTTCCTAGTAGCTATGGATATTCATTTTTGTTTCTGGAGATCCTTTGGGTGAATCATTTTAATTGTCTTCTCTGGTCTGGAATAGTCTTTGGGGGAAAATTCATCGTGTCTATCTATGTATTTATCTATCCATCTATCTATGAAATGATATATATAATAGTGCTTAAAAAATGTTTCCTTCATGTTTTCTTTCATTTATTTCTTTATTTCCAGTTCATGTACTTTGTATTGATATTTAGAAGTCTAGCATGTGAGACTTAGAATGCAAACCTGCATACATTTACAGTCTGGTCATAGACCTGCACCAGCCAATGGTTCATGTGTAATAGCAACTTATTTCTAAGCTTGTCAGTTCTATCTAAATTAATGTGGAACATAAAATTCCAGAAAAGTTCAATAGAAATTGCAGTAGAACTTCTAGTATCCTCTATATTAACTACTGTGAAAAATGTGGGAGGCTTTCTTACCACCTAAACTTGTATTTTTATGTGGTTGATTTTTTTAAAAAAATCATTCAATATTCAAAAGTAGCGTTGACATGTGTTACCTATTTGGGTATTTTGGTCCATTAACTTTTTCCAGTGGTTTTTCCAATTAAAATTACATTGATGCCACATGACATCTATTTGTATGGTAAAACTCCCTAACTCTTGAAAGAAATGTCAAAGCAGATTGAGCAGAGGGAGTGAGTTAACACTTTTCAGTGGTTCTAGTCACTAGTTCCATCAAGTACTAATTTCCAAGGTTCAGTTTTTCTCATTTGAAAAATTAGACTGTAAAAAAAAAAAGAAAAGAAAAATTAGACTTTTTTAAAGAACAGTTCTACATTTAAGCAAAAGTCAAGCAGATAATACAGAAGTCCTATTTGCTTCCATTTCCTTGCACACAGTTTCCTCTATTATTAATATTATTAGCATTAATATGTTATATTTCTTGTAATTAGTGATTGAGTATCGATATTATTATTTACTGAAGTCCATAGTTTACTTTAAAATGGACTGTTTCACAGTTCTGTGGGTTTTAACAAACGCATTATGTCTTGTATCCTCTATTAGTATATGATACAGAACTCTGTTACCATCCTAATAATATTTGTGCTTCACCTGTTTACTCTTTCTCCCTGCCTCTCCACCATGCTCAAATCCCTGGTCACTGATCGTTGTTTCCCAATAGTTTTGCCTTTTCCAGAATGGCAAATAGTTGGAATCATATAGTATACAACTTGTTAAAACTGGCTTGTTTTACTTAGCAATAAATGATCTAAGACTCTTCCAAGTCTCTTTGTGGCTTGATAGCTCATTTCTTTTTATTGCTAAATAGTATTCCATTGTGTGGATATACCACTGTTTATCCTTTGAAGGGCATCTTGCTTGTTTCTAGTTGATTATAAATAAAGACTCTCTAAACAGTCATGCATAGCTTTTTGTGTGAACTTGTTTTCAATTTGATCCAACAAATATCTAGGAGCACAATTGCTGGGTCATTATTTTATTTATAATAAACTGCCAAACTGCCTTCTAGAGTGACTTTGCTACTTTGCATTCCCATCAGCAGTGTTGTGCTGCCTCTTTGTCAGCATTTGGTATTGTCAGTGTTAAGGATTTTAGCCGTTCTAATAGCTGTGTATTGGTATCTCATTGTTGGCTTAGTTTGAAATTCCCTAATGGCATAAGACATTGAGCATATTTTCTTATGGTTATTTGCCATCTACATATTTTCACTGATGAGATGTTTGTTCAGATCTTTTGTCCATTTTTAAATGAATTGTTTGTTTTTTATTGTTAAATTTTAACAGTTCTTTTATATTTTGCAAATATTTTCTCACAGGCTGTGCTTTGTTTTTCCATTCTCCTAACAGATGTTTGTTTTTTTATTCTTTTAACAAAACAAATGTTCTAAATTTTAATAAATTCCAGCTTATCAATCGTTTATTTCATGTATTGTACTTTTGATAGTCTATCTAAAACCTTATTGCTAAATTCAGAATAATCAAGATCTTTTCCCATGTTACCATCTACAAGTTTTATAATTTATATTTAGGTCTACAGTCCTTTTTGAGTTAATTTTTATGAAGAGTGTAAGGTCTGTATCTAAGATTTATTTCTTTGCATGTAAGTGTCTTGTTTCAGAACTATTTGTTGAGAAGACTATCTTTTTTTCATTGAATTGCCTTTCTTCTTTTTGTCAGTCTATTTCGAGGTTTTGTGTTCAGTTCCATTGATCTATTTCTTTATTCTTTTGCTAACACTCTGTTGTCTTGGGGGCTTCCCTGGTGGCTCAGACAGTGAAGAATCTGCCTGCAATGCAGGAGACAGAAGAGACCCAGGTTCAAGCTCTGCGTTGGGAAGCTCCCTGGAGGAAGGCATGGCAACCCAACCAGTATTCTTGCCTGGAGAATTCCATGGACAGAGGAGTCTGGCAGGCTACAGTCCATGGGGTTGCAAAGAGTCAGACACTACTGTGTGACTAACACTTGCGCTTTATGCCATCTTGATTACTGTAACTTTATAAGAATTTCTTTTCCCTCTTTGAAAATTTATTTTGGTCTCAGTGTTTCTCATTTATCTGATTGTAGATATAGGCACTCTGAGAAAACAATAATTAACAATTTGATTGTCTAGTAGTTCTTTTTAAAATTTTCAATATTGTATTAGTTTCAGGTGTAGAACACAGTGATTCAGTTTTTTTTTTCAGATTATACTCCATTATAAATTATTACCAAAGGGTAGAGGGAAGGGACACAGTACAAATTAGGGGTATGGGATTAATAGACACAAAGTACTATATATAAAGTAGATAAGGAACAAGGATATACTGTATAGCACAGGGAAATATAGCCATTATCTTATAATAACCTATAGAAATTCTTGAACTTGGGTGTCCTAGTCCTGTGGTTTTGTAATTCTTCAGTGTTGTGATGTCTATTCTGGGTCTTTTGCCTTTCCATATAAATTTTAGTATTGTTATCCACAAAATAACCTGCAAGGATTTTGACTGGTCTTCCATGGAATGTATAGACCATGTTTGGAAGAATTTACTTCATAATAATATTGAGCCTTTCTATTCATGAACAGAGAATATCTCTCCACTTATTCTTATACATATTTTATTAAAATTGTATCTAAGCTTTCCATTGGGGATGCTAATGTAAATGATATTGTATTTCCCATTTGAAATACCAGTTCATCATTGTTGGTGTATAGAAAACAATTGACTTCTGTATATTAACTTTGTATCCTGCAACCGTGCTATATAAGATTATTAATTCAAGCGGAGTTTTACATCAATTCTTTGTGATGATCTATATAGACAAGCTTGTCATTTTTGAACAAAGACAGCTTTATTTTTCCTTTCCAATCTGTGTATCTTTCATTTCTTTATCTTGTCTTAATGTGTTGCTGCTGCCGATGCTAAGTCGCTTCAGTCGTGTCTGACTCTGTGCGACCCCATAGACGGCAGCCCACCAGGCTCCCGTCCCTGGGATTCTCCAGGCAAGAACACTGGAGTGGGTTGCCATTTCCTTCTCCAATGCATGAAAGTGAAAAGTGAAAGTGAAGTCACTCAGTCATTTCCGACTCTTCGCAACCCCATGGACTGCAGCCTACCAGGCTCCTCCGCCCATGGGATTTTCCAGGCGAGAGTACTGGAGTGGGTTGCCATTGCCTTCTCCGGTCTTAATGTGTCAGGTAGGACTTTAAATATGATATTAAATAGAAGCACTAAAAGGGACATCCTTGCCTTGTTCCCTTATCTTAAGTTAGGGAGCAAGCCTCTAATTCCTCACCATTAAGTATGATATTAGCTGTAAATTACTTTATCAAGTAGAGAAATTTCCCCTCTATTTCTAGTTAACTGAAAGTTTTTATCATGAATGGTGTTGGATTTTGGTAAATGTTTTTTCTGTACCTATTGGTACAATTTTTTATAGCCCTTTAATATGATGGATTATATGAACTGATTTACTAATATTTTATTGTGGGTTTTTGTATTTATATTTGTGAGAAATATTGGTATCTATCTTTCCTTTCTTATAATGCCTTTATCTGGTTTTGGTTTTAGGGTAATGATGGTCTTAGAGAATGAATTAGGAAATGTTCTCTCTGCTTGTATTTCCTGGAAGAGATTGTGTAGAGTTGGTATTCTTTCTTCCTTAAATGTTTGATAGAATTCACCTGCGAAACCATCTGGACCTGCATTGCTTTTGGAAGTTTATTAATTGATCACTTAATTTCTCTGATGAACAGAGAATAATTCAGTTTGCCTATTTGTCATTTTGTAAGTTTTGGTGCCTTTTGTCTTTTAAGCAATTGGTGGTGCATTTTATCAAGTGCACCAAGTCGTGGGACATAGAGTTGTTCATAATATTCATATATTATCCTATTAATATCCATATAATTATTAATAATGACCCCCCTTTCATTTCTAATATTAATAAATTATATCTTTTGTTTTCTTCTTGATTAGCCTGGCCAGGTATTTTAAAATTTTATCTTTTCAAAGAACTAGCTTTTTGTTTCGTTGGATTTATCTATTGATATTTATTTTTAGTTTCACTGAATTTTGCCCTAATTTTTTATAATTTGTATTCTTTTACTTGCTTTAGGTTTATATTGCTCTTAATTCTCTAGTTTTGTTTGGTGAAATCTTAAATTTATTGATCTGAGATCTTTTTTCCTTTTCTCATATAAGCATTCAATGCTACAAATTTCCCTCTAAACACTGCCTTTGCTACATAACACAAATTTCAGTAAGTTTAATGGTCATTTTCATTTAGTTAAACATTTAAAAAAATTTCTCTTAAGACATTTTTTGTCCCATATGTTGTACTGAAATGTGTTGTTTACTTTGCAGAGGATTGGATATTGTCTTACCTTTCTGTTATTGACTTGTAATTTAAATTCATTGAGTGGGCTAAGAACATTATTTGTATGATTTCTGAGCTTTTAAATTTGTTAAGGTGTATTTTATGGCCAAGTGTTACAGTCTGTTTTGCTGAATGTTACACGTAAGCTTGAGAATGTATATTCTGCTGTTGATGGATGAATTACCCTATAAGTGTCAATTAGATCTAGTTCATTGATGCTAATCAGTTCAGCCATGTCTTTAGTCAGTTTCTGCATGATGGATTTATTAGGTATTGATAGATGGGTGCTGATGTCTCCAACTATAATTGTGGGTTTGTATATATAAGAATTACGTCTTTTTGGAGAATTGACCCTTCAGATTATGTGACACCCTTTTTTATTCCTGATAATATTCCTTCTTCCAAAGTGTGCTCTGAAACTAATTTGGCTATTCCAGTTTTTTCTATCTGGTGTTAGTATGATATGTCTTTCTTCATCCCTTTATCTGTATCTTCATATTGAAGATGTGTTACCTTAGATAATCTACAGTTGGGTTTTATTTTTATGTTTATTCTGATCATCTCTATCTTTTACTTTTTGTATTTAAACCATTCACATTTAAAGTGATTAGTGAGGTAATGTGTTAATATTCATCATTTATAAATGCTTTTTGTTTATTGCACATATTATTTGTTTTGGTTATTTTTAATCTTCTCTTTTTTTGCCTTCTCAGGCTTTAACTGAAGCCTGAGATATATGATTCCATCTCGATTTTGCTTCATTTTGAAAATTTTTAGTGGTTCCTGTCAAGTTTGCAATATGCTTTCTAAACTACTTTAAGTCCACTTTCAAGTCTACACTAAATTGCTTCACTGGTAGTTCGAGTGCCTTATAATATTCATTTTACTTATCCGTATACTATAATCACTGATACGTTATTGCTGTTATTACTTTGAACAAAGTTATAAGTTAAATCATTGTTTTAAAAAAGAAAAGGTTTTATTTTGCCCTTATATATATATATATATATATATATATTCCTTCTCTGATGCTCTTCCTTTCTTTATTTAGATCTGATTTTCTGGCTTATATACTTTTCTAGAAAAACATATTTTTTACATTTTTTTGCAAGCCATGTCTACTGATGACAAATTTCTTCCATTCTTGTTTGTCTGAGAAAGGTTTTTGTGTGCCTTTTTGATGGTAATTTTGCTGGAAAGAGAATTCTAGCTTGTTGTTTTTTCTTTCAATGCAAGATATTTCCTTTTACTCTCTTCTTTCTTGGATGATTTCTGATGAGATGTTCAACATAATTCTTATCCTGTTCCTTTATAGGTAAGATGATTTTCTTTCTTCCTCTGGCTTCTTGGAAAATTTTCTCTTTGTCTTTGATTTTTTACCATTTGAATATGATAAGCCTTAGAGCAGGTACTTTGGTATTCAACCTGCTTGTAACTCTGAGTTTCATGGGTCTGTGGATGGTATCTATTATGAATTTTGTGAAATTTTTGGTATCATTTCCTCAAATATTTCTTTTGCTCTCTTTTGTCTTTCTTCTCTTTCTATAATTGCAATTATACATATGTTACAGATTTTGATTTTTCCCACAGTTCTTGGATGTTCCTTTTTGTGTCTTGTTTTTTTCTCGCCATATTTTCATTTGGGAAGTTTATATCACCATTTCTTTAAGCTCCCTGGTTCTTTCCTTGGTCGTTTCCAGTATACTGATAAGCCCATGAAAGGCATACTTCATTTCTGTTTGTGTTTTCTATAAGACTGCTTTATTCTTAAGGCCTTGAAGGGAACTCAATGGTTTATTTATTCTTCTCTCCAAATGATGTATGGCAAAACCAATACAATATTGTAAAGTAATTAACCTCCAATTAAAATAAATAAATTTATACTAAAAAAAAAAAAAGAAGTCCAGTCTTCTACTGAAAAGACCCTTGGTCTGGGTCTGAATAAAGAAACATCTGCACCAAGTACAAAGGACAGTCATTTTGCTCTGGTGATAGGATATATGTCCTGGGTTAATAGGGGACAAGTTATTGATTCGTTTAAAGAGAGGTGATAGTTTGATTGCACACTTTACATACCAAACCATATTGGAAAGTTGTGTCCCCTTTGGAGCAACATAATTTAAGAAGGAAGTTGGTAACAGTAAAATGTGTCCAAAATGGGTGACCAGGATAGTGATAGGGGTATTAGTAAATCTAGAAACCTTGCTATATTTGGATGTGTATTAATTTATCAGATGTCTTTATCTGTATCATCTGTCTTTCTATATATAGTGTTAAAAATAGAATGTTTTCTGTTTGGTGCCAAATTTTTCATAATATCTCTGATTTTACATTGTTCTAATTTTTCCTGGATATAATGCTTGACTTTTTCCCAGGAAAGAGACAGAGGAAAACCTCCCCTAGCATAAGTGTACCTTATTATCTGACCAAAAAAAATCAGTAGGCTGAACATTTTTTGCAGTAATTCTAGCTCTTGGCTTCATTTCAGGAAACCTCAAGTTGCCAACTTCAAGCTGAGCGTCACTTTTCACCTGGTGTTGGTTCCTCTACGTCCCCAAGGAGTCTTTGCTTGAGTAGTTATGGTTTGGGCTGTTGTCCTGTGATATAGAAGTAAGGGGGTTGGGTAAAACCCAGAGATGTGCTAAGTGGATTCTGAGCTGTGAAAGTTGGAGCAGGGAGCACATGTGAGTTTGAGGTTGCATATGAACCCCTAGCCCTTTCCCCCTGCAGTATGTGTTGTTATTATTATTTCTGGAGAAGAGTTCGTGATCTTTTATAATTTTCTTTTCCTGTTGATCCAGCAGTGCTAGTAACAGAAACTTAAAACAGTTATGGCATATAGTGTATGGAATTTCATGGTCATATATCTTGCACATTAGAGAATAAATGTACTGTGCCAAAGATGAAATTTGCCTTGTAGAGAATTCATTTTAGGGTAGCTTCAATGACTGAGATCCACAGGGTAGCATCTCAGCAGCCGTCTTCCTTCTCTGACCTTATGCAGCCCCAAGACAAAGGTGAAAGTACAATTGGCTTTAGCTGCAATTTCTCCCAGTACTTTTCCATTCGGAGAGGAGAAGCCAATAGAAATATAATGAGCTTAAAAATGAACTTGACTTTCAAAGACTTTTGAGAATGTGTGTGTTTGGCCATATGGCTGAGGACAGCTAGAGTGAAACCATTGCTGGGAGACAGTAGTTTGAGTTGACTACTTCTGCTTTGCATGACTGTGGGAAAGTGCTTAAATTCTGCTTGCCTCAGTTTCATCATCTATAAAGTGGGGACTGCAAAACCAAACTCAGAAGATTGTGGTAAAAAGTGGATATTGTAATATACTTGGAAATGCTTTGTAAATGCTATGCATGCCTTTTCAGTTGCTACAGTCATGTCTGACTTGACTGTAGCCTGCCATGCTCTCTGTCCATGGGATTCTCCAGACAAGAATACTCAAGTGGGTTGCCATCCCCTTCTTCAGGGGCTCTTCCCAACCCAGGGATCGAAGCTGCATTTCCTTTCTCCTGTGACTCCTGCATTGCAGGCGGATTCTTTACCACTGAGCTACCAGGAAAGCCCCGCTTATAAGGTATATGGTATAGCATTTAAGGGCTTCCCAGGTGGCGCTAGCCACCAGTAGTCATATATGGGTGTGAAAGCTGGACCATAAAGAAGGCTGAGCATTGAAGCATTGATGCTTTTGAACTGTGGCATTGGAGAAGACTCTTGAGAGTCTCTTGGACAGCAAGGAGATCCAATCGGTCAATCCTGAAGGAAATCAATCCTGAATATTCATTGAAAGGACTGATGCTTAAGCTGAAGCTCCAATACTTTGACCACCCGTTGGGAAGAACTGACTCATTTGTAAAGACCTTGATGCTGGAAAGATTGAAGGCAGGAGGAGAAGGGGACGACAGAGGATGAGATGTTTGGATGGCATCTCTGACTTGATGGACATGAGTTTGAGCAAGCTCCAGGAGTTGGTGATGGACAGGGGAGCCTGGTGTGCTACAGTCCATGGGGTCACAAAGAGTTGGACACGACTGAGTGACTGAACAACAACAGGTGGCGCTAGTGGTAAAGAATCTGCCTGCCAATGCAGAGTTCAGTCCCCAGGTCGGAAAGATCCCCTGGAGTAGGAATGGCTACCCACTCCAGTATTCTTGTCTGCAGAGTCCCACGGTCAGAGGAGCCTGGTGGGCTACAGTCCATGGGGTTGCAGAGAGTCAAGCATAACTGAAGCAACTGAGCATGCACACACATACCTTATACTTTCAAGACAAGGACAATATATTATTTATCCCCATCTACTTAGCACTTATATACCCCTAGAACCTAGCACAGAGTCTAGTATTAATAGAGGATTGGTAGCTAAAATTAATGAATAGTTTTAAATCTTCAAATTTCTGATGATTTTGAAGAATTAATTGACTGGTCCTTTGGATTGCATTAGAAAATCTCTTCAATTCATTCAATGTTTAGATTCAAGGATTGAGAATAGTGTATGAGGTTAAGAAGAGATTGTTATAGATAAGCTTTCCAAGAAGTTCTTAATATTCTAAACAACAAAAATCACAAATGAACATTTAGCAATTGATGAAAATGAAGATTCTTTCTCAAGTGGGCTTGGAAACCCAGTAGAATTGCTCTGGCATCTACTCAACATTTCTGGGCGTGGTCATAAACCCAAGGGAAGACTCTAGTATGCGCGTTCTACTTTGTGAGGGGTCTGGGGCAGATGGTGGTGGTACAACCTAGAGCTCACTTCTGCCACAGATGACTGAGGTGTTTGGCTAAGTGATCCCAAGGAGCAGTTGGAACGCAGTCTCCCTAGGTAGTCTGAAAATGGTAATAATTTGATTTTTCAAGGCTCCTGAAATGGCATCATTTTGGGGTACATCTGTTGTGGACCTCTGTTCTTTGGAAGGAAATGAAAGTGCTAAGTTAATTTTAAAAGTCTTGGGAAACTTGATTATTTTTGTTTTTAAACTATGTCTTATTTCTTGAAAAATCTGTTATTGTTGTTTTTCTTTCCCTCATAAGAAATGCAGAACTCTGATTATTTGGGATAAATTGTGTCTAGAGGGCTTCAGTTTGGAGAAAATGGGATGGTGACATTATTACTTTCTCTCTCAAACCAGTGACACGAATCAGGCCTTATGCCAAGGGTTAGGGGCAGCAGATGTAATCCTGAACCCATAGTCTCTGTAGAGTGGATAAGGCTTCCAAGCCATGTGGAAGCCGAACTTACCAAGGAAGCTTAGCTATTATCCTTCCAGATGTTCAGCTTGCAAATAGCAGAGGTGTTATTTTCAGTATCAAATGTATAGATAAGTACATGCCTTGTTTTTTCCATCCTGGTACCGTTTAGGGGATAAATTCCATTTTCAGGTCTGGCAATCTGTCAGATAGCTCCGTTTAAAGTTATCTACCAAAATGATTAAATTGGTGATAGCTTTTATTCTTGGCTAAGAACTTGCCTTTCCTCCAGAGATGAACAGGCTTGAATCGTTATGTGAGTTTATATAGTATATGGTTGGTTGTCAAATATTTATCTTTGTCTAAAAATGAAATAAATGTCTTGAAATACAATTTATTTTTAACTGAATAAATCAATGAGAGAAAAAGAACTTCTCATTTAGCCAATTTTTAATTGCTATTTTTATGAGAGGCCAGAATGTTAACTGAATCCTGACTTTCGTCATTTGAAATATAATTTGTGTGTTTAAGAATTTATGTTCACATCAAGGTTTGGACTTCATGTTCAGAAAGGAAAATTGATTTATAGGAACAAACAACTGCAGGAGTAGAGGCAATTGCCAGAAGTAAACACGAGTCAATTACTTAAGGCAAATGGGACCTTAATCACCACAGTGATAGAGAAATCTCAAGTTCAATTAAATACTGGACTTTCATGCTTTAATTTGTGGGCATTTCTATATCTCTTTTGCAGAGGCCTTTGAAATTGTCGTTCGCCACGCCAAGAACTACACCAATGCCATGTTCAAGAACAACTATCCGAGCCTGACCCCACAAGCTTTTGACTTTGTGGGTGAATTTTTCACTGATGTATCTCTCTACATCCTGGGTTCTGACATCAACGTGGACGACATGGTCAATGAATTGTTTGACAGCCTGTTTCCAGTCATCTATACCCAGCTGATGAACCCAGGCCTTCCAGAGTCCACCTTAGACATCAACGAGTGCCTCCGAGGGGCAAGGCGTGACCTGAAAGTATTTGGGAATTTCCCCAAGCTTATTATGACCCAGGTTTCCAAGTCACTGCAAGTCACTAGGATCTTCCTCCAGGCCCTGAATCTTGGAATTGAAGTGATCAACACAACCGATCACCTGAAGTTCAGTAAGGACTGTGGCCGAATGCTCACGAGGATGTGGTACTGCTCTTACTGCCAGGGACTGATGATGGTGAAGCCATGTGGCGGCTACTGCAATGTGGTCATGCAGGGCTGTATGGCAGGTGTGGTGGAGATTGACAAGTACTGGAGAGAATACATCCTGTCTCTGGAAGAACTGGTGAACGGCATGTACAGAGTCTATGACATGGAGAATGTACTGCTTGGTCTCTTTTCTACGATCCATGACTCCATCCAGTACGTCCAGAAGAATGGAGGAAAGCTCACCACCACGGTGAGTACCATTCTACCGTTTTCCAAGGAATTGGATTCTATTCGGGGTGTGGTGGCATGGCCAGTAGGTGCCTTCGGAGAGGACTAAGAAAATATGGGCAGGGATGATAGAGGGCCTGAATGTCCTCACAAAGCTGGGCAGTGCATTAAATCCACAGGTTATGGAGTCCAAAGCCTGGCTTTGCATTTTAGATCCATCTACTTTCTTGTTTTCAGACCTTGGTTATGAGGCTCTATATGAGCCTCATCTTGCTGATTGATAAAATAAAGATTAAAAAGAATATCTTCTTCATTGGGAGTAACATGGGTTACAGTTCTTCAGTAATTATTAGTTATTGTTACCACTGCTGTTAGTTAACACAACATTCTTGCCAACCCTGTGAGGTATGAGCTATTATCTCCATTTTGTAAACGAGGGAACTGAAGCTCAGGGAAACAGAAACTTGACCAAGGGCACCCAGCTATAGTTAATGAAAGAGCCATGATTCACAAATTGATCAGGTGTCCTTTTAATTAGGTTATCACCAGTTTCTCTGGTTCTGATTTCACTCTTGTGCTCTTAGTCACATTACTATTTTGAGTAACGGAGAAGGCAATGACACCCCATTCCAGTACTCTTGCCTGGGAAATCCCACGGACAGAGGAGCCTGGTGCACTTCTGTCTATGGGGTCGCACAGAGTCGGACATGACTGAAGTGACTTAGCAGCAGCAGCATTTTGAGTAGTTGATTTGCGATGTTAGTTTTGATGTGCATTTTGAGTAGTGTCTTTAAAAGTAGGAAACCCAGTTAGAACCTACTAACTAAAGCTACAAATGAATGAGGCAAAACATTCATATCTTCCAGCAGTTGTTTCTGCAGCCTTGATTCATACCAGTGTAAGCCTGATGGTATTTGTATTGGGGTGGGACAGTTCTGTGAGGGAGCAGCTTGCTTGGTTTCAGTCAGACATTATTAGTTACATTGTACCTGCTAAGCTAGGATGCACACATTCAGAACCACAGGAGCACACACTTTTCAATACAGAAAAGAACATAGAGCCAAGAGCTCTCACTAAGGTTATAGTGACTAACTCCTGAATGTTGTCAGCTTTGTTGAAGGAGGTGGCAGAATCATCTAATACACTAGCCTTGTTGGGATCCTACCATCACCAGTTTACATAAAATTATGTCGCAGTAATCCATGGGATAGATCCTAATATTATCCCCATTTTACACAGGAGTAGATGAAGCCAGCTTCAGAGCTGGCTTATGAGTAAATATTAAAAATAACTAAGGTCATGGCATCTGGCCGCATTACTGCATGGCAAATAGAAGAGGAAAAGGTGGAAGTAGTGACAGATTTCCTCTTCTTGGGCTCCAAAATCACTGTGGATGGTGACTGCAGCCATGAAATCAGAAGACGATTGCTTCTTGGCAGGAAAGTGATGACAAACCTAGACAGTGTGTTGAAAAGCAGAGACGTCACTCTGCTGACAAAGGTCCGTGTAGTCAAGGCTACGATCTTTCCAGTGATCATGAACGGTTGTGAGAGCTGGTCTGTAAAGAAGGCAGAATGCTGAGGAATTGATTCCTTCAAACTGTGGTACTGGAGAAGACCCCTGAAAGTCCCTTGAACAGCAAGGAGTTCAAACCAGTCAATCTTAAGAGAGATCAGGCCTGAATATTCACTGGAAGAACTGATGCTGAAGCTCCAGTATTGTGGTCATCTGACATTCACAGGTGACTCATTGGAAAAGTACCTGATGCTGGGAAAGATTAAGGGCAGAATGAGAAGGCATCAGAGGATGAGATGGCTGGATGGCATCAATGATGTGAGGAATATGAACTAGGGCAAACTCTGGGAGATGGTGAGGGACAAGGAGGCCTGGCGTGCTGCAGTCCATGGGGTTGCAAAGAGTCAGACACAGCAACAAGACGAAGCTTAGTGGCTCAGCTGGTAAAGAATCTGCCTGCAGTGCGGGACACCTGGGTTTGATCCTTGGGTTGGGAGGATCCCCTGGAGAAGGGAAAGGCTACCCACTCCAGTATTCTGGCCTGGAGAATTCCATGGACTGTATAGTCCACAGGGCGCAGAGTCAGACACGACTGAGCGACTTTCACTTCACTTCACAGAGCCTAAATACCTTGCCCCGACATCAAAGCTAGTTAAATGGCAGTGGGGAAACTGGGATTCCAACCCTGGGTTGTTGCCTTGCTTGATTCATGCTCTTACCTTCTATGCAGTGCAACTGCTGTGTACTCTGAACCATCGCTTACCCAGAATGTGGAGGGCAGCTTAGGCCATTTAGCCCTGTCCTTAAGCTCTGCAAGTACGAAATGATAGGGGTAATTGGTTTCTTTGGTGAATTAAACAAGAAAGGAGAACAAAAAATGATTCAACCCACAGGATGGCTACTCACAGAGCCGCTCTAATTGTCCCATTCAGAATGTTAGCCATTTAAAACACATTTGCTGAGAAAATATTTTATAGTAAAATGAACAGAAATGTCCTAGCAATAGTGTTCTTCAGTGGTTAATTATTCCTCTGATTGCTTTATAATTCGAGGCCAGATTCTTGGGCCTTAAACAAAAGTAAATCTCAGAGAATTAGAAAAATGAAAAGCCAGTGCATTCGTATGTTCATTTCACCTGATGTTCGTTGAGGGCCCTCTATGTGTCCGACACAAAGCAAGAGTGCCAGGGGTGTGGAAATGTCTTCAATAAGAGGAAAAACAAGAAGATAACATTAAAGACAGAGTATGGGAGGCTTTAAAGTTTGCCTCTGATGTTGGTCACTTTGACAGCAACATTTTGAAAACTGATATTGGTCACTTTGACAGCAACATTTTGAAAACTGATGTTGGTCACTTTGACAGCAACATTTTGAAAACATGTTTTCTTCTCTAGTTATTTTCAACACAGAAAAAAAGGTGGGGTGGAGCTGGTAGTGGATTGAGTCCACTATTTTGATCAGGCTCTAGACATGAAAGTTTACTTAGTGAACATTTCTTAAGCATTTGCTCTATTCATGGCACTTTGCCAGGTGCTGGGTACTCGATGGCCCCAGACATAGTTCTTAAGTCTTTAAAAGGTCAGTTTAGCTTTGTTGACAGACGGACGTGTAACTGAATAATTTTCAGCACAGTGAACATCTCACTGTAATGTGAATCTTAGAAGGCCTGAAAGAGATTACCTAGTCCAGTCCCTTTGATTTTACAAATGAAAAAATAAAGTTCAGAGAGGCTTGCCCACAGTTATATAGTTAGTGGAAGAGCCAGAAGTAGGGTCCAAGGTCTGCTGCTGCTACAGTCGAGCACTCTTTCCACCACACTGATCTGTCTCCCATAAGACCCTCCCAGATTTTCACTCAAAAAGCTCCGTTAGGATTCTGCAAAGACATCTTGAACTTAAATTGAACAGCTATTTTGGGGGTGCCAACCCTGCTGTATGTTAGGTGCACGTGGGAGCATCTGTGTGTGTGCACGTGTACACACACACACAGGGAGTACATTTCATGCCATTATCATTCAGGAAGAAAAGCCTTGGCTGTCAGGAGGTGCTCAGTGAGGCAGTCAGTCCCTTTCTGTTTTGGCCATTAAGGGCCTGATTGCTCCCAGCTCCCAGCTGGTTATGAGAGCGTGAAGTCTGTCTTCCCCAGGGAATGCATAAACTAGAACAGAAAGTGTATGTAAAGTCTGCCTTGTTACTGGTTTATGATTGCCAGCTCTAAGTAATGTATACCAAATGGTGGGGGTGGGGAATCACGGTCCAGATGTGATCCAGTATACTCTGTATGCCCCATCAAGGGGCCAGGTCATTCATTATGGGTGGTGAGGGGAAGTGAGGGCTGGGTGGATTGCAGAGCACTGTTCCCGTTAACAAAACCACAGAAGGCCCCCAAGCCTAAGCTCCTTGAAAACTAAGGCATTAATGAGATTCTGCTGCAGCACCCTCACCTTCCGCTTGTGATCAAATGTGAGACCCGGCCAGTTAGTCCTGATTGAGGTTAAGTTGTGAGAGACCTCTGTGAAAATCAGCTCTTCCAGAGCTCTGTTAGGACAGCATTTTTAGCTAGCTATAAGCTGTGCATGAAGTCTGCCATGGGCTTACCCAGTGGCTCTGCAGTAAAGAATCCACCTACAGTGCAGAAGCCATGAAGTCTGCCAAGCAGGGACTGCTCATCTACCCCAGATCATGAAGGACATTTTGGTTTTATGGTGATGGACAGGGAGGCCTGGCGTGCTGTGATTCATGGGGTCGCAAAGAGTCGGACACGACTGAGCGACTGATCTGATCTGATCTGATCTGACGTGAGTGGGGCACTGTGAATTTTTTATAATTATGCCCTATTAGTGTTTCAGTTTTCCCTAAGATACTTTTCCATTCTTCAGACTACCAAGTGAAGACATGTGAGCAAATGTTAGGATGTTGTTGCTTGCTGCACACCTAGAGGTGGTAAGCATGTGGTTCTCAAACTTGACTCATCACCACAATCATCTAGGGAACTCATTAAACAGATTCCTGGAGCCCCTCCCCCTGCCCTGGGGATTCTGATACCATAGGTCTGTGCCAGAGAATTTGTCACTTAAAAAGTACTCCATTTGATTCTGATACTTCCTTGGAAGCAAATCCAGCCACCTTGTTTAGAAGATAAGACCCAGAGGTTGGAAGTGAATGACAATGGCAAAGCTGTGAGCACATCTATCAGATGGGGCTGATACTTGGGAATTCACTGAAATGGTAGGTTCAAAGTACCTGGCAGAGTTCGAGGCACATGGCAAGTACTAACTAAGCCGCAGTGCAGTACTCCTTCTACAGCGTGTTTCTAAGTGCCAAATGGATAATGAGTTTTTCTTAAACTTGTTTTTAAGTGCCAGGACGTTTCATGTTATTTTAACCCAAAGAAGTGAATAAAAATACCAATATTTTATTGTGTGTTTATATGTGTGAGAGAGAGAAAGGAGAAGAGGTGAGAGGAAGGTAAGGAAAGAGAAAAGTTTTACTGAAAAGTATTAACGATGGGACTGTAAATAGATCCATCTTGGTTCTTCATCTACATTTGTGAACTAGGTTAAATATCATGGCCCCAAGTGAGTACTGAGTAGGTCTTTAATAGTATTGAGGCATCATTTGGGTAGTATTTGAGAGTGTCATTTTAAAATTTATCAGCACATTATTGAATTCCATACCTTATGGATGTGCTCAGTCCTTCAGCTGTATCTGACTCTTTGCGACCCCATGGACAGGATTCTCCAGGCAAGAATATTGGAGCGGGTTGCCATTCCCTTCTCCAGGGGATCTACCTGACCTAGGGATTGAACCCGGGTTTCCTGCATTGCAGGCAGATTCTTTTCTGTCTGAGCCACCAGGGAAGCCCAGTAATCAGCATGTTGGATGTTTATTGCTAATTGAGAAAGTTTCCCAAGAATCTCTATGATTGGACTTACTTTCTTTACCCCCCTAAAGTAAATTGCTCATATGTCCTCACATGGCTGTTTGCACTTTTATTTTTCCATTTTTACTTATGTACTTTCTTTATTGATTCATTTCAGAGTTTCTCAGCATTAGTGTTTCCTCTCCCACAATTTCATTACCTTGACTAGTTATGTGCTTCATTGAATGTTGTCCAAAACTGCAACCTTTTCTACCTTCTCTGTTTCTCCCCTTATTTCCTCACTTCAGTTCACTCGCTCAGTCATGTCCAACTCCTTGTGACCCCATGGACTCTTCCCTGTCCATCACCAACTCCTGGAGCTTGCTCAAACTCAGGTTCATTGAGTCAGTCATGCCATCTAACCATCTCATCCTCTGTCAGCCCCTTCCCCTCCCAGCGTCAATCTTTCCCAGCATCAGGGTCTTTTCCACTGAGTCAATTCTTCCCAACAGGTGGCCAAAGTATTGGAGCTTCAGCATCAGTCCTTTCAATGAATATTCAGGACTGATTTCCTTTAGGGCTGACTGGTTTGATTTTACTGTCCAAGGGACTCTCAAGAGTCTTCTCCAACACCACAGCTCAAAAGTATCAGATTCTTCGGCACTCAGCTTTATTTATGGTCCAACTCTCACATCCATACATGACTACTGGAAAAACCATAGCCTTGAGTAGATGGACCTTTGTCAGCAAAGTAATGTCTCTGCTTTTTAATATGCTGTCTAGGTTGGTCATAGCTTTTCTTCCAGGGAGCAAGCATCTTTTAATTTCAAGGCTGCAGTCACCATCTGTAGTGATTTTGGAGCCCCAGAAAAATAAAGTCTATCATTGTTTCCATTGTTTCCCATGTATTTGCCATGAAGTGATGGGACTGGATGCCATGATCTTAGGTTTTTTGTTTTTTTTTTTTTTTGAAAATTTCAGGTGTGTTTATTTTTTTTTTCCTTACAGAAACAGTTTTTTAGTTTTTAATGAATTTGTAAACAAAAAAGCTCCCAGTTCAAAATAAAAACAAAATCCCAGATCATATAGATGTTTACAGTGATTACATTTATCTAAGCAACATACATACATGTTCAGTTGTAAGATGTTAACTAAATTTCTGTGACAAATATGTGTTTTTTTTTTAATACCAAGAACATTATAGAGTTAATGCAGAGTCCTAAGGATAATCTAGTAGTCACTAAGTTTTTCTTTTCTTTTTTTTTTCAAGTTTCTGCTTATTTTATTTTTAAACTTTACAATATTGTATTAGTTTTACCAAAGATCTTAGTTTTTTTAATGTTGAGTTTTAAGGCAGCTTTTTCATTCTCCTCTTTTACTTTCATCAAAAGGCTCTTTAGTTCCTCTTCACTTTCTGCCATAGGGGTGGTGTCATCTGCATATCTGAGGTTATTGATATTTCTCCCGGCAACCTTGATTTGAGTTTGTGCTTCATCCAGCCTGGCATTTTGCATGATGTACTCTGCATATAAGTTTAATAAGCAAGGTGACAATATACAGCCTTGATGTACTCTTCATCAATTTGGAGCCAGTCTTTCCTCACTATGGTATTCATTTTAGCACTGTCTGAAATAACATTCATCTCAGGGAACATTTAGTGAGTGTCCAATTGTGGAGCCACTAACAGACACAGGAGGTGCAAGAAGTGGCTGGAAAGATGACCGCGACTGTTGCTGTCTTCAGAAATCATTTGGCCAGGAGGTAGCAGAGCTGGGATTCAAAGCTGGATCTGTCAGACTCCAAAGCACATGCTTCTCACAATTTCTCTACATTGCTCTTTCAAATAGGTTCACTCTCTTCTCACCAAAATTTTCATTCCTTTACCACAGGCTATGTGGGTCTTGATTATCTTGTTTAATATCCTGTATTACTCTCTCCTGTTTTTACAGCTGCACAATCAGTTTGTGAATTCATTCTCCCTCCTTGGAGATTTCTCCTATAGTATTCCTCAATCAAGTGCTACAAAACATGAGATTTTTCGTCTCCGTAACATTTAAAGGCACAGAATAGTTTCTAGAGGAAGAATGAATGTTTTTGTAGGTGATGGAAGACCCAGTCACATGGTGAAACGACTTTGCCTAGAATCTGTATGCACTGTGCCAATGATGAGGGATGGATTATCTTGCCCCTGCAGTGTTTGGAGTCTGCCTGTTGTATCAACATACAGTTTTTAATGCATTTGTCTTTGATTCTGGACTTCAGTACACCCAGGTCTCCATTATGGAGTCTCCTTAATATTAGTAACACTGCCTACTGAGTACCTAACATATTCCAGTATTCAGGTACATCCATTTTCTTAGGTAGAATTTCTGAAGATATCTTCAGTGAAGTCAGTATTTATTTATGTGAGCTAGGAAGCTCTCGGGAAGATTCTCTGTTGATCCTCAATAATAATTCACTCTATCAAATTCTTATATTTTGCTGTCTATGTGAGTGACTGTAGCTCATCAGAATTTCCAAGATTAGCCCTACACTTTTGAAAGCTGAGGTTATTTCTCAGGTGTCAGAATGTCAGTGTTTTTCTCCTCATGCCATCACTTTGGACTTTCATTTTTTAGTCTCATATAGAGATACCTTGTCTGAATTCATACAAGCTGTTGTCAGTAGCAAGTGATTTCAAAGTGATAAAAACAAGTAAATGGCTCACTGCCTAATTACTGTCTGCAGGTCAGCATCTAGAACTGTGGCAAGCAGCTTTATTTCCATGAGGTCCATTTCTGGAGAGAGAAAAATGTTTACAGCATGCCATCTTTTTTTCGTTCACAATAAAAATAGCTTTAGTGATTCCCATGGGGAAAATATATAGTTTTAAAACATAGAGTACCTATTTATTGACAAGCCAAATACAAATGAAAAAATTTACATCACTTTCAGGCACCTAATGTTAATTTTGGGACACGTTTCAAACAGTGGTCACACAAGGGAAGCTCTTTATAATGCTTCATCTTGAAATTATGTATATTATGGGGCATATTAGGGAATCCAATGGGGTCCTCACAAATCTAGAATTACTTGCCTTTGCCTTGGCAAGAGTGGCACTGTGATTATATGTTCTGAATCTTTAGAAAGAAGTCTTCCCCCCTTGCTGTGTTCTCTGGAGTAATGTGGCAAGAAAGTATCCTCAAGAACTGTGAAACACCTGAGATTTTTACCCTGACTGCAAACTAACAAGTTACGCAGCCAGTATCATGGATGCTGGATAAGGACAGGAGACTCCAGCTCAGATATGCAGCACAGTTTACTTCTCACAACGAGAGCAGTAGCCAGAGTATCAGCATTTGTGCTGGGTCCCCAAGCCCCAGCTCCCACAGGGAAAGGCAAAGAGGACCAGATGACTCCTACGCACAGTGTGATGCATTACAGGAGAGGAGGCTTGAACTTCAGTTCAGTTCAGTCGCTAAGTCGTGTCTGACTCTTTGCGACCCCATGGACTGCAGCACACCAGGCCTCCCTGTCCATTGCCAACTCTGGGAGTTTACTCAAACTCATGTCCATTGAGTCGGTGATGCCATCCAACCATCTCATCCTCTGTCATCCCCTTCTCCTCCCGCCTTCAATCTTTCCCAGCATCAGGGTCTTTTCTAATGAGTTAGCTCTTCGCATCAGGTGGCCAAAGTATTGGAGTTTCAGCTTCAACAACAGTCCTTCCAATGAATATTCAGGACTGATTTCCTTTAGGATGGACTGGTTGGATCTCCTTGCAGTCCAAGGGACTCTCAAGAGTCTTCTCCAACACCACAGTTCAAAAGCATCAATTCCTCAGCACTCAGCTTTCTTTATAGTCCAACTCTCGCATCCATACATGACTACTGGAAAAACCATAGCCTTGACTAGACGGATCTTTGTTGGCAAAGTAATGTCTCTGCTTTTTAATATGCTGTCTAGGTTGGACATAACTTTTCTTCCAAGGAGTAAGCATCTTTTAATTTCATGGCTGCAGTCACCATCTGCAGTGATTTTGGAGCCCCCAAAACAAAGTCTGACACTGTTTCCACTGTTTCCCCATCTGTTTTCCATGAAGTGATGGGACCGGATGCCATGATCTTAGTTTTCTGAATGTTGAGTTTTAAGCCAACTTTTTCACTCTCCTCTTTCACTTTCATCAAGAGGCTGTTTAGTTCTTCTTCCTTTTCTGCCATAAGGGTGGTGTCATCTGCATATCTGAGGTTATTGATATTTCTCCCAGCAATCTTTTTTTAAATTTATTTATTTTAATTGGAAGCTAATTACTTTACAATATTGTGGTGGTTTTTGCCATACGTTGACATGAAACAGCCATGAGTGTACATATGTTCCCCACCCTGAATCCCCCTCCCACCTCCTTCCCCATCCCATCCCTCGTGGTCATCTCAGTGCACCAGCCCTGAGCACTCTGTCTCACACATCGAACCTGGACTGGCGATCTGTTTCACATATAATAATATACATATTTCAATGCTATTGTCTCAAATCATCCCACCCTCACCTTCTCCCACAGAGTACAAAAGTCTGTTCTTTACATCTGTGTCTCTTTCGCTGTCTCGCATATAGGGTCATCATTATCATCTTTCTAAATTCCATATATATGCGTTAATATACTGTATTGCTGTTTTTCTTTCTGACTTACTTCGCTCTGTATAATAGACTCCAGTTTCATCCACCTCATTAGAACTGATTCAAATGCATTCTTTTTATTAGCTGAGTAATACTCCATTGTGTATATGTACCACAGCTTTATTATCCATTCGTCTGCCAATGGGCATCTAGGTTGCTTCCATGTCCTGGCTATTGTAAACAGTGCTGCAATGAACATTGTCTCCCAGCAATCTTGATTCCAGCCTGTGCTTCTTCCAGCCCAGCGTTTCTCATGATGTACTCTGCCTATAAGTTAAAAAAGCACGATGACAATATACAGCCTTGATGTACTCCTTTCCCAATTTGTAACCAGTCTCTTGTTCCATGTCCAGTTCTAACTGTTGCTTCCTGACCTGCATGGAGATTTCTCAAGAGGCAGGTAGGGTGGTCTGGAATCTCTTGAAGAATTTTCCATAGTTTGTGGTGATCCACACAGTCAAAGGATTTGGCGTAGTCAATAAAGCAGAAATAGATGTTTTGTGGAACTCTCTTGCTTTTTCTGTGATCCAGCGGATGTTGGCAATTTGATCTCTGGTTCCTCCGCCTTTTCTAAAACCAGCTTGAACATCTGGAAGTTCATAGTTCATGTACTGTTGTAGCCTGGCTTGGAGAATTTTGAGCATTACTTTACTAGCATGTGACATGAGAGCAATTGTGCAGTAGTTTGAGCATTCTTTGGCATTGCCTTTCTTTGGGATTGGAATGAAAACTGACTTTTTCCAGTCCTGTGGCCACTGCTGAGTTTTCCAAATTTGCTGGCATATTGAGTGCAGCACTTTCACAGCATCATCTTCTAGGATTTGAAATAGCTCAGCTGGAATTCCATCATGTCCACTAGCTTTGTTCGTAGTGATGCTTTCTAAGGCCCACTTGACTTCACATTCCAGGATGTCTGGCTCTAGGTCAGTGATCACACCATTGTGATTATCTGGGTCGTGAAGATCTTTTTTGTATAGTTCTTCTGTGTATTCTTGCCACCTCTTCTTAATATCTTCTGCTTCTGTTAGGTCCATACCATTTCTGTCCTTTATTGTGGCCATCTTTGTGTGGAAAGTTCCCTTGGTATCTCTAATTTTCTTGAAGAGATCTCTAGTCTTTCCCATTCTATTGTTTTCCTCTATTTCTTTGCATTGATCACTGAGGAAGGCTTTCTTATCTTTCCTTGCTATTCTTTGAACTCTGCATTCAAATAGGTAATATCTTTCCTTTTCCTTTGCTTTTGGCTTCTCTTCTTTTCACAGCTATTTGTAAGGCCTCCTCAGACAACCATTTTGCTTTTTTTTCATTTCATTTTCTTGGGCATGGTCTTGATCCCTGTCTCCTGTACAATGTCACGAACCTCCATCCATAGTTCATCAGGCACTCTGTCTATCAGATCTAATCCTTTGAATCTATTTCTCACTTCCACTGTATAATCATAAGAGATTTGATTTAGGTCAGACCTGAATGGTCTAGTGTTTTCCCTACTTTCTGGAATTTAAGTCTGAATTTGGCAATAAGGAGTTCATGGCCTGAGGCACAGTCAGCTCCCAGTCTTGTTTTTGCTGACTGTATAGAGCTTCTCCATGTTTGGCTACAAAGAATATAATCTATCTAATTTTGATATAACGGTGATGTCCATGTGTAGAGTCTTCTCTTGTGTTGTTGGAAGAGGGTGTTTGCTATGACCAGTGTGTTCTCTTGGCAAAACTCTATTAGCCTTTGCCCTGCTTCATTCTATACTCTAAGGCCAAATTTGCCTGTTACTCCAGGTGTTTCTTGACTTCCTACTTTTGCATTCTAGTCCCCTGTAATGAAAAGGGCCTCTTTTTTGGGTGTTAGTTCTAGAAGGTCTTGTAGGTCTTCATAAAACCATTCAACTTCAGCTTCTTCAGCATTACTGGTCGGGGCATAGACTTGGATTACCACGAATATTGAATGGTTTACCTTGGAACCAAACAGAGATCTTTCTTTCGTTTTTTAGTTTGCATCCAAGTACTGCATTTTGGACTCTCTTGTTGACCATGATGGCTACTCCATTTCTTCTAAGGGGTTCCTGTCCACAGTAGTAGATATAATGGTCATCTGAGTTAAATTCACCCATCCCAGTCTGTTTTAGTTTGCTGATTCCTATAATGTCAACATTCAGTCTTGCCATCCCCTGTTTGACCATTTCCAATTTGCCTCGAATCATAGATCTAACATTCCCAGTTCCTATGCAATATTGCTCTTTACAGCATCGAACTTTGCTTCTATCACCAGTCACATCCACAACTGGGTGTTGTTTTTGCTCTGGCTCTGTCTCCTCATTCTTTCTGGAGTTATTTCTGCACTGAGCTTCAATAGCATATTGGGGACCTAGTGACTTGGGGAGTTCATCTTTCAGTGTCCTATCTTTTTGCCTTTTCATACTGTTCATGGGGTTCTCAAGGCAGGAATACTGAAGTGGTTTGCCATTCCCTTCTTCAGTGGACCATATTTGGTCAGAACTCTTCACCATGACTCGTCCGTCTTGGGTGGCCCTACATGGCATGGCTCATAGTTCCATTGAGTTAGACAAGGCTGTGGTCCATGTGATCAGATTGGTTAGTTTTCTGTGATTGTTGTTTTCAGTCTGTCTTCCCCCTGATGGAGAAGGATAAGAGGCTTATGGAAGCTTCCTGGTGGGAGAGACTGACTGAGGGGGAAACTGGGTCTTGTTCTGATGGGCGGGGCCATGCTCAGTAAATCTTTAATCCAATTTTCTGTTGATGGGTGGAGCTGTGTTCCCTCACACAAGCTTTTAGGGAACTCAAATCTTTTCTCATAGATACTAAGACTGTCCCCTGCTTTCTCTGACAGAGACACCATTACTATCTTCCAAGACTATTTGGTACAGAAAGATATTTGATACAAATAGTCTGGGGGTGGGGAGATGTGCCTCTGTTTATAAGACATGCAGAAACACAAGAGGACCATGGAGAATTGTCTTGCAACACATGAGTCCCCCAACCTTGGATGGCTGCCAAAACTTCTCAAGTTCATGATGCTTCTGGAGGATCTGTCAAGGAAATAAGAAGTTGCTGAAAGACACTTAGCTCAGCCTTGACTGTTTAGTCAAAAGGCTGGATGTGCGCCAACTGTTGGACGCTAGCAGAAGGAACATCGAAGAATAGATGGCAGCTGTTTTCTCAGCTCTTCAGAGAATACTCTAAAAAATATAAAAGGGGCATTTGAGTAGTTGCCTCTGGTTAGGAATAAACTCGCCCCTTTGGGCCTCCATCTGCTCACTACTCTGTTGCTGTCTCTTTCAGTCTCCAAGCTCTTGTTTCCTTTCTTGCTTGTTCAGGCTCTGGGTTTGGGAGTTTTGTGTTGCTAAGTAGCTTGCCTGAGACTTTTCTCTTTTATGGACGGAGGAGCCTGGTAGGCTGTAGTCCATGGGGTCGCGAAGAGTCGGACACGACTGAGCATCTTCACTTTCATGCATTGGAGAAGGAAATGGCAACCCACTCCAGTGTTCTTGCCTGGAGAATCCCAGGGACGGTGGAGCCTGGTGGGCTTCCGTCTATGGGGTCGCACAGAGTTGGACACGACTGAAGTGACTTAGCAGCAGCATGATGAAGCAAGTGATAACCACCAAGTAGTAAGCAGATGCTTATCCATGTCTGTAGGAGTGCTGTGGAGGACAGATTTGTGCTTGGAATATATTCAGAAAGGTTAGAAAGTCAGGAATATTTGTTCAAGTGGGCAGTAGTCTAGGAAGCCCCCACTGATGACCTGGTATTCAGAGAATCCATCTGTTCCCATGATGAGAATGAGGGAATCCAAAATGCCTTTTTAATGTTGGGTGGCCCGGGAATCAGAGCAGAGGGAAAGCAGCCTTCTATCTGGTGAGGGTAGAAAAGCTCTCGAATACTTGCTTCTTTTTTTTTTAATTGCAAAACCTTAAACACCTCAGAAAAGTGGAGTCATGTACACAGTGTGATTCCTCTGATTCTTTTTTACCCACTTGGAATAAGGTTACCTTTGGCAGCTGTAGGGCTACGTCATTCGCTTGCAGTAGTGCTGCAGATGGTCTCTGCTATGCATTTTGCTGTGTTTCTCAGGTCTCAGGCAGAAAATGCTTTCCACTTGGCCCATTTCTTAAAGGGCTGTCACTCCCCACCCACATTAAAAATTAAGCATGTATTATGAACATCACAGAAACATTTTTAAATGCACTTACACTGTAGTATAGTCATTTCCTCCAGGGAAGGGATAGTTATAACTTTTGCTGTAATAAAGAATTTCACATAAGGCCACGATGACAGAATTTGGGGCAGATTTCTTCCAGTGTCTTACAGCCTTCATAAGATAAAATATACACTTTCATCATCACCAGCAGCCACAACTTTCTGAGTTCTGGTACTGGGTACTCTTCTACGTCTTTCTGTTTGCCATTATTTTCCTTATTGGGTAGACTGTTAATCAGTTCAGTTCAGTTCAGTTCAGTCGCTCAGTCGTGTCCAACTCTTTGCGACCCCATGAATCGCAGCACGCCAGGCCTCCCTGTCCATCACCAACTCCCAGAGTTCACTCAGACTCACGTCCATTGAGTCGGTGATGCCATCCAGCCATCTCATCTTCTGTCATCCCCTTCTCCTCGTGACCCCAATCCCTCCCAGCATCAGAGTCCTTTCCAATGAGTCAACTCTTCGCATGAGGTGGCCAAAGTACTGGAGTTTCAGCCTGAGCATCAGTCCTTCCAATGAACACCCAGGACCAGTCTCCTTTAGGATGGACTGGTTGGACCTCCTTGCAGTCCAAGGGACTCTCAAGAGTCTTCTCCAACACCACAGTTCAAAAGCATCAATTCTTCAGTGCTCAGCCTTCTTCACAGTCCAACTCTCACATCCATACATGACCACTGGAAAAACCATAGCCTTGACTGGACGGACCTTTGTTGGCAAAGTAATATCTCTGCTTTTTAATATGCTATCTAGACTGTTAGTAGAAAGTGGAAGTGAAGTCGCTCAATCGTGTCCGACTCTTTGCGACCCCGTGGACTGTATGTAGCCTACTAGGCTCCTCCGTCCATGGGGTTCTCCAGGCAAGAGTACTGGAGTGGGTTGCCATTCCCTAATAGAGTAAGATAAATAACCCCTGTTTTGGTGAAGGTACAGAGTTCTTAATGTCCTTTAAAATGTCCCTTTGGCGATAGGGATTCAGAATGCATCAGTAGCAGTGTAGTTAGTCACTCAGTTGTGTCTGACTCTTTGTGACCCCATGGACTGTAGCCTGCCAGGCTCCTCTGTCCATGGGGATTCTCCAGGCAAGACCACTGGAGTGGGTTACCATTCCTTTCTCCAGTGGATCTTCCTGACCCAGGGTTCGAACCCAGGTCTCCTGCCTGGCAGGGAGATTCTTTATCATCTGAGCTACAGCTAGAATGGGCCTGAGGGATCTTACTGGGGAGATGAAAATGTTGCCAAACAGGTTTGTCATGGTCGCACAACTTCATAAATTTAGTAAAAATCATTAAATTGTACACTTGAAATGGGCGAAATGTATAAATTGAAAATTACACCTGAATAACATTGTGGAAAGAAGGACTTTGTAAAATTAAAAAACTGTAGAATTAACATATAAAGCATTTCGAATACAACAATGTATCAGCATATTATAAAACACCTAGTAAAATGAGACATGTATAACTGTTAGTCATATCATTCCAATAAATTACTCTCCTGAAAGCCTTCAGCCCTTTCATCCCTTGCCCGGCCTCAACCTCTGACCACCCTCTCTTCTAAGCCTATAAAGTAAACAAAAACAAATAAAAGCAGTGCTAGAAACTAGAAGGTTTAAAAAAAGTCTCTTTGCGAAGTGCACCCTCCATCAAGGTGGCTTTCTTGTTTTAAATGGAGGGGGAGTGGGAGGTTGGGGAGGGTTGATTCTGACTTCCTGTTGCCCAAATTCAAATCCTTTCCGAAGAACATTCAGAAAGTGAATTAATTTTTCCTTTTTTTCATTCCACTCAGAATGCCTAAAACAGATAAAGTAGGAAACAGAGTCATTATATTTGGGTGCTGTCTATTATCATTTACTGACTGAGAGTCTGTCTAAGCCTTTCTGCTTTTTGCAGATAATTAATTTTGTTCCTAAATGTGGGAAAGAGTGATTGTAATCAGTATGTTTGTACTTTCAGCCACAAATAGAGCCCATCAAAGATATGCAGTCCAAATAAACCTCATAAAATATGCAGCCCCAGCAATGCTTGAAGTGAATGTTGTATCTTTTTTTTCCAAAGAAAAAATCTAAATGTATGATTTTTAAAAGTCGTTCTTGGTATTCTTGTGTAGTTAGTAGATGAACCCCTCTTTTTCTAACTCAAACCTACACTGTGAATTATTTTTATCATTAAATTTCATGAAGTAGAGCTGAAAGAGACTTTGATTTGGCCCAGAAATCACCTTGTCAGCATACACATATCTCTTGAGTTTTGGGTGCAGGTTGCTCTTATGCTTCTAGAAAATTATGAATAATTAGATCTGAGTTCAAGGCTCAGGTTCATGCGATAAAACCTAAGAGAGTAATGTCTGTGAATGAAGTTGAAGTCCCCTGAACCCTCCTGAAAGCCTTTAACCCTTTTTTTTCCCCAGTTGCCTGGCCTCCACCTCTGACCACCCTCTCTTCTAAACCTATCCCCCCTCCCTCTTCTTCAAAATTATACCTGTCTCAGTGTCTTTCTCAGTCTCAGTGTTCATTCAGG
This sequence comes from Bos javanicus, assembly GCF_032452875.1. Lineage (NCBI taxonomy): Eukaryota > Metazoa > Chordata > Mammalia > Artiodactyla > Bovidae > Bos > Bos javanicus. The sequence goes on along the minus strand of NC_083897.1, from coordinate 17,685,818 downwards.
GTCTGCATTTGGTTTAAAATGATGTTTAATCACGGTTTAGTCATCACAGGAAGTCCATTTCTACTTTTGCTAGTTCTCTAATGTGTTCCCTCTCCTGAGACAAACCCACTTCACTTAACGAAATTTTATATCACCAGAAAACTCTTCAAAGGGGTTATTAAGGCTGGAGATCTCAGTCACCATGACACAGCTGTAGGGGGAACTATTTAAATGTGTGAGGGGCCTTTCAGTGCTTTTGCAATCACCTGCTATGCATCGTAAAGGGGAAATAACATCAGTTCAGGAAACAGACTATGGATATAGAGTCTGTGCCTTGTGCTACCACAGGAGACTGGTGTTGGCAAAGCGACTTAATCTGTACAGTGAAGAATGGGATGATGATGAAAGTGATTATTATTAAGCACTTGCATATGCCACACGTAGTTCTAAGCCCTTTACGTGGATTAACTCATTTAATGTTTATGACAATCCCGACAAGAAAGGAAAAATGATCATTAGTACCATTTTTCCAGGTTAAAGAACTGAGGCAGAAACACTGGGAAGTAGGTGGCAGCTACAAGGTTGCTTTTTAATGGAGGGCCTTCTTAGGGTCTTCTCTTGCCCAGAGCCACAGCCAGCCTTCAGTGTCAAAGTGGAGCCTGGCTCCCTCTGCAGGTGGTCACAAGATGACTTATTTGGTAGAAATGAGGCACAATGTGGAGCCAGGGAATCGCTTAGGGTCTTTCATTCCTGCCTGCTCTCTGTTATCATTCATCCTATTTCCTATATGTGGCCTTGAAAACAGCATGGAAACCATTCTTATGGGCTTAGCTTTTATTCTCTGCATTTTCTCATACTTAAATAAATCCTAATTAGATTTTTCTAAATTTGTTTAGAGCTCAGACTTCCCCCCAGGATCAGGGTCTATTCCATTTACCCTTTAAAAAAAATCCATTTTTGATAAGCTTAGGTTTAAGAGATACTTTAAAAGATAATGGCACTTAAGGTTCCCCCCTTTCAGATCAGAAATCCAATGAAATACTAAGTTCTGTGCCTTTCTTATTATGCATTAAACCCTGCAATGATCTCTTTCCAAACAGGAAAAGGGATTCCATAGTAATTGAGTTTCTGATTTACTCTACTGCCCCATTCTGCTGAACAATTCTTAATGTAAAGTGAATAGGTTTCTTGACTATAGCAACCTCCTAGCAGATTTTTAAAAAATTATGAACACTTTAAATTACCCTTGGACAGTCTCTTCACAAGTTTTCTAGACAAAGTACTGTGGACAAAAGAGCAAGAAACTAAATTAGTGCCCTTACTCTGATTAAAAATAAAACAGTAATTGTGATAAATTGTCGTAATCAAACTTGACAGATGGAAGCTATAGAGTGCATGTTATATTTCCTTTCAGCATGAAAAGGATAGTAACAAGCCCTGGATCACAGAGGGTGAAAGAATACAGTACTTATGGGAATGTTTCCCTCACACATCTGTGTTTATCAAGTTAAAGTCTGTTTCTTCCTCCATCATTTCTTCTGAATCTGTAATCCATTGATTTTTTTTAAAAAAATAATGCATGACTCAAACCACTCTGCTGTGAAAAGCCCCATTCAGAATTGTCTCAGCTTTGGTTATCATTGACCAAAGACTCTTCAAGAAACCAGGGATAATAAATTGCAACATTCATTTTAATAGCACCATAGAGATTTTTAAGAGCAAAGCTTTCAAGATGGAAAGCCAAGTCAATATCCTGCACAGGAATGGGCCAGCCTGGTATTGCAAGGAGCAGGGTAAAAAAAAGGTGCTCTGATGTAGTAGAAGGAACACAGGCTTCAGGAGTTATGGTGTGAATCTCTGCTCAGCCAATCCTTATCTTAGTGACACTGGGCATAGTGTATAATCTCCCTATTCTTAGCTGTATCATCTGTAAAATGGGGAGGAAAATGCCAGCCTCTTATAACTATTATGCAAATTAGCAGGGATGCCTAGCACCTAGTAGCACTATAAAATCTGACATGTAACATGATAGATTTCATATGCTGTGATACCGAGTGGCCTTTTCTTCCTAGGTCTTTCCTCACATGGGGGCATTCATCTTTGGGATCCTCTCATTAGCAACAGCATCATTGATAAATATTTACCGAGCCCTTGTGACAAAAACCCTATGACAGAAGCTGGTAGCCCAAATATTAGGCTGCCGTTTCAACAGATGAAACCAGTTGGCTTGGAGCAGAATTTCTGGATTCTTTTCCTAACACTAGGATAGCTCTGTCAGGCTAGGTTGCTTGTCTAGGTACTCCACATGTCTCCTGAGGACTTGAAGCTCCTGCAGGTCTTTTCATTCAGAGTTTGGCGTGTTTTATTGATTTGTTTGTTGATTGATTTAGTTTTATTTGTGGCTGTGCTGGGTCTTCGTTGCTGCACAGGCTTCTCTCTAGTTGTGAGTGGGGGTTGCTCTCTAGTTGTGGCACACAGGGTGCTTATTGCGCTGGCTTCTCTTGTTGGGGAGCACAGGCTCTGGGGTGCATGGGCTTCAGTAGTTGTGGTTCAGGCTCCAGAGCACTGGCTCAGGAGTTGTGGCATTTGGACTGAACTGCTCCGTGGCAATGGCACCCCACTCCAGTACTCTTGCCTGAAAAATCCCATGGACGGAGGAGCCTGGTGGGCTGCAGTCCATGGGGTCGTGAAGAGTCAGACACGACTTCACTTTCACTTTTTACTTTCATGCATTGGAAAAGGAAATGGCAGCCCACTCCAGTGTTCTTGCCTGGAGAATCCCAGGGACGGGGGAGCCTGGTGGGCTGCCGTCTATGGGGTCGCACAGAGTCGGACATGACTGAAGCGACGCAGCAGCAGCAGCAGCAGCAGCAGCAGCTCCGTGGCATGTGGAATCCTCCCAGACCACAGATCAGACCCATGTTCTCTGCATTGGCAGGCAGACTCCTCTCCACTGAGCCACCAGGGAAGTCCTTGGTGTGGTTTTGAACAAGTTCATTCAGCCTGTATGGCTATAGGCCTCTCCTTCCATTTGTCCAATGCTTGCCACGAATAACCAGGATGATCAATCCTGTTCCCCCAGGCATTCAGGTGAGCTGATGCCCAGCCAGGCAGATCAAGTTGAACTCGTAAGTTTTCCAGCTGCTCAGAGAGGTCTTCACAGAAGACTCATGAATAAAGGGCAGTGTGATATGTCTAGATTCCCGATGGGGGTTTCTAGCATTCATTGAATTTGTTTGGGTTTAGTGCTGAAATACTTGGGAGTGGAGGAGGACTCAAGCTGTGCTGATGGTCCCTTTGTTTTGGAGTGTATCTGATGCAGTATGATGCTAAATTGCTTTTGCTGGGCACTACTGTTAAATGTGATTACATTTAGGTTGGTAGAAAAATAAATAGATCGGCTATACCTCATTACAAAATAAAAAGTTCAAATGGAAGAAATGAATAGATACCTAGTACATGTCTTTGGGATAATTTAATGATATCCTCTTGTTTTAGACGTTATACTTTTATGAAATCTCCCAATTTTGTTGTCTCTTCTTATCCATCCTGCCTACTCAGAGTCTCTTCCCCCGCTTTGTAATGAATGGCAACTACCTTTATGATTTGGGGGATTTGGGTTTTCATTCTATGTCTTTGGACGTAGGGAAAAGAAGAAAACAATAGGGAGGAAGTGAAGGGAGTTACAGGAGAGAAACAGGAACAGGGGAAGTGAATTAAACCATCTGAAAATGATTTTTTCTTGGCACATGTCATCTACAGTATTTAATATAATCATTGCTCCACTCATGCTGGCACAATACAAATAAGTCATAAATTCTAGATTTAAAAAATACAGTGTGTATCAGGGTTTTCTTGATTGCATCAGTTTTAGCATGTGACTACCATTCTCTCCTCGCCTCTAGTCTTAGGTGGGGTAGGGCTTTCATTTTTCTCTTAAATCAAGCTAAAGGGGAATGGAGTCCCTCCTTGGGATAGTGAGGAGCCATCAAAAGTATTGTTGTTCAGTCACTAAATTGCATCATGTCTCTTTGTGACCCCAAGGACTGCAGCATGCTAGGCTTCCCTGTCCTCCAGTATCTCCTGGAGATTGCTCAACTCATGTCCATTGAGTCAGTGATGCTATCTAACCATCGCATTCTTTGCTGCCCGCTTTCTCTTTTTGCCTTCAGCCTTTCCCAGCATCAGTACAGAGAGCATGAATCTCCATCCACAAAATCAGAAGTATAATAAAGTACATTTTAAATGCTTTTTTAAAAAAATAGACTATTTTAAAGCACTTTTTAGGTTCACAGCAAACTTAAGCAGAAAGTACCAAGATTTCTCATATATCTCTTGCCTCCTCAATATCCATAGCCTCCCCCACTATCAACATCCTGCACCAGAGTGGTACATCTGTTATAATCGATGAGCCTGCACTGATACGTATCATTATCACCCAAAGTCCATCCTTTATATTAGGCTTCACTCTTGGGCTTCCCTGGTGGCTCAGAGGTAAAGAATCTGCCCACAGTGCAGGAGACTTGGGTTCAATCCCTGGGTCAGGAAGATCCCCTGGAGAAGGAAATGGCAACCCACTCCAGTATTCTTGCCTGGAGAATTCCATGGACAGAGGAGCCTGGTGGGCTACAGTCCATGGGGTTGCAAAGAGACACGACTGAGCGACTAACACTTTACTTGGTGTTATACATTCTATTGGTTTTGATAAATGTACAGTGATGTGTATCTACCATCACAGCATCATACAGAACAGTTTTACTGCCTTAAAAATTCTCTGTGCATGCCTATTCATCCCTCCTTTCTGCTCCACTCCGGACTTGAACTTCTAGCAACAGCTGTTACGTTTTACTGTCCCCATAGATTTGCCTTTCCCAGAATGTCATGTAGTTGGAATCATACAGCATGTAGCCTTTTCAGATTGTTTCCTTTCTCTTAGTAGTATGCATTTAATCTTCCTCCATGTCTTTTTGATAGCTCATTTCATTTTAATGCTAAATAATATCCCATTGTCTGGAGCATCTTGTATTTTTAAATCAATTTAATTTCCAGTCCAAATCCTTGTTCCCACTGAGTTAGTGGTAAATCCCACATCATTACTTTTTTAATTTATTGAGATATAATTCATATAGAATACATTTACCAATTTACCCATTTAAAGTGTACAATTCAGTGGGTTTTAGTATATTTGTGGAGTTGTGTAACCATCACCAAAAATCAGTATTAGTACAGTTTTATCTTTCCAAAAGAAACTCTGTACCAATAGGTTGTCACTCCCTCTTCTCCTCCCCACCACCCACCTAAGCCCCTACCCTGAAAACCTCTGATCTGCTTTCTGTCTCTGTGGATTTGTTTGTTCTAGACATTTCATAGAAATGGAATCATACAAGTCCAGCCTTTTTTGTCTGGTACCTTTCACATAACATAATGTATTCAAGGTTCATCCATATTATAGAATGTTTCACTACTTCTTTCCTTTTTATGACCAAATAATACTCCATTGTATAAATATAGATGGGCTTCCCCTGGTGACTCAGTGATAAAGGATCCACCTGTAATGCAGGAAATGCAAGAGACGTAGGTTCAATCCCTGGGTCGGGAAGATGCCCTGGAGGAGTAAACGACAATCCACTCCAGTATTCTTGCCAGGAAAATCCCATGGATAGAGGAGTCTAGTGGGCTACAGTCTATGGGATCTCAAAGAGTCAGACACAATTGAGAGACTGAGCATAATGACTGTTGATGTTGAGTAATTTTCTTGTGATTGTTGGCCAAATAAGATGTATATCTTCTTTGGTGAAAGGGTCTATTAAGATCCTTTTCAATTTTTAAATTGGGGTATCTGTCATTCCATTGTTGAATTGTAAGGATTATTTGTATATTCTTGATATGAGACACTTATCAGATGTATGATTTGCAAATATTTTCTCCCATGGTGTGGGATGTCTTTTCATTTTTCTAATAATATCCTTTAAAACATAAAAGTTTATAATTTTGTTTAAGTCTAATTTATATATTTTTGTGTTTGTCATATCTAAGAAATCATTGCCTAATCCAAAGTCATGATGATTTACACCTATGGTTTCTTCTAAAAATTTTTTAGGCTTTGTTGTTATGCATAGATGTATGATCCATTTTGAGTTAATTTTCTATATTTGGTGTGAGGTAGGGGTACAACTTCATTCTTTTGCTTGTGGATATCCAGTTTTCAGGAGAAGGCAATGTCACCCCACTCCAGTACTCTTGTCTGGAGAATCCCATGGACAGAGGAGCCTGGAAGGCTGTGGTCCATGGGGTTGCTGAGGGTCGGACACGACTGAGCGACTTCACTTTCACTTTTCAGTTTCATGCATTGGAGAAGGAAATGGCAACCCACTCCAGTGTTCTTGCCTGGAGAGAATCCCAGGGACGGGGGAGCCTGGTGGGCTGCCGTCTATGGGGTCGCACAGAGTTGGACACGACTGAAGTGGCTTAGCAGCAGCAGCAGCAGCATCCAGTTTTCACAGCTCCATTTGTTGAAAACACTGTTTTTTCCCCGTTGAATGGTCTTAAAAACTTTTTCAAAAATCAATTGACCATAGATGTATGGATTGAACTTCTAGTGAAATGGCAAGAATGGACATCTCTGTCTTTATAATCTTAAGAAAAAAAGTCTTCAGTCTTTCCCCATTAAGTATAGAGTTAGCTGTGAGTTTTTCATAAATGCCTTTTATTAGTTTGAGGAAGTTCCTTTGTATTACTAGTTTGTTGATTGTTTTTATTATCAAGATATATTGGTTTTTTAATCAAATTCCTCTTCTGCATCTAATATATATGTGTCTTTTATTCTATTAATGTATTAAGTATACTAAAGTGATAACAATAATAATAATTAAACTAATTATTATACTAGATGTTATACCTCCCTTGCATCTCTGGGACAAATATCACTTGGTTGTGATATATGATCCTTTTAATGCATTGGTGGGCTTTGTTTTATACCTTTTTGTTGAGGATTTTGATATTTATCTTCATGAGAGATATTGGTCTATAGTTTCCTTGTAGTCTTTGTCTGGTTTTGGTATCAGAGTAATATTAGCCTCATAGAATGAGTTGAGATGTGTTCCCACCTCTTCTGTTTTTTCAAAAGCGTTTTATAAGGATTGGCATTAATTATTCTTTAAATGTTCGGTAGAATTTGCCAGTAAGGCCATCTGGCCCTGGGCTTTTTTTTTTTTTAAATGGGAAGATTCAAATTGCTAATTCAATCGCTTTGTTATGAATTGATTCAGATTTTCTATTTCTTCTTGAGTCATTTTTGTTGTTTTAGGAATTTGTCCATTTAGCATCTATGTTATATAGTTCGTTGACATGCAATTTTTCTTAGTAATTCCTTAAAACGTATTTTGTTTATATAAGACTTGTACTAATGTCCCCTCTTTCATTCCTTATATAGTAATTTGACTCTTTTTTCTGTCAACCTAACTAAAGGTAGATTGATCTTGTTAATTTTTTTCACAGAACCAACTTTCAATTTTGTTGCTTTCTTTATTTTTGTATTCTTGATTTTATTAATTTGTGCTCTAACTTACTATTTTCTTCCTTTTCTTTTGACTTGTGTATCTAGTGCATTTATATTTAATGTACTTACAGATATGGTAGGATTTACATCTGCCATTTTACTCTTAGTTTTCTGTTTGCCTCATATATTTTTTTGTCTGTGTTCCTCCTTTGTTTCCTTCTTTGCCATTAAGTTTATATTTTTTAGTGTAACATTTTCATTTCTTTGAAGATTTTTTTCCACTTCTTTTGTTATTTTCTTAGTACCTGTTCTAGGACTTAACAGTACACAACTTAAATTGTCAGAGTCTACTTAGATTTATACTAACAATTCCAGTTAGATATTGATATACCAGTGCTTTGGTTTTTTTCAATGCCCTGTCCACTCTGGTGGCCAAATAATTGTCTACTTGTTGTTCTAGAGTTTGAAAATGATTTGTTATCTGGAAAAGGCCCTCTCACAGTTCTACTATCAGCTCTGCCAACTAATTCTGAGTCTTATTTTGCAGTCATCTACTTTTTTTGTGTTTAGTCTTCATGGAATTTTAATTTTCCTTTCTCCCTACAATTCAATATACTTTGTACTTTCCTTTGGCGACAATGTATCTCAGTGTGATTTCCAAGTTAGTACTGCTCAATAGAAGTATAATGTAAGCCACATAGTAATCTTACATTTTCTAAAAGCCACAGTAAAAAGTTGGAATAAATAGGTGAAGTTAATATTTTTATTTAGCCTAATTATGCCCCCGAATTAGTGTTTTGGCATGTAATCAGCATTTTAAAAATTGTTAATGAGATATTTTACATTTGTTTTTCATCTCAACTTGGACTAGTCACATTTCATGTGCTCAATGGTCACATTGATACAGATTGGACAGTGTAGTTCCAACCTCCCCTCTGGGAAGGAATGTAGTGACAGTGCCAGTCCTACCCCTGGAAGGCTGCTTTCACAAATAATACTAGTTCAGTTCACTCAGTCGTGTCCGACTCTTGGTGACCCCATCGATCGCAGCATGCTAGGCCTCCCTGTCCATCACCAACTCATGGAGTTTACTCAAACTCATGTCCATTGAGTCAGGGATGCCATCCGACTATCTCATCCTCTGTCATCCCCTTCTCTTCCTGTCTTCAATCTTTCCCAGCATCAAGGTCTTTTCAAATGAGTCAGCTCTTTGCATCAGGTGGTCAAAGTATTAGAGTTTCAGCTTCAACATCAGTCCTTCCAGTGAACACCCAGGACTGATCTCCTTTAGGATGGACTGGTTGGATCTCCTTGCAGTCCAAGGGACTCTCAAGAGTCTTATCCAACACCACAATTCAAAAGCATCAATTCCTTGGCGCTAAGCTTTCTTTATGGTCCAACTCTCACATCCATACATGACTACTGGAAAAACCATAGCCTTGACTAGATGGACCTTTGCTGACAAAGTAATGTCTCTGCTTTTTAATATGCTGTCTAGGTTGGTCATAACTTTTCTTCCAAGGAGCAAGCATCTTTTAATTTCATGGCTGTAATCACCATCTGCAGTGATTTTGGAGCCCCAAAAATAAAGTCAGCCACTGTTTCCACTGTTTCCCCATCTATTTGCCATGAAGTGATGGGACTGGATGCCATGATCTTCGTTTTCTGAATGTGGAGCTTTAAGCCAACATTTTCATTCTGCTCCTTCACTTTCATTAAGAAGCTGTTTAGTTCTTCTTCACTTTCTGCCATGAGGGTGGTGTCATCTGCATATCTGAGGTTATTGATATTTCTCCCGACAGTCTTGCTTCCAGCTTGTGCTTCATCTAGCTGAGCGTGTCTCATGATGTACTCGGCACAGAAGTTAAATAAGCAGGGTGACAATACAACTAACTGCCCTTCTAAGTTGCCCTGCTGAGAACTGCTCACAAGTAGAAGAAAGTAACTCAGAAGAAAGTGTGTGGTCTCTCTGACACACAACTTCTCATCCAAAGCATACTTGCAGGCAATGAAAAATTAATTTGAGGGAACTAGTTTATATTTCGAGGAAGGCATGGCATACTACTCCAGTATTCTTCCCTGCAGAATCCCCATGGACAGAGAAGCCTGGGGGGCTACAGTCCAAAGAGTTGGACATGACTGAGCAACTAAGCACAGCACAGTTAATATTTCAGTTAATGATAGTTCTTTGTATATGTAGAAAATAAAGTGTAGCAAGCTTTTTAATACTAACATTCTGGGGTGGATACCCTATAAAGGATTAAATCAGGCCAAAGCAAGGGGAAAGCCGCACAGTAACTGTACAAATTTGAGCCATTTCAAGTGCCATTTTGGGTGATCCAGTCCCTCCAGACACCTCTCCCTCCTGAAGAGGGTATTTTTCATTGTTTTGTTTTTGACTGGTGTCTAGGAGGTCGTGAGATGAATAGAAGCGTCTGTATATTTGCCCAAATCTCTCCCTCTATCCTTTTGTCTGATTTGGATGATTACTGGTTTCTTGTCCCTTGAATATTGCTTATTCTTAGCTTACTTTTGGTTTTTAAGGAAGAGTTACTGCTGCTTCTCTCATTTACTTCTTAACCTTTCTTGTTTCATGTACTTCTCTTTCTTCATTTTTGGCTGTGCTGAGTCTCTGTGGCTTGTGGGTTTTTCTCTAGTTGTAGTGCGTGGGCTCCCCATCGTGGTGGCTTCTGGTTGCGGAGCCTGGGCTCTCGGTGTGCAGCTCCTGTAGTTGTGGAGCATGGCCTTAGTTGCCCCATGGCGTGTGAGATCTTCCTGGACCAGGGATTGAACCGCATTGGCAGGTGGGTTCTTTACCCCTGAACCACCAGGGAAGTCCGATTCTTAATTTTTCTTAGTCACTCAATTTGATATCTACCCTTTTTGCCTCAGTTTTGCGGACAGTGCAGATAACTAATTTAGGCCTCTGATTTTTTATAAGGTTTTTCATGTTCTCTCTGGCTTTGACAGTAGTACTTTAGGATTCATGTTCCCTTTTTGTTAATTCCATCTATCTGCCATTCAGACTCTTTGCCCAGATCCTGCTGTCTCCTTGCCTAGACTCTGTATCAGGTCCCTGGGCTTGTGTTTTATAGATCCTTATCTGGATGCCTGAAACTTCTGGCCTGAATCTAGTGGCCATCAGGCTTGCCTGGATCTAAATTACTTGCCTGTTTCTCCTTCCATTCCTTCAGTCCCCTCTCTTAATACAGCATCTAAATTTCCTTGCTTCGATTATTAGCCAGAAACCTCACTCCACACCCATACCAGCCAACCCTCCTGGGCTTGGCCTTGGATTTCAAAGTGACAGAAGAAGAGGAAGAAAGAAACACTCCTTGAATGCAACTTTCAAGGCAATACACAGCTTTTAGGAAGTAACAAGTGAGGACTCTATATGGGGAGCTTAACTCTGCAAAATAAAAGACCCTATTGGATAAAAACAGAAAGAAACCTATCAGTCCAGCAGCTACAAAGAGTTATCATAGGGAAGACATTTTCTTGTTTTATCTGTCAAGCCAGAATGGGGAGATTTAGTTGATAGAATGTGGTAGACAAATCAGCAAGACAGAGCAGTGAGGATTAGAAGCACAGCAAAGCAAGCAAATATGATACGACTGCCTGTTGTAAAGACTGGAAAAACAAATACTAAGTGGGTATTTTAGTAGCATCTGTAAGTTCTGGGATCAAAGGAAAAATCCATAAACACTTCAAAATGTTTGCCTTGTACTATTTGGCTAATTGGCCAAATGTAATATCAACTTATAGGAGAAAGTAAAACACTGAAGTGTAGAAATATAGACAAATAGCCCAGGTTAGCACAAGCATGCATGTCCATAAAAGAAGACCATAAAAACCTGAAACGTCATTCTTGGGATTGGCCTCATGTCAGTTTTAAAAAGCTGAGGTTGTGCTCTGTCAGGGATGCCACAGGAAGTATCCTCCGAAACCACAAGCTTCCTTTACCATCTGTTCTCAAAAACATCCTTGGGAAATGCTGACCGTGGGTTAGGACTTTTGTTTCTGTTATTGAAACCTCCTGATCTCTGATCCTGGGAAAAGTTCTCACTTGGTCTGTCTTCCTTCTTTGTCCTGTAGGTGGTATAAAGTTATGCATTTTTTTCAGTTATACATATATATTCTTTTTCATATTCTTTTCCATTATGGCTCATCACTGGATAGTGCATATAATCACCTGTGCTGTATGGTAGGATCTTGTTTATCCCTCCTATGTATAATAGTTTGTATCTGCTAATCCCAACCTCCCAACTCCCAAACCTCCTCTCCTGGCAACCAGAAGTCTGTTCTCTATGTCTGTGAGTCTGTTTTTGTTTCATAAATATGTTCATTTGGGTTGTATTTTAGAGTCTATGTATGCTGCTGCTGCTGCTAAGTCACTTCAGTCGTGTCCAACTCTGTGCAACCCCATAGACGGCAGCCACCAGGCTCCCCCGTCCCTGGGATTCTCCAGGCAAGAACACTGGAGTGGGTTGCCATTTCCTTCTCCACTGCATGAAAGTGAAAAGTGAAAGTGAAGTCGCTCAGTTGTGTCCGGCTCTTATCGACCCCATGGACTGCAGCCCTCCAGGCTCCTCCGTCCATGGGATTTTCCAGGCACGAGTACAGGAGTGGGGTGCCGTTGCCTTCTCCGGGGTCCATGTATACGTGATATCATATGGTATTTGTCTTTCTCTTTCTGACTTAGTTCATTTAGTATGATAATCTCTAAGTCCATCTATGTTGCTGCATTTGGTATTATTTCATTCTTTTATGGCTGAGTAGGAAATGGTAACCCACTCCAGTATTCTTGCCTGGAAAGTTCCATCGAGAGAGGAGCCCGGCGATCTACAGTCCACGCGGTTGCAAAGAGTCGGGCACGACTGAGCACACACACAATATTCCATGGTATGCGTGTATCACATCTTCTGTATGCCTTCATCTGTCAGTGGATATTTAGGTTGTTCCATGTCTTGCTTATTGTAAATGGGTCTGCTTGGAACATAAGGATGCGTGTACCTTTTCAAGTTTAGTTTTGTCTCAGTATGTGACCAGGAGTGTGATTGCTGGGTCACATGACAAGTCTGTTTTTAGTTGTTGTTCTTCAGGAAACTTCAGACTGTTTTCCATAGTGGCTGTACCAGTTTACATATTCACCAACAGTGTAAGAGGATTCCTTTTTCTCCACATCCTCTGCAACATTTATTATTTCTAGAGTTTTTAATGGTGGCCATTCTTTCTGTTATGGGGTGGTAACTTAATGTAGTTTTGATTTGCATTTCTCCAATAATTAGTGACAATGAGTATCTTTTCATGTGCCTATTGACTATCTGTATGTCTTCTTTGGAAAATTTAGGTCTTCTGCCCATTTTTCAATTGGGCTTTTGTTTACTTGTTATTGAATTGTACTACTTGTTCATATGGTTTGCAAATTAAGCCCTTGTCAGTTGCATCATTTTCAACTATTTTCTGCCAGTCCTTTGCTTGTCTTTTATTTTGTTTATGGTTTCTTTACTGTGCAACAGCTTGTAAATTTGAGTAGGTTCTATTTGTTTATTTTTGCTTTTTTTTTCTATTGCCTTGAAAGACAGACCTAAGAAAACATTTGTACAGTTTGTGTCATAGAAAGTTTTGCCTTTGTTCTCTTATAGGAGTTTTATGGTATCATGTCTTATATTTAAGCCATTTTGAGTTTATGTTTGTATATGGTGTGATGGTGTGTGCTAATTTCATTGATTTGCATGTGGTTCTCTAACTTTCGTAACACCAGTTGCTGAAGAGACTATCTTTTCTCCGTTGTATACTCTTCCGTCCTTTGCTGAAAATTAACTGACATAGGTGTGTGGGCTTATTCTGTTTCATTGATCCATTGTCTCTTTCTGTGCCAGTTCTACCCTGTTTTGATTACTGTAGCTTTGTAATATTATCTGATGTATGAGAGGGTTATACCTCCTGTTTGGTTTTTTCTTCAGGTTTGCTTTGGCAATTCTGGATATCTTACAGTTCCATATACATTTTAGGATTGTTTATTCTAGTTCTGTGGAAAATTCCATGGGTCATTTGGTGGTGGTGGTGTTGTTTGGTTGCTAAGTTGTATCTGACTCTATTGTGACCCCATGGACTATAGCCTGCCAGGCTCCTCTGTTAATGGGATTTCTCAGGCAAGAATCCTGAAGTGGGTTGCCATTTCCTTCTCCAGGGGATCTTTCTGACCCAGGAATCGAACCCACATCTCCTTCATTGGCAGGCAGATTCTTTACTACTGAGCCACCAGGGAAACCTGGGTAATTTGATATGCTGCTGCTGCTGCTAAGTTGCTTCAGTCGTGTCCGTCTCTGTGCGACCCCATAGACAGCAGCCCACCAGGCTCCCCCATCCCTGGGATTCTCCAGGCAAGAACACTGGAGTGGGTTGCCATTTCCTCCTCCAATGCATGAAACTGAAAAGTGAAAGTGAAGTCGCTCAGTCGTGTCCCACTCTCAGCGATCCCATGGACTGCAGCCCACCAGGTTTCTCTGTCCATGGGATTTTCCAGGCAAGAGTACTGGAGTGGGGTGCCATTGCCTTCTCCAATTTGATACAGATTGCATTAAATCTATAGAGTGCTTTGAGTTGTGGCCATCTTAACAATATTAATTTTTCCAATTCACAAGCATAGAACATCTTTCCATTTCTTTGAATCCTCTTTCATTGCTTTATTAATGTTTTTTAGTTCTCAGCATATGTCTTTCACCTCCTTGGTGAGGTTTCTAAGTATTAAATGAGATTTTAAAGGGGATTGTTTGCTTACACTCCATTTCTGATATTTCATTGTTAGTATAAAGAAATGCAACCAATTTCTCTGTGTTAATTTTGTATACTGCTACCTTGCTGAATGTATGAGTTCTAATAGTTTGTATGGAATCTTTAGAGTTTTCGATATATAATATCATGTTTCTTCCCTACTAATTTCAATACCTTTTATTTCTTTTTCTTGTCTTGAGTGCCGTGACTAGGACTTCCAATACTGTATTGAATTGAAGTGATGAGAGTGGGCATCCTTGTCATCAGATTTTAGTGGGAAGGCTTTCAGCTTTTCACTGATGAGTATTATATTTGCTGTGGGTTTGTCATAAATAGCTTTTATTGAGTTGAGATATGTTCCCACTATACCCACTTTCATAAGAATTTTTATCATGAATGGATGTTGAATTTTATTAAATTAAAGCTTCTTTTTTAAACCAACTTTCCACTTTATATTTAGAGTCAGAAATAACCCTCAAAGATCTACTCTAGTCTCCTTACTTTGAAGATGAGAATACTCAGGCATATGATTTGAGGCAAAGGATTTTCCAAAGATGAACTAGTTAATGTCATATTAGGGTGTAAAACCTGTGGTTTCTGACAAACACGCCAGTATTCTTTCTAAAATACTATCTAATTCTTTGATAGGACATAGTGAGTATGCTAACTTTCATTATTGGACATGCAAACATACTCGCAGCTTTGAAAGTTCACAACTTGAAGGTTCATATGGAGGGGACTTACTGTATCTGCTCCTACCAAAAAATATTCAAAATAACATCTAAGATGCTTCTTGATTCTCTTTGTTTCTTGATTATAGGATTCCTAGAAATCACAATAAATGCATTATGAGTGTGGATTTCAATGTACAGACTCTTATGAGCCTTTTTTCCCATATGATCTTTTTAATTTTATTTTTAATTTGAGGAAAATTGCTTTACATTGTTGTATTGGTTTCTGCAATACAACAGCACATATCAGCCATAATTATATATCATAAGCATTTTTAGGTGAAGAAAATTAAAATAGGCAGAGGATGAAATTTCTTGCCAAGGTATCCTGTATCTATGTGTTTAAAAGTTACCTGAGAAAGTCTTTATGCAGAAGGAATCAAATACAAATATGCAGTTTAGACTTGGAGAACATCTTAAAGATGGCTCGCTATATAAATAGTGAATAGAAACCGTCAGTCTTGTTTCTCTTAGACTCTTGCAGAAGTCTAAGCAAATCAATATGAAAGTGTTGCTCAGAGTGTGCTCCAGTTATAGCCAATTAAAGGTCAGCATATATAATTTACACAAAATAGATGAGCAGGAACAAAAGGTATCTGTTGTGCCATGAGGAATGATTCTATTTCATCTGCAGATGAGTACTAAAAAGGTCATTGAAAATACAAGATGCAAATCATTGTTTTTTTTTTTTTTTCAATAAAACATTTGTTCTAGGTTTGTTCTTTCAGCCAGTTTTATTCTCTTGTTTGCATGCATGCCATAGTCATTAGTACAATTGAATTATAGAATGACCTACACCATTAGACTGTTAGGCTGCTTGATTGAAATTATCTTTATAATGGAAATCAGAGAACACTTTTAACCTTGTTAGAGCACCACTGTACCGTTGATTAATATATAAAGCAAGTCATAAATTTCATAGTGAGCTATTTATTTCCAGACTATCTTGTGAAAACAGTTTGGGCTATATTACAGAAACTTTCTTCATACCTTTTTCTAGCTGACACTAATGATCCTGATTATTTCTAGGACTTTCAAAGCGTCAGTGTTAATTAAACTAATGCTTAAAAATAGGGGTAAAACAGAACATTTGACTGTTATATCTTCAATGTTTGACAATGTGTATGGTACTTCTTTTGTTAGGTGGTTAATTTCAGAAAACTGACTTCCTTTGATAAGGTTTTTCTCCAGAAGCAAATACTTGCCTGACTCAATGGTAATAACCATTATTACCAAGGTCACAGCTTTATCTATACATCTAATGAGTGTTTGTTGAGTACTTTAGGTATGTTTTGTACTGGATTGTGTGGTATGAATAAAAAGATTTTTTAAAAAGTCGGCCCCTGCTCTCAAAAGAGTTCACTGTCTTGTGAGGGATACAATTGACAGAAACAGAGACCATCCAATGCACAATATAAGGACATAGGTTAAGGGGCTTCTAACCTAGCCTGTGGAGAAGGCAATGGCACCCCACTCCAGTACTCTTGCCTGGAAAATCCCATGGACGGAGGAGCCTGGTGGGCTGCAGTCCATGGGGTCGCTAAGAGTCGGACACGACTGAGCGACTTCACTTTCATGTTTCTCTTTCATGCATTGGAGAAGGAAATGGCAACCCACTCCAGTGTTCTTGCCTGGAGAATCCCAGGGACGGGGAGCCTGGTGGGTTGCCGTCTGTGGGGTCGCACAGAGTCGGACACGACTGAAGCAACTTAGCAGCAGCAGCAGCAACAGCAACCTAGCCTGGGAAGCTGCCACAGAGAACTTCCCCATGAATAAAGGCTCTTCCAGCCAGTGAAGAGGCGAGCACCAAGTTTGTGGGGAATAGATGACTGTGGACAAGGAAACACAGAGGCATGGAACTTAGGTAGAGACTTCGGAATATAGAAGGAAGAGGGTCTTTCTTACTCCCAGAACTCATCCTATGGCCCAGACTTCCGTCCTAAGCAGTAGCAGGCCACCCGGATCCTGAGACCTTGGATTGACTTTGGAAGAAAGGAGTCTGATATACTGCCTTTCCCCAAGGCCCACTGTAGCTGGCTCCAGCAGCAAGAGGGCAACATGGGTGCTGGAGAGGTCAGGCCTCCCACTCTGGACCAGTCACCTGTATATATGGGAGGTTTGGAAACAGGAGCTTGGACGTCTGGGTGGGCCTGGATTGTTTCCAGAAAAGAAAACAGAAAGGGTTTGTGGGGAAGGGAACTGGTCCTGTTTCTAAAGAAACCACTTCCTATAAAATTATACCCTTGCTTTTAGACTCTCATTAAGGGAAAGTAGGACTAATTAAGAAACCTGAACATCATCAATAATTTTTCTACTTGAGTTTTATGAGTAGTAATTTTTTTTAAAAAAGCACTCATGAAGTCACTGGTAGAAAAGCTAATGCACAGCTTTTTAGCAAATGCCCTTGAAGACTCAAGTTTTATTCAGTCATAAATTGCATACAAATAGCTAATTGCTAGCTTCCAGAATAAAATGTACTTATTGTCTCAAATTGGATACATAGCTTTAAAAGTCAAGCCATAGCCAATCTTTGTTTTTAGCGAACATTGCTAAAGGAGATACCAAACCAAACGGCCTGGGTGATACCATGCTAAACTCTCTAGGCTGGATTGGTGTGCTTTTAGTTCATGGAAATAGAATTGGGTAAACTCATTGAGTCCATGATGGTTTCAAATAAACTATGCAACAGCAGAGATTTATAGGGTGATTCCTGGTTCACTTGAGAATAATCGACCCTAATAGGTAACTTTGTTTCTTGTCTAAATTGTCCTTCATCTTCTGCTCCTTCTCTTCATTGCTTTCCTTTCCTGCCTCCTTCTCCCTCCTCTTCCTTCTCAATTCTTCTTCTTCAATAAAAATGTAATAGTGAGAACAGATTGCAGTTTCCTTTTATGGGAAGACCTGCTACACGGTGTTTTATCTCCAGAGGCAGATCTTTAAGTGAAGAAGTGACGGCAGAGGACGGGCATTGCTACACAGGCCACAGAGGCCACTGGCGTAGGCATGAGGCAGTTTGCTTGTGGGGAGAACTAGGGCTAGCCTTGTGCCATTTTATTGCCTTTTAGGACAGTTTTCAGGTCTCAAAGTGAAAACTCAATAAAACTTTCAGAAGCAAATAAATAGAACCCAGAAAGCTTGTTTCCCTGGGGATGGGGAAGCACCGTATGTCAGTTTCATGCTTTTAATAAAAAGGCCATGGCTTCATCTAAATCATAGTAAGTGTTTGCTTTTCAGGGATTTTCATTGAAATGACAAATGTCTAACTGTTTCTTATGCACTTTTCCCTGACCAGAGAAAAATCCAGTTCAAAATAAAATACCCACAATAATTTCCTATTGGACAATTTCCTGTATGATGTGCTGTCAGTATCCAGTCTATTTCTGAGGGAGTCGTTATAACAGTTGTTTGCTCAAGAAGCATTGGAACCCAGACTGTGGCTATAGTTGTGCTGTTTGGAACCCTTAGAGCTTGTGTAGTCCATTCATATTCTTGTACCAGTGAGGAACCAGAGAACCAGATTGGAGAGGAAAGATGCATATAGAGGAGAACAGGAAGTTGGAGATAACCATGGTAAAAGGGAGTGAAGAGGAAGAACATAAAGTATGTTCAGAAGAACCCTCTGTCACTTTTTAAAATTTTTGGTAAGATTAGAGAGTGGAGTGACAGGGTGGGCATACAATATGCATTGGAGGAAAGGGAATTGCTGTTTTTTGAGTCCCTTTTATATACTGAGCTTAGTGCTGAGCACTTTGTATAGATTCTTTCTTTTAACCCTCACCACAATGACATAAAGTGAAACTTATTATTGTCCCCATTCTACAGATGAGGAAGCTGAGGTTGAGTGGAGTGAAATCACATATATTTTCTTTCCATTTAAGAAGAGGCAGGAGAGGATTTCCCTGGAGGCTCAGTGGTTAAGATTCTGTTTTCCCATGGCAAGGGGTGGAGGGGCAGGTATGGGTTCAACCCTTGGTTCAGGAACTAAGATCCCACTTGCCATGTGGTAGAGCAAAAAAGAAAAAAAAAGCAGCAGCAGGAGACCTGGGATCAGATGTGTGTGTTTTGAGGGCTCAAGTGAAGCACCTTGCCTCCCAGCCCATGTTGTGAAGTCTGTAACCTGAGAGTGAACACAAAGACTGAAGTCAACACACAGAGAGGGGCAGATCACAGGTAAGAAATTTAGATCTGAAGGGAATTCTTGATAAGAAGAGCACATGACTGCCAGCGTTTTCATTGGACAACATACGAGGCCACCCAGATAGGGAATGATTTCTTTGGAAGACACATTTCAAGTAAAATCCTCCTTGCAGAGTAAATAGACAGATTTGTGAGCATGGAGGTGAGTGGGGCGATGGAGAGAAGGACTATTTGAACACCTAAGAGTAAGAATAGGAAGACAGACATGTGACTGTCTGCTGAGAGGGGAGCCTGTGAGAAGAGGATGGCAGACTGATACATCAGAGAGGTGAGTGACCAAGAAAGTGAATGAGTGGGTGGCTGCAAGACTCCATGGAGCTCCTCATAGCTTTGTTTGCTCTTTGGACATTTGTGTAAGGACTATTTTTATGGTGTGATCCATAAAACTGAATGCTGACTTCATGCAGTCATTCTACTTCATGTGTTTTTCTTATGATTATTTAATTAGTTGCTTTTTAAGCATTTACTTTTACTCAGTAATCCAGATTCGCTGTCTCAGAATTGATATTTGAGGTAGTGTCTGAAGGGAGACCTACTTAGTGGCCTTTTGCAGGGGAGCTGGAACCTGAATGTCGTTGTGTTCTTTTGTTGCTGAACTGCCAATGTTCGGATCAAAACAATCCACTTCTGAGTCATGTATGTTATTAGCTCTGGCAGGATAGCAAGACATGAGGCAGATATTATTTTATATGTTAGGGAAACATAGATAAGGAAACAGAATGAAGAGACTGTCTTTATTCTTTATTAGAAAAGCAATCTTTTGTGATACATCTTAGCAACAAGCAATGAGTTTTTAATAAAACTGAGCAGATAGAGCACTCATATGTCCAGGCTTGCTCCCCCTCTTTGGCTCCAGAAACATATGATTTCATGACACTAGCAAGAGGCCTGCTGATTTGTCAGTTGATCAAAAGTTGCTGAAGGAAAGTCAATACAAAAAAGCTACTCATCATCTTGTCTTTTCCCGGTAACTCTACTGGACTTCCAGTGTCCACTTGCCTGTTCTCCACAGCAGTGTTATTAACACTAGTGCTTGTCCCTCTGTTGTAAAGGGTGAGAATCTCATTTTGTTTCTTTTCCTCTTGTTCAAAGACCGGGGGCTGACTCCTTGGAAGATCTGGAAGAATTATTATCACCAGCTATGTGTAGCCAAGGGTTGCTTTTCTTCCCTTTCTGCTTCAGTCATTTTCACAGTAATGCATTTCTTTATCACACTTGCCCTCCTCTGGACATATGTCTTAGAAGCCCTGCTCTTACTCACTGTAAATTGACTCAGAAATGAAGCAATTTGATTGTTCTTCAAGTAGAACAGTGTGTTTCAGGTGTCCCCAGTCCGAGAGGGTTTGCATAGCTGCCATGCCTGCAGTGGAGTCAGCATAATTGCCTCTACCAGTATTTTGTAATAGACGTCACTAATTTTGTGCAGACAATTCCCACATGGGCAGAATCCGATGCTACAACAAGGATTTTTGCTAAAAGTACCTTTCTCCTTGGAACAAACTTGTTTTGCAATTCTCCTGTGTTATGTAGAGGCTAAATGATTTGTCTTAGGGGTCTATAGCTGACCTGAGAGTATTTCTGTTAACAATAATTCTGGGTACCATTGAAGGGCCTTTGAAATCAGTGGGCGATTCTCTGTGAGCCCCAGCTGCCCAAGGTAATATGTACTCCTGACAGGTTGCAGACTCTCTGATCTGATGGTGCCCATCAGGAGCCCCGTGTATGTCCCTCAAACTTCTGTTTATTTTTCATTATTAGTTGTCACATCACTATATTAAATTATGAAATCTGTTAAAAGATCATGATACAGTGAGCAAGCTTCTTGTCCAAGTCTTACTTATCTTTATTATAGTGGCTGCAAAACCATGAGGGGGAAAAAAAGGCAAAATGATGGGCAAGGAAGGAGACAGCCTCTACTTTCAAAGGGGAATGACTCCTTTTTCCTGGCACCATACCTGCTCGTAGAGCCATAGGATTTTAAGATGCCACAGTTGGGGGTGCTTATTTAATCCAATCCCCTTCATCTTGTAGATGAGAAAGCTGAGGCCCCCAGAAGACCTTACCAAGGGCACAAAGGTCCCAGTAGCAGAGCTCGGGCTAGAATAGGCCTTGGATATTCACCCTACTAATTGAGTAACTCATGAAGAATAAGAGATGGGTTTTAAAGTTCAGATCTGGTGTACCTAAGACACATTTCAAGTGAAGTCCTTATTACTCTTCAGCATAAATCAAAAATAGGTCCCATTTTTCAATCACCATGTCCAACTGGACAATGTGGGTGTCACTTGAGACCATTTTTGTTGTTAAGAAAGAAATACAGGAAACACTTGCCCAGGGTTATTTCTGTTGCTACTCGTTTTTTCCATCTTCTTGAAGACCACAGTTTCTTAAGTATTAACTTTGAACTTGGTGAATCTTTGATTGTAAGTTACTCCCAGTTTCCTCAACAGGGATTATAGAGAAGCATGTTGGAATTTGGAGTGTTAGGTCCTGGTTTAAAGGCCCTTTTTTGTCCCTTATTAGCTGTGTGGCCTTGAGCAATCACTTAACTTCTTAGAACCTCTCTTGGTAAAAATAGGCATAAGATCTTCATAGACCTGGTTATAAAACACCTACGTCATAATGTAATATGGACAAGTGCTTTGTAAAGAGCAAAGGGCTATAACTAACCACAATGTTAGTTATTAGAATGCTTACCTTACAGATTTCCTGAAACTGGCCTGGAATATCCTTCATTCTTGAATGATCTATAAGCAGTAGATCCTTCAATTTCAATAACTTCTCAATTATTCACACTAATGGTAGGGTGGAAGAGCACAGATGATACAAAACAGCAATCCATTTCGATACCATTTCTGTTTGAGTTTTATTGTATTTGGGAAAGCTTCTAAAATCTCTTTGCAGAAAGCAAAATTCAACCGAGATGAATTCTGTGGGCACATCCAGCGCTTCCAAAAGCTGGCCATGTGTAAACCCGTGACCTTCTCTGGACCTCGGTTTCCTATCTGTAAAAGGGAGAATTGGCCTAACTGATTTCCTGGTGCCCGCCAGCTCTGACATCCATGTGTCTGTGAGTCTAGGTGTATTGAAGGCAGCAGGTGAAAGCCCATTTTAGATGATGCCCCAGAGTTCTGTGGGGTGGCTGGAGTTGTGCAAATACTAGGGAACAAAAAAAATCACAAGCTGACAAAATGGCACTACTTCATTAATTTTTTTTGATATATGAATTTTAAACATTTATTTATATTTGTTTTCAAATATATATTCACACCTTGATTTAGATCAATGGGTTAGTCATTATATACACATAGATAAATAGAGTTTAGAATTTGAGGCTCTATATTACCTCATTAATTGCATAGGCAAGGACAGAAGCCAATCCAGGGTGTAGGAAAACCATGACGGACATTTAAGGAAGTGACCAAAAGAAGAGATTGGAGGAAAAAGTGAAAATAACATCTATAGGCAGAAAGGGTTAGAATGATAGCAGTGTTCAACGCTGCTGTCACAGAGGAAACGCGCGAGATGAGTTTCTTTGTGCTATTTCTGTTCAGAGGTCACAACTCTTCTCAATTCACCTGATTTTTTTTTCTCTCTTTTCAATCATGTCCTTTTCAAAATTCATCTCAGCAGTATTTCTGAACCCTTCTGATTATATCTTTTGCTAAAACCAATCAGCAGAGGTCTGTCTACAGTGCAGGGCAATCAGCAGAGACTCCAGGTATTGGTCAGAGACCATGTCTTTATTTAGATGGACTGTAGCTAGTGGGTTTGGCTGAAGTTACAGTCAGAACAATCCTGGAACAGTCCTGCTGCCATCTATCAGTACATGGCTTCCCATACAATTTTAGGAGTAGTTCCTGGCAGTACAGTGGTTTTTGAATATTTGCATGAGAAATGGAGTATATACATAATGTATGTTGTACTCTAATATTTTTTCTTTTTAACTCATCTAATACCCTACCCCTTCAGCCTCTCAGAATTTAACAACAGTGGTAATCAGAGTGAGTTAAAGAAAATCCAAAATTCGGCTCTCCTGACATATTGTACTATGCGGTGGTAGCCTGTACCAGAGATAGCATGGACATTGCTGTATGTGATCTGGAATTCTGTGATAGAGTGGTAGGTAATGTTGCATGATAGTCAGCCTCAGTTTTCCATACTATGCATTCCCATTACATACTATACCTCTTCGTCAGACTCAAGTTTTAATTGTGCATAGTGAATAGGAAGTAAAAGTGTTAGTCACTCAGTGGTGTCCAACTCTTTGCCACCCCATGAGCTGTAGCCCTCCAGGCTCCTCTGTCCGTGGGATTCTCCAGACAAGAATACTGGAGTGGATTGCCATTCCCTTCTGCAGGAGATCTTCCTGACCCAGGGATCAAACCTGGGTCTCCTGCATTGCAGGCAGATTCCTTACCCACTGAGCCACCAGGGAAACCCAGTGAATAGAAACAGACACATGAATAGCAACAAGCTATGAGAAATGAAGATGCATAATTAGTATCAGGTAAGTGACAGACTATAAAGGGGCTAATCAGATTATATCCATGGATTTAATATTATTATTATTATATTGTTGAGTCATAAGAGTTCTTTAGCATTCAGAATACTAGATGCTTATCAGATATATGATTTGAAAATATTATCTCTCACTCTGTAGGTTTTCTTTTCACATTCTTAATAGTGTCCTTTGAGGCATGAAAGTACTTAATTTATATGAAGTCCAATTTATCTATTTTTTCTTTTGTCAATTGTGTTTTTAGTGTCATATCTAAGAAATCATTGCCAAATAAATCCAGTGTCACAAAACTTTATGCCTGTATTTTCTTCTAAAAGTTGTATATTTTTAGCACTTAAGTATAAGTCTTTATGAGGTAGGGTTCCAAATTCAGGGATGTGTTACTAGATGCAGCTTGTTGGAATTTTGTTGAGGATTTTTTAGTCTATCTTCATAAGTGATATCTTTCTGTAGTTTTCTTTTTTTGTGACTTTTTTTTCTAAGTTGCTTCAGTTGTGTCCGACTCTGTGCGACCCCATAGACAGCAGCCCACCAGGCTCCCCTGTCCCTGGGATTCTCCAGGCAAGAACACTGGAGTGGGTTGCCATTTCCTTCTCCAATGCAGGAAAGTGAAAAGTCAAAGTGAAGTCGCTCAGTCGTGTCCGACTCTTTGCAACCCCATGGAGTGCAGCCTACCAGGCTCCTCCGTCCATGGGATTTTCCAGGCAAGAGTACTGGAGTGGGGTGCCATTGCCTTCTCCATTTTTTTTTGTTTTTTTTTTTTGTGTGTGTGTGTGTGTGTGTGATATCTTTGTGCAATTTTGATATCAGGCTATTACTGGATTCATAGAATGCTCACTACTCTTTCAGAGGTTCAGTCATTTTCTTGAATAAATACTCCTTGGATCTTTGCAGTCCTTTTGTTAATTTCTCGAGCTATGAAAATGTTGATTCTGACATTTTTTTTCCAGTTTTTTCACAGCTTTTTTGAAGGAGAAATTTCTCCTAGATACGTATGCAGAAATTTTTGCTGATGTCCTATGATTGGTATTTTGATACATATGTTATATAACATTTTATTGCTTAATTTATTATTCATTCAACAAATATTTATTAATCACCTAATAAGTAGAGAGTTTTGCTGAGCACTGGGAATTCAGTGATGAACAAGACTACTTTTGTCTATGTCCTCTTGAAGCTTACACCTTTGTGGACAGATAGGCTCAAAGAAGTGATATTACAATGCGGTGTCATAAGTACCATGGTCAGGGAAGTATAGAGGACTGTAGGAGATTAGAGAATTAGATCAAATCCAGACTTTGGGGGACAGGAAAAGTTTCTGGAAGGAAGTCAAATGTAAATTGGAACCCAAAGAACAAGGGGATGGTTTCCAGGCAGAATGTAGAGCATGTGTAAAAAGCTTATGATGCTATGAAAGAACTCAGCATAAAATGTGATGGGAGGAGGGAGACACAAAGCTCGGAGTTTTGCAGGAAAAAGATCATCAAGGATATTGTAAGTGAAGGTAAGATATATATTTTATCCTAAAGGCTATGGGAAGCCACTGAAGGCTTTTAAGCTGAGTAATGATATTATCTTTGCTGTGACTCCAGCACTCAGAACACATTTTGTTGTTTTGTTGCTAAGTCATGTCCAACTCTTTGCAACCCTATGGACTGTAGCCTGCCAGACTCCTCTGTCCATGGGACTTCCCAGGCAAAAATACTGGAGTGGGTTGCCATGCCCTTCTCCAGGGTATCTTTCCCACCCAGGGATTGAGCCCGCCTATCCTTCATTGAGGGTGAACTCCTTACCACTGAGCTACCTGGGAAGCTCTCCAAACACAGTAGATAAATAATGTTTTATTTACTATAAATACTTTGTAATTTACTTATAAATTATTGTTTTCTGATTATTCTGGGTGTTAGTATGCAGGAAACCTTTGGTGTCAGGACTCTTTTTCACTCTTAAAAAGTATAGAAGCCTCCAAAGAGACTTGCTTATGTGAATTATATCTATTGTTATTTATTGTATTAGAAATTAAAACAGGATTTTAAAATACTTATCTACTATTTTATTTAAAAAATAATAGGGACTTCCTTGGTGGTACAGGGGCTAAGATTCTGTGCTGCCAGTTCAGGGTACCGGGTTCAATCCCTGCTCAGGGTACTGGATCCCACACACTATAACTAAAGATCTCCCATGCCGCAACTAAGAGCTGGTACAAGCCACATAAATACAAATGATTTCTTAAAACAAATAGTAAAGTCATCATGCTCACATATATTTTTCTAAGAAAATAGATATGTTTTCCAAAACAAAATCCTTTAATGGGATGAGTGGCATTGTTTTACGTTTTGTAAATCTCTTTCTTTTGACTTAATAGTAGACTTAATAATCCTTAATAGTAGGATTATCATATCTGCTTCTGCACTCAGTGTGGTTAAACTGATGAAAATTTGATCTCACACAGATAAACAGTTGGACAAAGAGCAGTGTTTTAATATGCTTTTAAGATAACTAAGGCATTCTCTGATATTACATAAAAATTTGACAAGTGACAGTTTCTTTTTTTTTTAAGTGACAGTTTCTTAAAGGTTAGCTGCAATATGGAACCTGAAACATATCAATTAACTTTTTATTTTCTGTTACAAAAAAAAAATCTTCCTTGCAGTTTTAGTGGATCTTTAGCCATTATGTGATTTTGTATCATTTGAAAAATGGGGTTCACTGAGTTATGCAGATCTGCCAAAGGTTAACACACTTCACTATACAATATCAAAATACCATATGCATTAATATCACCACAGCCTCATCAAAAGCTGTAAAGCTCATAGTGGAAGAACTAAGTTTTACCAAATCCTGATTTTTACTTGATAGTGAAAGCCTTTTCTTATTGAAAGACTTTATTGGGATTTCCCTGGCAGTCCAGTGGTTAAGACTCCACACGTCCATTGCAGGGGGCACTTGTTTGATCCCTGGTCGGGAAACTAAGGTCCTGCATACTGCACAATGTGGCAAAAAAGAAAGGTTTTATTTTTTAGAGCAGTTTTAGGTTTACAACAAATTTGAGAGGAAGGTACAGACATTTCTTATATAGCCCCTGACCTCACACATGCATAACTCTCCCCATTTTACTAGACTAGTCCTTATTTTTTTCTTTTTAAAAAAATTTTTACAAGGATGAACCTACACTGGCACATCATTATCAACCAAAGTCCATAGTTTATGTTAGGGTTCACTAGATATTATGTGTTTTATGGCTTTGAACAGAAGTATAATGACATATATCTATCAATGTAATATAATACAGGGTACTTTTACTCATCTAAAAATCCTCTATCCTCTGCCTGTTCATGTCTGCTCCTACCCCCGACCCTGACAACCACTGGTCTTTTCACTGTCTCCATAGTTTTTCCTTTACCAGGATATCATCTAATTAGAATCATGTAGTAAGTAGCCTTTTTCATATGGGCTTTTTTCACTTACTAATATGCATGTAAGTTTCCTCCATGTTTTTCATGGCTTTATAGCTAATTTCCAGAGAAGGCAATGGCACCCCACTCCAGTACTCTTGCCTGGAAAATCCCATGGACGGAGGAACCTGGTGGGCTGCCGTCCATGGGGTCTCTAAGAGTCGAACACGACTGAGCGACTTGACTTTCACTTTTCACTTTCATGCATTGGAGAAGGAAATGACACCCCACTCCAGTGTTCTTGCCTGGAGAATCCCAGGGACGGGGGAGCCTGGTGGGCTGCCGTCCATGGGGTCGCACAGAGTTGGGTACGACTGAAGTGACTTAACATAGCATAGCTAATTTCTTTTTAGTGCTGAATTAAATCCCATTGTCTGTCTGTATCACAACTTTTTACTCATTTCACCTACTAAGGGACATCTTGATTGCTTCTGAGTTTCAGCAATTATGGAATAAAGCTTCTATAAACATCCTTGTGTGGGTTTTTGTGTAGACATAAGTTTTCAGCTCCTTTAGGAAACTAGGAAGGAGTGCAATTGGTGGGTCATGTGGTAAGAGTGTGGTTAGTTTTGCAAGAAACCACCAAACTGTCTTCCCAAATGGCTGTACCATTTTGCAGTCCCATCAGCAATGTTTGAGAATACCTGCTTTTCCACATCCTCATCAGCATTTGGTGGTGTTAGTTTTACAGATTTGGGGCATTCTAATAGCCAGAACAATTCTACAGTCCTTCTAATAGGTGTGTACTGGTATCTCATTTTAATTTGTATTTCTTTTATCACATATAATATGAAAGATCTTTTAATATAATGTCTTTATTTGGGGTGCTTTCCCAATGGCTCAGTGGGTAAAGAATCTGCCTGCAATACTGAAGACCCAGGACACTCAAGTTTGATCCCTGACTTGGGACAATCCCCAGGAGAAGGAAATGGCTACCCACTCCAGTATTCTTGTCTGAAAAAAAAAATCCCATGGCCAGAGGAGCCTGGCAGGCTACAGTCCATGGGGTTGCAACGAGTTGGACACGACTGAGCACACAAGCATGTTCATGTTCATTAGCTATTTTGGTATCAATGATTTCCTATAGTGAGTGAAGAGGTATTCCCTTTCCTTGTATCCTGTAAAAGAGATTGTAGAGAATTGGCATAATTTCTTCTTTAAATGTTTGATAGAATTCACCAGTGATCCATCTGGGCCTAGTTCTTTCTGCTTTGGAAAGATATTCATCATTGATTCAATTTCTTTACTAGGTGTAGTTCTAATCAGATCATCTAATTCTTGTGTAAGTTTTGGCAGATCATGTCTTTAAAGGGATTGGCCCATTATATAGGTTATCAAATTTGTGGGCATAGAGCTGTTCATAGTATTCCCTTATTTCCTTTTAATTTATTTTCATTTCTGTTATTAGTAATCTGTGTCCTCTGCTTTTTTCTTAGCCTGACCAGAGGATTATCAATTAAATCAATTTTCACAAAGAACCAGTTTTTGGTTTTATTGATCTTCTCTATTGATTTCCTGTTTCCAGTTTTATTGATTTCTGCTCTAAGTCATATTATTGCTTTTCTTCCGCTTACATGAGATTTAATTTGCTTGTCTCTTTCTAGTTTCTTAAGGTAGAAACGTATGATTTTAGAACTTTCTGATTTTTTAATTACATATTTAATGCTATGCATTTCACTCTGAGCACTACTTTTACATCATCCCACAAATTTTGTTAAGTTGTATTTTCATCTTCTTTTAGTCTTCTTTGACCCAAGTATTATTTGCTGCTGCTGCTGCTAAGTCACTTCAGTCGTGTCCAACTCTGTGCGACCCCATAGACGGCAGCCCACCAGGCTCCCCCATCCCTTGGATTCTCCAGGCAAGAACACTGGAGTGGGTTGCCATTTCCTTCTCCAGTGCATGAAAGTGAAAAGTGAAAGTGAAGTCACTCAGTCTTGTCTGACCCTCAGCGACCCCATGGACTGCAGCCTTCCAGGCTCCTCCATCCATGGGATTTTCCAGGCAAGAGTACTGGAGTGGGGTGCCATTGCCTTCTCCAAAGTGTTATTTAGAAACATGTTATCTTATCTTCCAGTATTTTGGAATATTCCAGTTATGTTTCTGTTATTGATTTCCAATTCCATTCTTTTGTGGTCAAACAGTAGATATTATATGATTCCTTTGCTTTTAAACATTTTAAGATGTGTTTATAGCCTAGAATGTGGTTCATCTTGGTGAATGTCCCATGTGTGTCTGAGAAGAATGTATATTCTGCTGTTGGTAGATGACATAGTCTATAGATGTCAATTATATCCAGTTGATTGATAGTGTTGTTAAGTTCCACTATGTCCTTACTGATTTTCTGCCTGCTGGGATTTGTTTATTTCTGAGAGAGGTGTGTTGAAGCCTCTATGATAGTGGATTCATCTATTTTCCCTGGCAGTTCTATCAGTTTTTGCCTCATGTGGCTTAATGTTCTATTGTTATGCACATACATGTTAAGAATTGTTGGAGAATTGACCTATCACTGTGTAATGCCCTTTTTTTATCCCTGATAAATTTTCTTACTTTGAAGTCTGCTCTATCTGAAATCAATATAGCTATGCCTGCTATCTTTTGATTAGTGTTAGCATGGTACATTTTTCTCCACACACTTACTTTTAATCTCTATGGGTTTTTATATTTAAAGTGGGTTTCTTGTAGACAACATATAGTTAGGTCATGTTTTTGATCTACCCTGAAAATTTCTGTCTTTTAGTTAATTCATGTAGACCACTGACATTCAAAGTTAATATTTATGTATGTATTAATGTCTTGGTCACTGTGTTTTCTATTTGCTGCCCTTGTACATTGTTCTTGGTTTTGTCTTCCACTCTTCTCCTGCTTTTTGTAGTTTTAACTGAGCTTTTTATGTGACTCCATTATTTTCTCCTTTCTTAGTCTATCAATTTTAGTTCTTTTAAGCTTTTTTTATTGGTTGCTCTGGAGTTTGCAATATACATTTACAACTAACCCAGGTTCACATTCAAATAACACTACACCACTTTGCAGGTAGTGTGAATACCTTATAATAACGAAATAATCCCAATTCCTTACTCCCATTTCTTGTATTATTGCTGTCATTCATTTCATTTATATATGCTGCTAAGTCACTTCAGTCATGTCCGACTCTGTGCAACCCCACAGACGGCAGCCCACGACACTCCCCCGTCCCTGGGATTCTCCAGGCAAGAACACTGGAGTGGGTTGCCATTTCCTTCTCCAGTGCATGAAAGTGAAAAGTGAAAGTGAAGTCGCTGAGTCGTGTCTGACTCTTAGCGACCCCATGGACTGCAGCCCACCAGGCTCCTCCATCCATGGGATTTTCTAGGCAAAAGTACTGGAGTGGGGTGCCATTGCCTTCTCCAGTTTAAGAGTAAGAAAAGAGGTTTTGTTTTTATTTCGTCTTCACTTATTCCTTTTTCAGTGCTCTTCTTTCTTTATATAGATCCAAGTTTCTGAGCCATATTATTTTCCATCTCTCTAAAGAACTTCTTTTAACATTTCTTGCAAGGCAGGTCTACCAGCAGCAAACTCTCTTAATTTTTGTTTGTCAGAGAAAGTTTTCATTTCTCCTTCACTTTTGAATGGTAATTTTTCAGATTACTCTCAACTTTCTAGATTGGTGATTTTTTTTCTCTCCACACTTTATTTTTACTCCACTGTCTTTTTGCTTGCGTGGTTCCTAAAGAAATGTCAGCTATAATTATTATCTTTGTTTCTCTATAAGTAGGATATTTCCTCCATCCCAGATTTCTTTCAGGAATTTTTCTTCCTCTTTGATTTTCTGTATTTTGAAAATTGTATGCCTATGTGTGGGGTGTTTTTTTTTTGGGGGGGGTGCATTTAACCTGCTAGATGTTCCCCAAGCTTTCTGTATCTATGATTTGGTGTCTAACATTAATTTAGAGAAATTCTCAGTCATTACTATTTTAAATATTTCTTCTGTTCTTTCTTCTCCTTCTGATAGTCCCATTATGTATATGTTATACCTTTTGTAGTTGCCCCACAGTTGTTAGATATTCTATTGTTTTTGTCTCTTTTCTCTTTGCTTTTTTGTTTTAGAGCATTCTGTTGACATATCCTCCAGTTAGAGATTCTTTTCTCAGCTGTGTCCAATCTGCTAATAAACCCATCAAAGGCATACTTCATTTCTGTTAGTAGTTTTCTTTCTTTTTGGCTTTCTTAGAATTTCCATCTCTGTGCTTACATTGCCAGTCTGTTCTTGGGTACTGTTTACTGTATCCATTATTAATAGGTCATAGTTGTTTTAAATTCCCAGTCTGATAATTCCTACATCTTGCTGTCTCTTTAATTTGTGCTTTTTGCCTTTTAGTATGCCTTGTAATTTTCTTCTTGATAGCTGGACATGATCTACTGGTTAAAAGGAACTGCTATAAATAGGCCTGTAATGATATGATAGTAAGATGTAGGGAAGAGGAGGCAGTCTACAGTCTTATATTTAGGTCTTGGACTTTTAATGAGCCTAAGCCTCTGGAGCATAAACCTCCCAACTATTTCTCAGTTTTTAAAATTCCACCTCCACTATTAGGTGGGACAGGATGGCTAGAGTGGGCTGGAGTTGGGTATTTCTCTTGCCCAGGTGAGTTAGGTTCTGAAAATACCCTATAGCGTTAGGCTTTAGTTAATTGGTTTCTGCTGAGGGCAAGCCTTGTTGAGAAGACCAGAATGCTCAGGTGTATTTCAAAATGATTCCTTTCCCTTTCTCCATGCTGGAAGCATGAGGAATTTTTTTCTCAGACATTTACTATGGGAAGCTGGTCAAACTCCTGAAGGTAAAATTCACATTGTTGGGGTGCCTTTATGGCTAGGTATCTCTGGAGAGTTTAACTTTCAAAGTTGTCTTTGTTGAGCCTCTAGCAGTTTGCCAGTTAGTTTGATTTCCTACTCCAGCCCTGGGTTCCCAAGGCAGTTTCTGCTCCTAAGTCTGTGCTTTGTAAGCCCTTACTCCCTCTATTCGCTATCTGTTTCTCTCATCTTGGTAGTAGTGGTTTACCAGCTCTCCCCTCCTCTCTTATAGATCTGGAAAGAGTTGAATTTTCAGTCTGTTTAGCTTCTTTCTTGTTTTTTAGATGGAGTGGCAACTTCCAAACTCCTTACATGTGGAACTGGGAGCCCTGATAATGCAAATTTTATCATTGGTTACAAACTGTCAATTGTTTTCTTTAAAGTAACCGGCTTATTTTGTTCCTTTCCAAGGGTGAACATTTACTCAAATTTTTACTGTTTCTTCAAGTGCAGTAAGTGAAATTGGCTTTTTTAAAAACCGGAAGTGCTTAGCAGTGGGAAGTACAGTGACTACTATTAAGAATTTGGTGTCTCTAACCCGACTCATGCTAAGCTGCCAGCAGTTTTACCTCCTATATCTTTTGCATCATCAATGTAAATGCCCTCATAGTTTTTTGAAGGTAAATCATGAATTTCAACATTATTTAACACAGTATTTCCACACTGCTCATGTTTTTCCCCCAAATTCTCATAGATCTTCGATGATTAGTTATACTGGATGGATATAAGCAAAATAGCAGGTCCAGCTCATGAGTGTAGACTTGTCCATTTGAAAGGCAAAAACTCAATTCTGTTGAGGAGGTATAACTCCATCTTTATGTTTGCAGCTTAATCTTTAATTTGGTGAGTTACCTTCTTTCATTGGAAGGTGGTGTGATTTTTTTTTTCCTATTGAGTCTTCATCCTGTAGACATTGAGCAAATATCAGTCCTTCCGTGTTTATTCGTTTCTTCACCCCATGTGTAACTCTCCAGCTACTGTAATATAACAGCTTACCCTAAACTATGCTTCAGTTGTTTTTCCATTTCTATTTTGAAAAGCTCTAACAAATTTTGACTTTTAAAGAGCTCATAACTTCTTTTAAATATTTAACTCCTTTTTTTACTCCTTTTTCTTTAAACTGAATGATTTTCAAGATGACTACAACTTAGCTCACACTACATTCCTATTCTGAAATGTTGAATCATACACCCTATGATGAATTATTAATGTATATAAGGCCAAAGGAATGAGGTTTTGTTGTATTTTTGTTTATACTTAATCTTAATACTTTTTCAAAAAATATTTATTATTGCAAATAAGACTACAAACTGTAGTTACTTCCTGTGTTTTCACATAGACACAAAGCTTCCGGATTTTACAATTAAATGATAATGAAGTTACAAAAATTATAGTAGGCATAACCTAAGTAAATAGCCAATGAGAGCACTAAGGACTGAGAATAAATTAACCTCTGAAATAAAATATATTTGTGCCCTAAACATGCTATCTAGACCCACATATTCCAGAGCAATGATGTCATTATACAACATGACGTCTCTGGAAAATTATTCAATGTATTTGTGAGAGACTAGACCAAGTTAAGTCTTAGTACTATTATGATAATAGATTTGACCTCTAGGACTTCCTGAGAGGGTCTCAGAGAACTGCTGTTAAGGGAATGAATCTGCTGCTGTTGTTCAGTCGCTCAGTCGTGTCTGATGCTTTGCAACCCCATGGACTGTAGCATGTCAGGTTCCTCTGAATTGAAAGAGGTCAAAACTGGAGGTTGGAAGGCCAATTAAGAGGATGCTGGGCTCATCTATGTACTGGTGGTTTTCCAACTTGAAGTGTATCAAAATCCCCTGGAGGATGGCCAGACCCTACTCCCAGGGTTTTTGATTCAATAGGTTTAAGGTCAGGCCTTAAAATTTGCATTTGTAATGAGTTCCCAGGTGATACTGATGCTGCTTGTTTTGGAGCCACACTTTGATAACCACTGCCCAAGGACCTTCGGAGAAGGCAATGGCACGCCACTCCAGTACTCTTGCCTGGAAAATCCCATGGACGGAGGAGCCTGGTGGGCTGCAGTCCATGGGGTCGCACAGAGTCGGACACGACTGAAGTGACTTAGCAGCAGCCCAAGGACCTTGCTGCTCATCCCAGACCTCACCCCAGATATACTGTGTGTGTTCAAATCTAACTGTGTAGGATCCCAGGTGATTTGTATACATATCCAAGTTTGAGAAGCACTGCTCTAAGAGGCAGTTTCAGTTCAGTTCAGTCTCTCAGTCGTGTCCGATTCTTTGTGACCCCATGGGCTGCATCACACCAGGCCTCCCTGTCCATCACCAACTCCCAGAGCTTACTTAAACTCATGTCCATTGAGTTGGTGGTGCCATCCAACCATCTCATCCTCTGTCGTCCCCTTCTCCTTCCCCTTCAATCTTTCCCAGCATTAGAGTCTTTCCCAATGAGTCAGTTCTTCGGTTCAGGTGGCCAAAGTATTGGAGTTTCTTGAGGCAGTTTATGGTATCCTAAAAGCTGAGTATAGAGAAAAGCCCAGAAGTTTAAAAGTTATATGAGAGAAAAAAATAAGACTTAGTGGCTGGACATAGAGAAGTCAGGGAAAGGGAGAATTCACCAGAAATGCTTTCATTTCTTCTGGCTTGAGCAATTGTGAGTAGGTGATTGATTCCTGTTTGCTGGGACAGGGAGCACAAGCAGATGAGTATACTTGGAAGAGTGTGTTTGAATTCAGTATTGAGTTTATTGACTGCATGGAGTTCTCTTTTAGCCCCCACAATATTGGCCATATGTGATTAAACAATAAAGTCCTAGGCTCCTGGTGCTGGGAAGGGATTGGTATTACATAAACTTTAGGCACACATGCACAGTTCTGTTTCTTCTCAGAATCCACTTATGACAGTTATAAATTACTAAAAATAAAAGTCTCTTCCACAAAATGATTTTTTAAAACCTGTCTCACCTCCTCACAGCATTCATTCCCATGGACACAAGTAAACAAGTTAGAGACACAGAGTAACTGGCGAAGATCATGTAGCACCCATCAATAATTGGAACCCTGAAGAACAGAATGGGATATCCCAGGTGTCCCAGCGCAAAACAGATCAGACTGTGATGCATGAACAATGTGGGCAGACTCAGTATGGCTCCCTTTCAGAGTGGGGATCCAGTCTCACCAAACAGTTTCACTAGTTCCCCAAAGTCCCCCTTTTAAAGAACTCCTCCAGATATTACTTATAGGTAGCTATGTACCTGACCAGCTAGGCCAGGATTCTAATTCACAAAGAGGGCTGCCAAAGGTAAGCAGTTCTGCCTTATGGAATGAATGAGTCAGTTTTCTGTCTGGATGTGGGAGACATTTCACTTTCATCCATTATTTTATTTGATCTTCACACTACTGCCAGGTACAGCAGGCATTATTATCTTCAGTTTACAGACGAGGAAGCCGAGTTTGAAGGTTATTAAAGGACTCTTCTACAGTTATTGAAATGGTAGGAGGATGTACTGGGACTGGAACCCAGGTCTCCTGACTCCAAATTGAGTGCTCTTTTTTACTGTAAGTGATATAGTTCAACTAAACATCAGACTGATCTATAGGACATTAGTTCCGTTTTTTAAAATTCCAGCTTATTTAAAGAGCTGACTTGAATGAAATGTTCAAACAGTGGCACCTGATTTTTAAAAATAGCTTGATTCAGAATACATTACAGATTATTACTGAACTTTTATTTTAATAGTCAAGCAATTAATGATGAGTCACAGCAAATCTGTGGGAGCATAAAATGCTCACATTGTCCCCAGGTCTGTTCATTATCCTCTGTGCTCTCTATCCTGATCAATCAATAGTTAATTAATAATGATGTGCTTCCCGAAGTACAAGGTTATAAATTAATTTAATACTCATATGCATATATTCTGTAGGAAAAATGAGTGGAAACTGCCTGCCATGCCCATCTCATTGTAAGAAAATGTATGTAATGATTACAAGCATATAATAAGAATGGTTGGCCCAGCCAAATGTTTGTTCATTTCTGTTAATCAGTATTCATTTGAGCTACTTCCATGCAGTTCATGGAAGCAGTGCAATCAGTTGAGTAGTGTGGCAGATTTAAATCAGTAATAAAAGCCCTGGGGAAATTAACAAGACAAAACATTAACCACAGACTAAACATTAACATATATTAGCATTTTTATTATACCTGTAGAATTGTTAAATGGGCATGGTTGCTACTGTTTAAAAGTTTATGTTGTATATCACATAATTTCAATGTATATTTTGTTTTAAAACTTTTAAGATTTAATTAAGTGAAATTGAACAATGATATGATAGACAATTGAACAAAATGAACTTAAGTTCATTCTTTTCATTTAACTGGAACCTTACGGCCTTTCCACACTACCCTCTCCCCAGCCCCAGGCATGGGGGGAAAATCCATGGCAAGGTTCCCTAAAACAAAGACCACACATAATATTCCACCAGAGTGGACTGCAGGGTCAGAATCAATATTAAATTGTATAACTATATAGGATATTTTATTTTTAATTCTTCAGGATTCTGCTACATCCATCGACAATGGAAGACTAAATTTATATGAATTATTTAGCAACATTTCTCAGAGAAACACTCCTTGCGACCACAGTCATCAGCTGGATTCTAGCAGAGTAGTTATTCTGTCATTAAATAAAACTGAAAAGGTCCCCTAGAGGTCCTCAAGTCTTGGTGGCCTCAGGCACAGCTCTTGAGAGGAAAGGAGCTGTACTGCTCACAGGAGAAGTCAGTGGGATATCCATCTTACCAATTAGAAGCGGTCAGATTGCTGAGGGCAGTATGTGTCGTCGCCGGCTCAGCTCGCGCCACTGCCTTAGTGATGGGAACTTTTCTCTCTTCACTTCTGCTGCTTCCTCTCCTTCCTCCTCTTCCCCCTTCCCTCCTGCTCTTCCTTCTGTTATGGACCATATAAGTTAAAGCACACACACACCCACCCACCCACCACCCCACCACCCCTTAGCTGCTTTTTAAGAAAGAGAATGTAAAGTCATACACCTGATGTTTAAATCGAGAGCAGTTAGGGCTAGTTAAGAGTAGGGGAGAGGCAGAGATACTCATTAATGTAGGCCAGTATAGCTAAAAGCTTAAACCTCTTGAATTCTTGTAGCCATAGGATTAACCTGGAATTTCCATTTGGGGAGAAACTGTAAAGGATATACTCAAGCCAGATACCAGAACAGACCTGGCAGGATCCAGGGATATCCTGCAGGCAGTAAGCAGCAGGCTAGACCTACTTGAGAACCACGTTCCCACATCCAACAGAACTTGACATTCAGTGCTTTGGTATGGTTATGAAATGAATCTTGTCTGGCAGGTCAAAGAGTTTAAATCATTCCATGAGCAATACTTTCTGAAACTTTGGTCAAAATTGGGTATCACTTTTCTATTGATCTTTAAGAACGAGCCCTTCTTTGAAGTATAGTTTTAGAGGTTTCATAATCATTATCTTTCTGCAGTTATGGGTGGGATGTCCACATAACTATGGAACCAGGCCACACCAAGCCTCAGAGTCAATCCTTTTGATAGAAATCCATGAAACAAAACCATAGGTTTTAAAGTCAGACAGATCTGGCTTCTAGTCCCCGGCTCTGCCATTTACTAGGCATTTGACTCTGTTTTAGTTGCTTAACTTTTGTGAGCCTCAGTTTCCTTATCTTTTAAGATAGGGTCAATAATACCTGTACTATATGCCTCGGAGCACTGTGGTAGGACTCACTGGATACAATAGGGAATGGGTGGAGAGGTTTCCTGTGAAGCACCAGGCTGGAGAGAGAGATTATGTTACAAATGCAAGGCATTGATGTTGATGAGAAGCTTACAACAGACCCTCTTTCTCTGCTCAGCCATCTGGAGGGAAAGATCAAGTCTGAGTTTTTTGTCACCTGAGAGTTCCTAGAACCAACAATGAATGGGAGCCTGAGAATGAATTTAATCAGTAGAGTATCTGCATTTCTTGACATGTTGATTATGGGGTGTATGTGTGAATTGCATCAAACCCAAATGCTTGGCATAGTTTCAAAATCTTCGGTAAAGTACTCTACTGGGAAAGGAATCCCCACATTCTCAAAGGAGCCCAGAATAAAATATGGCACTTCAAATACCACACCTTCCTCTTTTGAGACTAGAGTTAAAGGTGGATTGGAACTATGGGAGGTCAAAAGGAAGTCCTTCCCTCAGTGACAGGTGGAAGTGGGGTTGTAGGCCACACTTCCTGATGTCCAGTCTGCTGGGCTCTTACTTACAAATACCTTGCTGGGCCCAGCAGTGTATATTCTCCAGGTATGTGCAAAGCCAGTGCTTCTGGACTCTGGTTAGAGGGAAAGATCAAGTCTGAGTTTTTTGTCACCTGAGAGTTCCTAGAACCAACAACGACCTGCTGGCCTGGATATGCTCAGAGGCCCTGGCTTCTTCTAACACTTTGGATCTTATAACACTTCAGAGCACTATTGCTTTCCCTGCCACAGGTTCTGGCACATAAATAAAGGCGCCATTAGGAATCACAGTTCATGGAGAACAAAAAGGTTTTATATTCCCGGTCTACTGATAGAGACACCTTTGTATCCAATAAATTCACTCCAACTAAGTAGATTTAAAGGTAGTGGTATCCTTGACTAGGTACATTAGTCAGTGAGAAGAAATTGGACTGCACTTTTTATTTAAGAGTCTAAAACTCCTGGGCAGGATACTGATTTCTCAAATGCCACTTGGGAGGCTGACTTCTTTAGCAAGTGCAGCTATAGAGTAAGAGCCAGGTCTCTCAGCATAGCCTGAGGTTTCCCAAGTAGGAAGCTGAAAGGACCTCTTTAATGTGAATACCGCATCTCTTTGTAAATTATGTTTTCTTTTTATGTCTACTTCTCAAAATAAGCTCATAATATTCACCTACAGCTCACACAGTGTGGAGGAGAAAGATGTGGAGAGAAGGGCCCAAAGGGGGGTCTACATTTGACAAACGCTTTGTATATGAGAAGAATTTGCTTCATGGTAGATTTGTGGAAGAAAATACAGCCTGTCTGATAAGATGTGGCAGATTTCAGATGGGGCAGTGGGGGTGTTGGCAGGATACCATTGTTTGCCCCTTACCCCACACAGAGCCTTGGGAAGTCGGCTTGATAATGCCACATTGGGTGGCTTGGGAAGAAAGGTCAGACTGCAGGCTTGCTACATTCTCATTTGTTCTTAACCTTCCTACTTCTGCTTCAGCTGCCCCCCTTTCCAGTAGATTTGGAGGGACTCAAAACTTTAAAGTCTTGCTGGGGTCCAATTAGTATTCACTGATACAAAGGGCAGACTTTCAATGGCGAGGGAGATTTTGCAGCTGTGGGTTGCAAGTAGGCAAGTTACTGTGCAAGATGTGTGAAAGATTGTGATTTTGGTGCTGGATTTGAAGCAGGTGTCGATGAAGAAAGTGTGTCCTGTGCTCCTGAATGTGATGATTAGAATACTTGAATCTCTTTGAAATAAACTCTAACATTGATATGTGTTCACAGAGTCATAAATAGATATTTATGGAAGGAAAATCAAGATTTTGTTCCATGAACGGTCATCTGCAGTTTAACAAAGAAATGCCTATGTGTCTAAGGACATAATTTTATGATGCACAGTCTGCACTCGGTTATTTGTAGCTGCATTATGTAAGTTCTTAAAATTTAACTCCCCAGTGCAGCCAGGCAGCCCCTGCCTAAAGTACCCTACCAGACTGCCACCAAATGGGGCAAATTCAGAGAATACAGACTCTTCATTTGAAGTTAATTAGCCCAAGTCAAGTGGCATTACATAAACACATCTGAAAAATTCAGTATCATACATTCCAAAGCCAAATGGAGTGTTTTAAAATGTCTGCAACTTTTGTTTTATTCTCATTAAGATAAACTATTGAGAAGACGTGGTCTGAATATCATGCTATATAGGTGCTGTCTTTCATAAATGGAGGTGATATTACTGCGGATTCCAAATTTTTTTATACTTCAAAAATTCATTTATATATGGATAACTTTCCAAAGCTATACCAGCTACATGCTATTTGTCCCTTTATTAAGAGATTGATAACTTAGTGAATATGATCAGGACCATCTTCAGAAATCCAAAAGCTGGGATTAGCACTCAGAGCCCATGGCCTCTCGGTAGAATGGTATGCCAGATCAGATACTAGGATTTTCCTTCAATTCACTTCAATTATGTCTTTACTAAATGCCTAACCGTGTGTAAAATCCAATGTGAATTCCATGGAGGTATAGAAGTTGACAAAGATATAACCTTTGTCTTCACAAGGTATCTCGAGTATTTTTCCTAAAGTATACAATCTATATTTAAACCTTGTCTATGTTTTTGAGAACAGGGAATTCTTTCTTATCCCCAAACATAGAATGTAAGCAACTGGAAACCAAGCATCATCTTCTTGGAAGGCGATGTTGCATTAGCTTTGAAGTCAGACATGTAGGTTCCAAGGCAGACGGTGAATCCACTGCCTGTTTGTCTCAGGCAAGTCACATCACCTCTCTGAGCCTCAATTTCCTCAGCTATAAAATGGGAAGTCTGAATCTGATTATGAATTGAAAAGCCCTCTGCCTAATTAAGTGGTGGCGCTAGTGGTGAAGAACCCACCTGCCGATGCAAGAGATGTAAAGAGACATAGGTTCAGTCCCTGGGTCAGGAAGATCCCCTGGAGAAAGAAACGATACCCCACTCCAGTATTCTTGCCTGGAGAATCCCCTGGACAGACGAGCCTCATGGGCTCCAGTCCCTAGGGTCGCAAAGACCTGGACACAGCTGAAGCGACTTAGCACACAGTGAGTTGCCTTATTAAAATAACACACAAGGAAACGAAGCATAGCATCTGGCACAAAGGGAAACATATGTTAATATTCATACTTACTTATATAGAAGTTTATTCAGGCTTTTGACTGAAAATGAACAAATAACAAATCTACAAATATTTTCACCAAATCATTTAGATTTGAGATAAGAAAGCTGATGCCATTTTTATCATTGCTCTGAGTATAATAGAGCTAAGCTTTAAATTCTAATGCTGTACACCTGAGATTTATATAATTTTAAAAAGAGCTAGCAAAATGCTCAGAAGAATCGGGTCACTTTGTGTGCAGGAGGTTGCTCTTCTATTAACAGACTACTCTGTACATCTCCCACACACCCCTTCACTTCCTACACCAAACCTTCCTAAACTTGAAAGTTTCCATTTGTGAACTTCCTAGGGATAAATATCAAGTGCCATTGAAAGGTATCAGTAGCATAAGTCCTGTGTAGAGGGTCCTTTCTAACATGTACTTCACTATAGAAATAAGGCATTTTCATCTGAGGAAATCTGTGAATAGACTGCAGCCAAAGTGCCCCCGCCGGTCTTCAGCCTTCCTGGTTCTTTGCCTTAAAAGCGTATCACCTTTTTTGACTCCAGTAATAGCTTCGTTCTGCTCTTTAAAAAGAAATTGGGGAAGAAATTGAAGTGCTTTTCAGAATTTGTTTCTACTATCATATCTGTGAAAGTATCATATAATTATATTGCATTTCTTTTTTCAGATTGGCAAGTTATGTGCCCATTCTCAACAACGTCAATATAGATCTGCTTATTATCCTGAAGATCTATTTATTGACAAGAAGGTATTAAAAGTTGCTCGTGTAGAACGTGAAGAAACCTTATCCAGCCGAAGAAGGTGAGAGGGTTTTTTTTTTTTTCCTTCTAGATTTCAGCATACAATTAGCAATTGTGTTTTAAGATCAAAAACCACTGGAGTGAAGCTTCTTAAATACATGTTATTTAGTTCTTCTGAGTAGAGTATTCAATTAATTAAATTCTATCCTCTGTTAATGTTAAAAGAAAAAAG
Source organism: Bos javanicus (assembly GCF_032452875.1). Classification (NCBI taxonomy): domain Eukaryota; kingdom Metazoa; phylum Chordata; class Mammalia; order Artiodactyla; family Bovidae; genus Bos; species Bos javanicus. The sequence continues at coordinate 17,643,935 of NC_083897.1, read as the reverse complement.
ATATTGTATTATATCCAAGCCATATTTAAATGTAAATTTACCATATGTAAATATCCAGTACAGCAACACAGAGTGGAATAGATTTCCCAAGATCTTTATTGATTAAGCAAAACCTTTTTTATTTATGATCTGGTCTCACAATTCCATGGCTTGGTTTGTGTCTTTCCCAATTCCCAGACATTGAGTCTGGGGTGAGTTCACCAAAGAGAAACTGGCAAGACACTCTGATGTGTACACACCTACACTGTACACTCTACACACTCTTTTAAGAATGATAAAATGAAGGATTTGGTTTCAGTTCCTTAAGACAGCAGTTGAGGGACCAAATTAAAGTTTCTTATTCTTTTCATTCTTCCCTCCCCCATCCGGATTCCCTCCTTCCCTATTATAGTTTCATGCTTACCTATAAAGGGTAAAAACTGGATTGGGAAGTTCAGTGCAAATCTTGAAGAACTGATTTCCCCAAAAGGACTGCACCAGTAGCCAACCCTGCCACTGGCTCAGGAATAGCTAGACGTGAGTTTAGCCTTGTGATGACTTTGAAAGGATTGGGAGAGATTGGCCTAGAGATGGAAAATTAAGAGATGAAATAAGTAACAGTCTCAGATTTGGACTAAGTTATTTTCTTTCATACCCATTTACTACAGGAGATTTTGAAATGGCAACTCTTAAGCATATATGATACAGTTTAGAGTGAGAGAGGGCAGTAAGGCCACTTGAGAGACAGTCCTCCAAAGCATTTCAGGAAGTCCCATTTTCTTTGTTGACTTCCAACCTAATACATTTCTAGTTTCCCTAGAGCAGCAGTTTTGAAGTGTGATTTGAGAACTCAGGGAGTCCCAGAAACTCTTTCAGAGGTGTGTAAGATCTTCCTTTTACTAACTACATATCTGTGTGAAGCTGGTTTTTATTCATACACTTCAACCAAAATAATATATGACAACACATTAAATACAGAAACCAATGCCGAAATTTAGCTGTCTCCTGTTCAGCCAGGCAGCGAAGATATTTTGCAAAAACACAAAAGCTTTACTGCTTTTCACACTTTTTTCATTAAAATGTTATTTATGCTAACATATCAAGACTCGTTGGTTTAAAATTAATAATAAATTAAAATTTTTTCCTGAGTTTTAATTTCTAAAACAGTAGATGTCACTATATATCATGTAAACAAAAGCTCTTCGGGGTCCTCAATAATTCTTAAGAACCTTTTGGGTTGTGTTGGTTATTTAGGGCTATATAAAAAGTGACAGCAAAACATAGTTATTTAAAACAACAAACATTTATTATCTCCCAGTTTCTGTCAGGACTTTGGGAGCAGCTTAGCTGGGTGCTCCTTAGTCTCAAAGAAATTTCAGTCAAGGTGTTTCCTGGAGCTGCAGTCCGCTGACAGGTGACGGGAAGCAGGAGGGTCCACCTCCAAGGGGACTCATTTACACGTGGAACAAGTTAGTTGATTGGAAGGAGGCCTCCGTTTCTTACCACACGGACCTTCTGAGTGTCCTTATAACACGACTGCTGACTTCCCCAGAATAAGTGAGCCATGGAAGAGAGAGAGCAAGGAGAAAGCCGCAATGTTTCTTACAACCTAGTCTTGGAAGTGATACACTGTCATTTCTGATGTATTTGATTTGTTAAACACAAGTCACCAGTTCTAGTCCACATGCAAGGGGAGGGAAATTGAGCTCCACCTCTTAAATAGAGGAGTGTCAAAGATTTTGTAAACATATTTTTTATTTTGGCAGTGCCACAAGGCATGCAGGATCTTAGTTCCCCGAGCAGGGATCAAACCTGCGCTCCCTGCAGTGGAAGTGTGGAGTCCTAATCACTGGACCACTGAGAAAGTCCTTGGACATATTTAAAACCATCTCAGGGGTCCTGGCACCAGAGTACTCTGAGAACCATTTCCACATAGCAAAGGGGTTCTTTGGAAATTTTTGTCTTTCTGGGAAGACGAAATTAAGACATTTCTCGAGGCCCTTTTTAGCTTCTGTCTGTCCCCTGTCCATTGTTCTCCGTTGCTTTCACTCTGCCCAAACCACCCGAGAAATTAACATTACTTGTTGATCTTTAACTAATGGAAATCTCTTGCATATTGCACTGAAATGAGAAATTTATATAATATTATGTATTATTTATAAATAATACATAAAATGAAACAAATTATAATGTTTGTTTGTTATATTTGTTTTTATTTACAGAATAATATAAATTACATATATAGTACTGTGTGTATATATGTGTGTATGTATGTGTATATATATATATTTTGTTGTTACTGCTGTTGTTCAGTTCAGAAATTTGGGAAACACCTATTATGTGCCAAAATGTATACTGGGCACTGAAAGTCAAAACACAGTCTGCTCTGCCAAGTCAGTCTAATGTGGAAATAGACTTAAGTACAAATAATTTCAAACCAGTTTTATAAGTGCAAAAGAATGTGCAGAGTCTATGGAGGCAGCCAACAGGGGAGGAGAGAGCTCTGCCCAGGTAGAGTGGAGGCTTCATGGGAGATGTGCTGTATTAATTTGTAACAGAATCACATGTAAAGCTTTTTCAAAATAGCACACTATTCCAGTCACATTTTGAGTTTACTCTGTCACCCTAAACACACTTATAAGTACATAGGTTTATTAAGATCCTGCTGCCTTCTATCTTGGGCTCTGTGAGATCCATTCCCTTTTGCCTTATTGGGGAGAGCTCTATGGGTGTTGATTCCTCCAGGGAAAAGAAAAAAATTGGTAAATGAGTTCCTGGCTGAGCACCCAGATTTGGCACTTTGTTAAACTCATTTTTGAATTTGTTGCTAACCCCCAAAGAAAAGAAAGGGTAGTGAGAAAAATGTCAAAACCTGTAGACTTGAGTTAAGTTGCAGTCAGGTAGGACTCCTTGGGTGTTGGAAACATGAGCCCACCCCATAATGCTTCTCATCTTTTTTGCAAACTGAAGCAAAACTGAGATGGAGCCCTTCTTTCTGAATTCTCTGCCGGAATAAGAAAACAAAGCAACAGGAGAGTATCTGATTTCATTTAACTCTCTCAAATAGGCATTGTAAACCCTCTTAGGGAGAGTGGAGAATTGAAGGTTAAGATGCTCTCTTGCTAAATGCACTGCCCCCTGCAATCTGATGTTATTAAGAGGGCTTGTTTGGGCAGAGTGGTAGCACCTTTGTAAATTTCTCTTTTTGTTCTGCACAGCATTTCACACTGTCCAAAAAATATCTGTGCCTCCAGCACCCCTCACACCCATGCTCCAGGGCCATCCTCTGATAATTGGAAAGGAGCCCTATTGTAGCTTTCAGTTTGTGGAGGTTGTAAGCAAGCTGTCTGAATCTGATTATGAGTTGAAAAGCTCCATTGCCTTATTAAAATAAAAACACACAAAGAAATGCAGGATTCCTTTGGTAGCATTCAGAAATCATCTGTTTGTTTTGTCTGCCCCCAACTGGGTAGTTTGCAACACACAACTAATCTTAGAAATTGCTTAGTTCAATTTAAAGGCGATTTGATAACTCAACTGGTGGTCTAAGTATGGGACTCAGCAATCCTTGGAGATACAAATATTGAAAATATCTGTCATCAGATTTCAACCAGTGAGGATAGGACAAGATGTACAAGTAGGACAATCAGAATAGAAGAAATGATATTTTCACAGCCCTTTCCAACTCGAACATTTTCAGCACATCTCAGATATCAGTCTGACCCTCCTTTGCTCTAATGAATGTTTCTTTCACCACTTCCCCTATAATACTACTTACCTTGTCATTTGCATATTCCCCCAAAGTTTGGTATTTTATGACATGAGCACTATCTTTCCCTTTTCCAAACACAAAATCTGTAGTTGAATATAGTCCATTCAGCATCTACATACCAAGCTTCTGGCCCAACTGCTAACCCGTGAGAAAGTCACATGGTCCCTCTACCCTCATGAAATTACATCTATGTATTCCAGCCTTCCTTGTCCTGCACTCCCCCTCCTCCCTTTCCTCTCTGACTTGGCCTAAAGGGGCAATGGATTAGGTGACACTAGTAATGACCTAGAAAGGAAAGAACAAAAGCTGATCTCAGCTCCCTAGTCCAAAATCAATGCTTACTCCCACTGCCTCTCCGATTGCTGCTCTGGTTTGGCCAGGCAGCTTTGTAAGCTCAGTGGTGCCTTCCACCCTCTGAACAAAACAACAAAACATGTCCTGAATGAATCAATGAGTTTCAGATCTGGTACAAGTCATTCTGCCCAAAATAGAACTCTGCTGCTTTCAACATTTGTCAACACCATCTATGTTGGTATAAGGATTAGGCTCTGATAAATTGGAGGAGCTTCTAGCCTAGTTAGGGAGACAGAGACACACAATTTTGATACATTGATGGGTGAGTACCAAAACAGAGCTATGTACAAAAGAATGGCAGCATCATAGATGGGGAAGTTAGCAGCTCTCTTGTGAAAAGGTAACTCTTAAGGTGGGCCTTGAAGGAAGAACAGAAATTCTACAAATGAAAGAAGGAAAAGAGTGTATTCCAGGCAAAGGGAACAGTATGAGAGAAAGTCTGGGCTAGTCTTTGGAATGGTAGAAAATGATAGTTTAGCGTCAGACTGTGAAAGGTTCTCTGCAGCAGAATTAAGCATGATTTTGCATCATTCTAATGATAATTATTTTAGTTTACATGCTTTTTTGTGTTTTCAATTTTTTTGAGCTCGTATTATTTTATATTAAGAAAAAAAAATCCTAATGATAAAGGAGAAAAGTTCAAGATCTGCAGTTGGGGATGAAAGGCTGTTTTTATTTGCAGTGGTTTCCAATTAGTGCTGCTTTGATGCCTGGCCCAAGCAAATCATTGCAAGAAAGCCAAGGGAATCCCCTCCCCCACAACTCAAGAAGGGGACGCTCCTCTTGAGGATGGTGGGAGACCCCAGGGAAGATCACGTGTGCCCATCTGCAACATTTCAAAATAGTTCGTGCATGCAAAGGGGCCCTCTCCTTTAGTTCCACATTTAACACATTGAAGAGACTCTTTTTCCTGAGTAGACTGCTGTGAGCAAGCATTGGGTTTGTCCCAAGCGAGAGCCTATGGCTCCACTATTTATATGTCAAATGATATGTTTGACATGTATGATTAGAATAAAGTGGAATTGGAATCAAAGAACATTCCCTTCAATTAAATTGTTTTTTCCATTCCAGGCAACTAATTGTCCAAACTTTTTTCTTTTTTTTAACCAGAGACAATTCAGTTGAGCAGACTGCCTTATTTCATGAGTGGAGATTTTTCTATTGTCTGTCATGTGCTACTAGCACAAAGAAAAGAAATCTGAACTGAGTCACACGTGGGTAATTAATATGTCAATTTAGTTTTAGGTATCTTTCTTTAAAGAAATAAAATATTCAACTCATCTCCTTCTAAACTTACTAGTATAAGCAGGGAGACAGAAAGTTACTTAAGAAAAGATAAAAGTAAAATATACTTAGTTCCCATGCCAGAACAAGTGTAGGAAGGAGTGACAAAGAAGAGGAGAAAGAGATGCCCAGTAAACCCAGTAGGCAGTAAACTGCTTCTGTCCTACTCTGCTACTTTGGGGGCGGTGGTGTCATCAACTCTCCATCAGTTTAGAAAGTCTTCTATCCTGAAAAATGTAACGTCTGGCTTTCTTTTAAAAAATCAAAGTTTTTGGAAACCAAGACTTATTTTCTCAGTCTTTTGGAACCGAAAAGCTGTATGTGGGGACTGTGAAGTATTGGCCAGTTTTCTAGATGCGCTAGAGCCCTGCTCCTTGTTCTCATCGAGCAGCTACTGCCTCATCCCGCAGGTCCTGGGGGTTACTTGAGAACAAGCATTTATTTCATCATTTTGATGTTCTTTGTATACCAAACCCACCCTGGATTCTCGGTGGATTCTAATGGGGGTAATATACACTGAGAACCAAAAAGAACTCAGTGAATAGCCTATCAAGAAGAATAGGTTTTAGAGAAATAACAGTAAAACTTTTCTGGAGAGGAAAGTCTACAAAGGAAATATATCCAAATATTAACAGTGATTATCTCTGGCTGGTAGGACTATAAACAAGAGGGTTTTTTCCTTTCTGCATTTCTATATTCTATAAATTCTCAATAGTGAACATACATTTTTCTTTTATAATGAGAAAAAAGCAGCAGAGTTCATTTTCTAAGATGGAAGAAATAGATTTTAACCATACTTTGCTGCTCTTACAAATTTCTTTTCTTACGCTTCACCCTTATCTTTTTTTCAAGTCCATCCAAACTGGCTCTTTCCCAGCTCTCCTGACTGTCTCTTTCCACTGTTTCAAGGAGTCTCTCTCTCTTGTAGACAAGCCCTCTCTTTCTGTAAGACATATTTCACCTTGTAGCTTTTCTGGAGTTATGTCTCAATAACAGCTTTATTGAAATATAATCCACACACCATACAATTCATCCATTTAAAGTATGTAATTCAGCTGTTTTTACTATAGTCACAGAGTTGTACAACCCTCACCACAATGAATTCTCGAACGTTTTTGTCACCTTCAGAAGAAATCCCATACCCTGTAGCTGTCGTTCCCCAGCTTTCATCTGTCCCAGCCCAAAGCAACTACTGATCTACCTTATGTCTCTCTCCATTTGCCTATTCTGGACATTTCACATGAATGGAATCAATCGTATGTGGTCTTTCCATGACTGGTTTCTTTCACTTAGCATAATGTTCTCAAGGTACACCTCTGTTATAGAATGTAGGAATACTTTTTTCATTTTAAGACCGAATAATACTCCATCATATGGAATATGTAATCATTTATCCATTTATCACTTGATGCACATCTGTCTTGTTCTGCCTTTTGCTATTGTTAATAGTACTGCTATGAGCGGGTGTGTACATGTACTTATTAGGAGTACTTGTTTTTAATTATTTTGTGTATATACCTGTTATGGTAGTGGAATTGCTGGGTCATGTGGGAACGCTATGCTTAACTTTGTGAAAAACCACCAAACTCTTTTCCGCAGTGGTTTCACTATTTTACATTCCCACCAGCAATGTGTGAGAGTTCCAGTTTCTTCACTTCCTGTCTTTTTTTATTATAGTCATGCTGGTGATGTGGTATCTTACTGTGGCTTTGATTTACATTTCCCTGACGATTAACATATCTTTTATTTAAAAAAATTTTTTAATTGTTTTTGAATCTCAATTCTTTTTTTAAATCAGCATATAGCTGCTTTACATTGTTCTTAGTTTCTGCTGTACAGCAAAGTGAATCGGATATACATATACATATATCCCCTCATTTTTAGATTCTCTTCCCATATAGGCCATTACACAGAGTATTGAATAGAGTTCCCTGTGCTATGTAGTCGGTTCCCATCAGTTATATATTTTATGCATAGTAGTGTATATATGGGAGAAGGCAATGGCACCCCACTCCAGTACTCTTGCCTGGAAAATCCCATGGACGGAGGAGCCTGGTAGGCTGCAGTCCATGGGGTCGCGAAGAGTTGGACACAGCTGAGCAACTAAACTTTCACTTTTCACTTTCATGCATTGGAGAAGGAAATGGCAACCCACTCCAGTGTTCTTGCCTGTAGAATCCCAGGGACTGGGGAGCCTGGTGGGCTGCCGTCTATGGCGTCGCACAGAGTTGGACACGACTGAAGTGACTTAGCAGCAGCAGTGTATATATGCCAACCCTAATCTCCCAATCCATCCCTTCCCTCTTCCCTTCCCCCCTTGGTATCCCACCTGATGATTAATCTACCTTTTAAAATTCAACATCAGATTCTTAGACACGAATCCTTATGAAGGCCACCACCACTTTGCTACCAAGTAAAGACCATCCAAACTGCTATACCAGATTAGTCCAGTGATTTACCCAGTCCAATAGCTAGCTAGTCTCTGAAAAAGAGTAACAGGAAAAATATTTAGGGAGAGAACATGGTTGTACTTTCTCATACCCACTTTAACAGATGAAATATTATTTATCTTGTGTATATAAAGTTATCTGGGACTTGAAAAAGCTTAATTATCTTGCATACATAAGTTTATCTGAAATATAATATATATTTCTATAGATTATATATTTATATTCTACAGGCTCATAATAATGGAAATAAATTGCCAAATGGCTAACATTTTAAGGTATTATTCTGTGCCAGGTACTATGCTAAGCGCTTTACATGCATTGTCTCATTTAATCATCCCAGCAACCTATCGTTTGCTTCATTTTAAAATAAAGAAACTAAGCCTCAGAGAAGTTTAGTCTGTCTAGTAAGGTTTTCCTGTTAAGTAAGTGAGGGAATAATTGGCATTTGAAACTCATATGAGTTAGACTCCAAAATCAGTGCTCTTAGCTACTACTCCTAATAGGTTTTAAGGGGCTGTCCTGAGAACCCAACCATCATTATATCATAGCTCGTAGATGATACTGTGTTCTGAATTCAAAATAACTAATTCAGGAACAAGTTTTAAAAATACAGTCTCTTAGATCCATCGTGTATGTCCTATGGAGGTAATGAGTACTCTGTGAAGTAAGATGATCTTTTATTTCCCCAGGCTACCTTGTTCAAGTGTCAGAGAGATTCCCTAAGTTCTACAGTTTTAATGAGCCAGACATTATTTACATTCCTTGTGTCTTTCTTAGACTTTTATCTTGACCCAACCGAGTAATATCTTTCTATATTAAAGTGGGAGGTCTTAGGTTTATCACAGCCCTTCGTCCCCTCAACACTTAGATAGACCCTCTCTGAATCTGCTCCAGTGTGTCAGTGATCTTTATGATCAGCCAAGAAAAAGACTCCAAGAGTTGGGAGGCTGGAAGCAGTTCAGAGTGTTATGCTGAGTTTTTTTTTTTTAAACTTCTAGAAAAGTCAAACTGGAAGGCTTTGCTATGAGTTCAATTTTTCTTGCCAGCGCTATGTTAGTGAGAGAGAATTTGGAGGTAGGAGGAGGCCTAAGGGAAACTTTCATTAAAGGGATGGCCATCACTTCTCATAGACTAATAGCCATATTCCATTTCCTCGTGTAAGGAGGGGAATTACTCGGCCTCAGCCTTTAGTCTTTCAATTTCCACTCTTGGGAACCGTATTATTACCTTGTAAAACGGAGCATCTCCCCTATTAGCGTTAATTGAACCCATCTTTTTCCTCTGTGAGAAACTATAATGTTGACTTTTATGTTCAGAGCCCTATACTGAGCCTCTTCACTTTGGAGATTGACGAAGCGCAGCCACCAGGAGTAGGCTATGAGAGAGTTTGAGCATAACAGGAAGTAACTGTTGGGGTATCAGGAGTTATATATGTCTCAATAGCCCTTCCCCAGTTGTTTTGTCCATCACCCTGGCTTTACTGTGATTCGAGCCTTTCTGAAGATGTGCCAAGTATTGTAAGCACGCATTCTCTCTGTCTTCCTCTGAATCATTAGTTGAAATGAGTCGTCTTATGGTAATAAAATGGAAAATGGCATTAAATGCAAGAAAATAATTTCCACCAGTCTTCTTCTTTTAGCCAAATCTGAGAACAACCCCCAGAAGGCATTTCTGGGCTCTCACCAGTGTCCAAATGAGATTCAGGCCTCTAGCTCCTCCAGAGGCCTGTATATCAGGTCAGTCCATTCTTAGCCTGGAGACAATATTGAATAATTACTCCACTGCCAGGAAATTCCCTAGTGAGACTCTCTAAAAACTTAGTGGAGACTTAAGATAAACTTGGATACAGGAAGTACTCTTTAATTTCCTTTCTATTGATACTAGAAATATTGCTTTAGAAAATAAAGAGTATTTTACTTTGGTTTGTTTACTACTGGACATCTTTTGCATAGATAGTTTAGTATTTCTTTATAAGCATATACACTTCCCTCCAGTCTATAGTGTCTTATTTTGTGTGTTCATGTACATCTGAAAGAAGATAATAGGCCAAAAATTTTGCAGAGTATTTATGGGTGTGTGTTTATGCATGTTTGCATATATAATATGTTTTCTCTCTCTCTCTCTGTGTCTGTCTCTCACACGCACTCCTATAACATGAAAGCCAGAGCAAATATATAAAATATACTAAGAGCCCTCCCAACCCCCTTATAGGAACCACAATATACAAACAAAGAACAAAGAAACCTTCCTCCTCTAGCAGATGTGAGTTTCTCTGATGACATTGTCAGGAGAATTTCATAGAGCTTATACTGCTCTGAGCACCCTGCGATTCTGATCTGCAACTAATAGCCAGAGTCTATATGGAAAGGGGCCATCTCTAGGGTAATAGCATTGAAAATTACAATCAATGCACTCAATTACACTCAGAAGCCAAAAGATATGTAGCGCTTCAATGTGCCTTGTAATCAGCACCTTTGAGAATGTAGGTAACAGCATCTGAATGAAAAATGGAAGCTGAACGTGTTAGAAAATGGATGTTAGAATTAAATCATCCTCCTGATAGGAATAGCACCTTATATGGCAGGCAACTTTTTTTTCTAATATCATTTTATTGATTTAAAAAAAAACCTAAATTGTGACCTTGTAGCCAAGAATGTCTTTTAAAATCATTTATTGCTCTAATCAGCCTGGCAGAGCCTTTCTGTCATGCTGATAAGGAAATTAAACTTTCCTCATACTGGGTTTACTTGCGTCTTATGCACAGATGTTTTGTTTTTCTTTCAGGGAACTAATTCAGAAGTTAAAATCTTTCATCAGCTTCTATAGTGCTTTGCCTGGCTACATCTGCAGCCATAGCCCTGTGGCTGAAAATGACACTCTTTGCTGGAATGGACAAGAACTCGTGGAGAGGTAATCTTTTTTGAATGTTAAATATAGCAGTATATGAGAAATACTCATCATATGCTCATCTCAGGCTTAGTTATGTCTTCTCTCCATTAATTTCATGAGAAAAATAATAGAAAAAAACATACACATGAACATCTATGACATGGCACATGCTGTCTATAACTTACAGCCCTCATAGAACTTACAAACTTTGAAGCGCACAGAGAACTATGGATTCAGGTACATTTTACAAATGGTAAGCATAAGGCAAGTCTTTTTTCTGTGGGTCTTTGGCTTCTTCCACCTTCTCATTATGTGGGCCCTTATTGATTGATTGATTTAAAGAAATCATATTTGTACTAATGGTCGTTATTTATGAGAATGAACTACATATCAAGCACCATGCTAAGTGCTTGTATGTGTTAACTCTCTATCCTTATGTCAATCCTATGAAATTGCATTATTTCCCCCTGTGTTATAGATGAAGATGGAGAAAAGAAGAAAGGGGAGGGAAGGAGGAGTACCATTTCACATCATTTTTATTGAAATGTTTGATTCTTTGAGTGTTTCTTAGTATTATCTGTACTAACATTTGTCATCTCTGAAGAATTTGCTAATCGCTGGAAAGGAAATAATATATATTCTTTTTCAGCAAATATTTACTGAGCATTTTCTAAGTGCCTCTCATGTAGAAGTAAACAGAACAGGCAAATTTTTCTATCCTCTAGGAGCCTTCATTCTAGCGGGTTAGTGATATTCCTGACCGCCATTGCTTTGTATGTGTAGAAAATGGCTTACAATTAAAGAATTAAATCAGGAGGGTACAATGCTTAGGAAACTCCATAATGGGGTGGATGAACATGCTTTCAAAAATGTGTGTGCAAGGGGTAACATATTATAGAGGGGAGTACAGAAGAGACCTGGGTGCAAGTTCTGAATTTTTCACTGGCCAGTTGTTTAACCCAGGGCAAGTGACTTGAGGCAAGAACTGAGGTGGTTGGGTTAAAGTAGCACTAGTTCCAACAGTCTGTGTGTTTTATTTCCTTATCCACTCATTCATCCATACCTTCAACATTTATGTTTTGAGATTGATGTTTATGATTATGTTTTGAGATACTATGCATTAGGCATTGAGGTGGGTGCTAGGGGTATGAAGATGAACAAGATGACAGGCAAGTTACTTGCTTTGAAGACCTTTACATTCTAGCAGAACCCAATATCCAGACATAGGATAATTAATAATGATGCTAAATGGAATTAATTAGTGGTGTAATGCCATGGACAGAGGAACGCTTTGGAGCCACATGAACTTGGGTTTTCATCTCAGCTCTGCTACTGACTCGGTGTGGTCTTGGGTGAGTCACTTCACCCAGCAAGTGTCAAGATCCTCTTCTGTAAGAAAGGGGTATCTCCCAGTATTGTTGTAACTAGCAGGTGAGATAAAGCCCCTAGCAGGCAGGCACATACTGGAAGCTCAGTTGGTGTTAGTTCTCTTCTTTCTACCTTCCCCCACCACCCCTCCTCTTCCCAGGGCAAAGTAGAACATAGGCCTGAAAACAGCTTGTTTCTCAACTAAGCTTTGTACTGACCTGGAACAATGGGAATGGGGTGTATATTTATCATGCTAAAGTTTCTATCAGGTGCTGAGTAGAATCATGAAAATGTATCCAACTGTTGTGGCATATTCATTTAAATTATCAAAGAGAAGCAGCTGGTATTTGGCTTTCTAAAAAGCAGATGCTTTAAAACGGGTATGCTGTTTAGTTGCTTAGTTGTGTCCGACTCTGTGCGACCCCATGGACTGTAGCCCGCCAGGCTCCTTTGTCCATGGAACTCTCCAGGCAAGAATACTAGAGTGGGTTGCCATTTCCTTCTCCATTAAAACAGGTATAAATGATACCATATTTCAAAAAGAAAATTCCCACAGGTTCAGTATGTGGTTCTTACGTAAACTTGATGAGAAACCATCCCAATAACTTACCCACTGGTATATTAAGATGGTGAAAAATGAACAATTTTTCATTTGTTTTGAGCAGCATAACCATGGTTTTTTTAATTAAAAAGCAAATTTTAGTTTATACTTATTTACTATTGTAATCATTCATTCATTTACTCATTTAACAAATATTTGAGTGCCTATTATGTATCAAGCACTAATATTTGTTTCCTCCTTGTTGTGATCATTTAGAGCAAATGTTGTCACCGCACTGAATATATCTTCTGATATATCAGATGATCCCGTTTTAGTTACTTCAAAACGGTTTCTTCTTAGGCAGTCCTATGTTTTTTGAATTAGTGGGATTTTTAAAAATTGAATTTTACTCATATAAACTATTCATGTTCGGTATACTTTCATGAAGGATGTTGTCCTGAAACTGAGAAAATCATTTTCTATCAAATGGTGGAATCCAAAGCCTGCTAACTTTGAATGAGTCCAGAAGTTAACCAAGGGGGCACTTTTGCACCATGAAAATAGCTCTGCTAAACAAAAACTTTTCTGTTTAATTTGCCAGCTTTTAATATCTTAGGATATTGAACAAAATAATAAATATTATAGTATGGAGGGAAGCCATTATTTCAAGCTCTTATTTGTTACTTCTGCAAAACCTATTTTTTTCAAAGCAACTTTTATTGTTAATATATATGATGCAGAAAATGAAGGAAGGAAGAGAAAGAAGGTGGGAGGAAGGAAGGAAGTCAAATGTTATTTGTAGACAGAATACGGGTAGTGTAATCCAGGAAGTGCTTCTTCCATGGTTGGCAACCTTGGCTTATCATTAACCTGTACTTTAATCACTGACCTAATGCAATGATTGGAGAAGGAAATGGCAACCCACTCCAGTATTCATGTCTGGAGAATCTCAGGGACAGAGGAGCCTGGTGGGCTGCCGTCTATGGGGTCGTACAGAGTCGGACACGACTGAAGCAACTTAGCCTGCATAGCATGCAATGCAATGATGGGAGCAGGAAATAGTCTTAAACTAGGTTTTTACCAAATTACTCAAGAATATACATTTAATAATATGAAGTTCTGTAGCCTGAGCATATGTGTGCCCTCTTTTTGCACCATTTATGAAGAGTAGCCTTGAGCTGCATGTATCATCTATAGTTATATCCCCTCTCTGAGGCTTTTCATTGAATTTCTCATTTAGTCTTAAGTAACAGTTGCCACTTCATATTGTCAAATGGGTTGTGACTTTGTTATCTTTATAGGTTGGGTTTGTGTTCCTTTGAAAATATTTTACTTTAAATCAAGAAAATTAATGAAAATCAAGGATCCCGAAAAAGAATAAGACTTGTCAGTGGAGACACATGATAAAAATGAAAATATTGATGTTAAAAATCCATATCAGCTGGGTTATCATAACTATTTATACCCTCCCACTGTGGATCTACCTATTTCTCAGCTTTTAAAAGTCAAACAAGTCACTGTCTCTCTGAACAGAGCCATATCTCACATCCTTTCAGTTTTTATCTCTTCTGAATAAAATTAATCAAACTATGCAGGAAAAGAACGTTTTCACACATCTAGTCTCAGGGAGTACCACGTAAGCATCATTTGTCTTCTCACCTCCCCCGCCCTCCACCTCCTCCCCCATCTTGGCTGGAAATAAATATTGGCTTCCAGGATTTCACAAAGAAGTCTTCAAATTAGCAAGCTTGACTCATGTGAGGTATACTCCATCATGAGAACCAGCATGTATCCTTCAGGCAAAAACCTCCTACCATTGCCAAAGGCAGAAAATCCTCCATCTTTTGCCTTTGTAGAAGCACAGAGAATTTCAACTAGAGAATCCCTGAGACCAAGATAAATATAAAGGTGCCCATGGAAGAAAGCTAACACTGGGCTTAAAAACAGCTAAATGTAGGCTTTGCCTGCAATGATGCTGAAAATACCTGTATGAAGAGTGAACAATTTAGCAAATACATTCTCAAGCACCTTTTTAGAACTGTTAGGCCAACTATCTGGCTGAAATTTTCATTCTTCTTTTAAACGGTTTGATACCACGTAAGCCCTGTTTTATTATTTAATCGTTTATTTTGAATTAGCATGAGAGAAATTATTTGAACCTATACATATTTGAAAACCTTAGAAAAAATGCTGGTTTTTCCATTTAACATCTGATAATTCAGGTTCCTTCAACAAAAATTGAGCACTTAGTATGTACTAGGCCCTGTGGGGCATCAGTGATAGGTATTAGAAGCCAGTGCCTGCCCCTGCTGAGGGGTTTCCAACTCAGTGAGGAGAAAAATAAGGGAAAAAATCAGCCAGCCTTTTTTCCTCAGCAGTCGAGAGAGAGCTCCCCTCAGAGGTGTCAAAGCAGAGGTTCTACCCATCTGTATTGGGTATCTTTTCCTGCATAGTTCAATTAAGTTTATTCACAAGAGATAAAACTGAAAGAATATGAAATATGGCCTATAGAGTGACAGTCACTTTGACTCTTTAAAAGTTGAGAGATCTGTGGATCCATAGTGGGAGGGTATAAATTGCTATGATAACCCAGCTGATACTAATTGATATTTTCTTCAGCATCAATATTTTCATTTTAATCAGGTGTCCCCACGGACAAATCTTATTCTTTTTCAAGATTCTTGATTTTCATAAATTTTCTTGAGTAAAAGTAAGGAATTTTCAAAGGAACAAAAACCCAACCTATAAAGATAACTATGCATGCTTGTGTGTGTGTGTTGAGGTGAAATTCATATGATATAAAAGTAACCATTTTATGGTGTACAATTCAGTGGCATTTAGCACATTCACAGTGTTGTACAATCAGCACCTCTATCTTGTTCTAAGACTATATCATCACCCCAGAAGAAACCTTGTACCCATTAGCGGTCACTTCCCATTCTCCCCTTCTGTCAGCCTCTGGCAACTAACCAACTGCTTTCAGTCTCTAGATTTACCTATTCTGGATATTTCGTATAAATGGAACAATTCACTTAGCATAATGCTTTTTAAGGTTCATCCAAGTTGTAGCATGTACCAGCACTTCTTTTCTTCTTATGGCCATATAGTACATTTTGTTTATCCAGTCATCAGTTTTCCACCCTTTTTTTTTTTTTTTTTTGGTTGCACTGAGTCTTTGTTGCTGTGCGTGGGCTTTCTGTAGTTACGGTGAGTGGGGACTACTCTAGTCGCGGCGTGCGGGCTTCTTATTGCGGTGGCTTCTCTTGCTGAGGAGTACAGGCTCAGTAGTTGTGGCATCCGGACTTAATTTGCCCCGTGGCATGTGAATCTTCCTGGACCAGATATCAAACCTCTGTCTCCTCACTGATAGGTGGATTCCCATCACTGTACCACCAGGGAAGTCCCTCCACCCGTTTTTATGTTAACCCTGAGCAACTACCGCTCTGGTTAGGCTTTTCCCACCCCCTCTGAATCAGCTTGGCTCACGCTTAACCTTGAGGATAAGAGAGCCAAAGCTTTAGGTCTTCCATCCTCATCATACTTGAGCAGCATTCCCGTGCTAGGCTCTCCTCCACCTGTCCTCATCTCCATGGGCCTTTGCAGTCATTCTCCTCTGAGTCCTTTTTTCTCAGCGTTGTGTATATACTCAGCTGGCTTCTCCTACAGTCAGCATACCTCCTACAGGAGTTTCTACTTCCCTGGTGACCTTGACGTTCATCCATTCCACATGTACAACTATTTGTGCTTTGTGGCACGATGCCTCAGTTCCCTCTCTGAGCCAGTCCTAGCTGGTTTTGCTGCTCCTCTGCCATGTTGTTGGCCTCCATGGGCCTGGATCTAGATGTCAGCCCCAGAATGTTTCTGTTCTCTTCTGGCTAATAGATCTACATAGCCACTTGTGTTCCTTGTGGATCAGTATCCATTTTGCACTTCCTCAGTATGACGCTGGGACTCTGGGTGGAGTACACGGGGCACCTGGCATTAGAGAATAAACTCCATGAGATCCGCAGGGTCACACTGCAGTGAAGGCACGTCCTCTGCCTCTTAAATAATCTTACCTTCCACTTCACCTGAGAGACTATAGACACATACTCTTACTGCGAATTTTCCCTTGTTGCCACTGATCAGACAAGTCTTCCAATGTTTATAAGGCCTCTCCAGGATTTCTCTACTTAATTGGAGAGGCAGAAGCAGGAATATACAAAGCAATTATTTTACTTCTCGAGTTTTGTTCTGGTCTCAAAACCTTCTGAATGCTTCAGGAAAGTAGGGTAATGAGACTATTTTTCTTCTGCTGGATTGGAGGGATAGACTGTGTCATAGCAACAAGTGGGAATGAATGTGAGAACCATTAACACCCAATTTCTGACATGTACAAAATAATTTTTTTTAATTGAGATGAACAAAATGGTTGATTTTGGCTGTATATGCAGGAAAGATGAGGGAAAATAGTTGATTCTGTTTTTATAATGCAGTTATTTAAAGAACACTGTTTTGAGGATTTGAGGTAGGGGGAGGGGCCAATTTGTAACACTAAAAGGTTTTTCACTGGTTCACAGAGCAAAACGGAAAGACCTTCAGAATCTTCAATCTGGCAATGAATGATTAATTGCAGAAAAGACCTATGTGCCGAGTGTATAGATATTCAGACACAGACATTTGCACAGCTCATTCCAATCACATCAGAACAGGCCAGCAGAATGCAGCAGTTGCTACATATAGCTCCCATACTCTCATGCTAAAGTAAGTTATTATTATTGTTTGCCTTCTGTTCGTTTAGGATTATGTTGTAGTTTTTGAAGGCTCAAGGCCGTATACATAGAATTTTAAATATGGTATAGCCAGTGAAAACCCCGATGGAGAAGCAAATATAAGATTACAAAAAAAACAGAGCCAAGAGGAAGTAGGCAGAGAAAAGAAAGTAAACAGTGGATCATGGAAATAATATTGAGTGATATTGAGTCAAGTCCTAAAGTCATTTGCTTCTGAGCTGGTTTAGGCACAAACCAGATTAAACTCGTGCTGAAGCCAGGGCTTATATCTCTTCTCAGCAGCCCCTGTTGTAGTGCCTGGAGGATTATAATCTGAGGTGCAGTCTTCAGTATCCCAGCTCTTCTCATTGCTAGTTCTTCCTCTGCCTCCTATCCTGCAGGAAGCTCTGCTTGTGAAAGGCTGGTAGGAGGGAGAGAAGAACAAATAGGGATTTGGTTGGTTTTCCTTTTTTTTTTGACCAGGAAAATATTATTTTGTTTGGAGCACTGTCTGCCTCCACATCTTCTCGGTCCCCTTCAGACATTTTTGGATTTCATTTTATTCAATCTTCCTGGAAGCAGAAACATGACTCTTGACTTTTTTCTGATTTGACTGTGTGTCCTAGAATGAAAGTACTGAGGTATAGCTAGTATGGCAGCTTACATTCTAACTTGCTTTAGGTAAACATAATTGCTCATGGAAAAGTTTGGAAGGAAAAATAGATTACATAGAAAATGGCTTAACTTGGTGTAGCATGAAATATTTGTGTCAGTGAAAGATTTTTATAATCCTGATAAGGTAAGATAGATACATTTGACATGCACCCCTGTGCAATAATTCCTCTAAGGGCTTAGATTGGCATATTCTCCATCATATATTTATTTCAAAACTTGCCTCTAGTGACAGCTATTTTTCAGGACCTACTCCATGGCAATACAGTGACATTTATCCCTTAAGATTATAGTGTCACATACAGCAGCTCAACCTGCAGAATTGAGTGAGAAAAACCCAGCTTATCCTAGTGACTAACAGCATAATATGGTCTGCCACATTCAGGATGGGCTTGTCAACTGTCAGGTCTAAAGTAGTGAGAGGAGACACTCTCACGGCTCAGCACAGATGTCTGTAACCACCTGTTGAAGGCTGGATGACCTATTCTTGAAGCAGAGTGTGCCCTATTAGTACTTAGGCCAGCCCCACCCACGCTCAGTTGGATCATCTCATTATAAGAAGAGCATTTGGGCCTTCAAGACAGGACCCCACACATCCATACCCTCACCAAACCTATCTCACCACACAGCTTCCTCTTTGAAATGTGATTCTGAAGGTGGAGTAAGGCCTGTCTCCTATTACGGTCACTGCTCCATGCACTGCTCCATTTTTGCTTGGAAGGCTTAGGAGATGGATCCATGAAGGACTATAATTGCTTTTAAGAAATTATTTATTTAACACATCAGGGCTTCTATGTGCTTGAGGTATTATTGCCTCCTTCAGAGTAGGCAACTTTAGTAGGTCATGGACTGACTTCACTGAGGCCACCAGTCCTCAAAATATTTTTTGACATCTTCTTTAGGAAAGGGTCCCTGATAGCTCAGTTGGTAAAGAATCTGCCTGCAATGCAGGAAACCCCGGTTTGATCCTCTGGAGAAGGAATAGGCTACCCACTCCAGTATTCTTGGGCTTCCCTAGTGGCTCAGCTGGTAAAGAATCTGCCTGCAGTGCGGGAGACCTGGGTTTGATCCCTGGGTTGGGAAGATTCCCTGGAGAAAAAGCCTTGAGGTCATATGGTCAGTTTCCCAGTCTGCAAGCTGTTGGTGTTCAGCCCATTTTTCATCAGTGATACAGACGGAGAATTAGAGAAGGCCCTGAGAGGTTAGGATGCATGAGCCAGGTGATTGGTGCATGTCTGGAAGAGTGAGTACAGTCACTAGAATGATCCAGGTGAAGGTTTTAATCTTGGTTTAGACATTGACTGTGTGCTTCTGGCAGGTCCTTTAACAGCACAACCTCTTCCCTTATTTTGAGATGGGCATAATTGTACCTGTTCTGCAGGACTGTTGTGAAGGGGTATGCTGACACATGAGTACGTGATTGCTGTTGTTAATATTGGCACATCATTAGGGTGTGGTTGAACAGGACAGGTAAATGTCCAGGGCCAGGGTGAAGAGTTGTAGGCCATTCTTCCTGTCAAGGCACACTGGATTTGGGGTAAATATCTGTAAGTCTTTTGGAACCACACTGTTGAATGGGGAGGCTGCTTAAGCTGCGTTATACCATTTGGGATCTATTTGGGGTAAGAGGATAAAAGGAGCTGTGTATTTCTTGTGACACTT
Source organism: Bos javanicus (assembly GCF_032452875.1). Taxonomy (NCBI): domain Eukaryota; kingdom Metazoa; phylum Chordata; class Mammalia; order Artiodactyla; family Bovidae; genus Bos; species Bos javanicus. Next base: position 17,624,213 of record NC_083897.1, on the reverse strand, counting down.
AAACTGATTTTACATAGACTTTCCAGAGAGGCACTCCAGAAATGTTTTAAGTAACGTCAGAATTGCTGATGGTACCCAACATAGTTTTGGCTGTATACATTCTGATTGATATTTATTTACAAATTTGAAGTCTGCCATTGCTTTCTATTCAGCGCTCTGAGAGCACGTAAGGGAGGTGGCGAATTGACTGAAACAAGGCTGCTGGGCGGGACAAGTGCCCCGGCCTTTTCTGTCTGAAGTGGACAGTCAGTCCTTGAGTGATAGCAGTGTTGCTTCATCAGAACGCCTTTGACTGACACAAGCAGAACCTGCCTGAAACATTTTCATCCAGGTGCTCTGACCCAGGAGAGTTATTTCTGGCAGTCACTGAGCATCAAGAAAATGGACTCTTGAGACTCCGAGTTTGAAGGACAGGCAGAAGCCTGTTAGGGGAGCCTCTTGGGAGGCTCTTGCCAGTGGCTCTGCTCTTAGACCCCTCTGGCTGCCTTATTGTTGGGGCTGCTGTGATCGTGCTATAGATTTTACCCGCTGCCGGAAACGATTGGCAGGTGCCCCTTCTCTACTGCCACTGGCCCCAGTTCTTGCCCCAGGGTAAGCTTTTGGGGGCTCCCTTGCAAGAAACTCAGCTCTGCAGGGTTTTGTTTTTTTTTGTTTTGTTTTTTTTTTTTTGCCCTTTACCACCTATACTTAAGTGAATGCAAAATATTGGCTGCGTTTCTCTGGTGATTTTTACTAATAAAGTCAAGCAGTTAGGAATTAACAAAAAGCACCCAGAGGCAAATTGCAAAGTTACGGGGCAATTGTAAAAAGCCATGGGGTAGTTGTTTCAATGCATAGCTTTCGGGTCAGCAAGCCTGGGTTTGGATTTCTGCTCCAGTAGGTATTAGCTCTTTCTCTTCTCTGAGCCCATTTCCACATCTGCCCAATGGAGTTAATAATTTCTACCTTTAATGAATTGTTGACAGGATTCAGAGAGATTGTGAATACAGAGTACAGTGCCCGAAACACAGTAGGCCCTTAAGAAATGGTAGCTGCTATTGCTGTTTTTCAGTAAAATGAGCCTATAAAAATGGTCCTTCCCATTTTTTACTGGAAGAGACATGGAGCTCTGCATGACTTTAATTCCCTTCAGTGATCCATTTCTGAAGTCTTTTACCAACAAAGGTCCATATAGTCAAAACTTTGGTTTTTCCAGTAGTCATATATGGATGTGAGAGTTGGACTATAAAGAAAGCCGAGCACTGAAGAATTGATGCTTTTGAACTGTGGTGTTGGAGAAGACTCTTGAGAGTCCCTTGGACTGCAAGGAGATCCAACCAGTCCATCCTAAAGGAAATCAGTCCTGAATATTCATTGGAAGGACTGATGCTGAAGCTGAAACTCCAATATTTTCCAACCTGATGTGAAGAACTGACTCATTGGAAAAGACCGTGATGCTGGGAAAGATTGAAGGCAGGAGGAGAAGGGGACGACAGAGGATGAGATGGTTGGATGGCATCACCGACGTGATGGACGTGAATTGGAGTAGTCTCTAGGAGTTGGTGATGGACAGGGAAGCCTGGCGTGCTGCAGTCCCTGGCATTGCAGAGAGTCAGATACAACTGAGCAACTGAACTGAACTGAACAGGGAGACAGCTTCACCCACTTCCTCTCATCTTTATCTTTGTTTTTTCTTCCTTCTGCAAAAATGTTAAAATCCTCACCCTTGCCCCTGTTCAGCACAGGTGGTGGGCATTTGGGCCCATTGCTGATAAAGTGAGAGTTAATTGCATCTATGGATATGTCCTAGACTAGACTGCCTACCTTTAATATCTTGTTTCATAGCAAAGGCCGTTTCAACAGTTCCACCTAGAACTTTTTAACAGTGACTCATTCAGGGAATCTTTCTATTTTACTTGCGTTAGAAACCAGGAAGGGTGAGGTTGCAGGGCAAATCTAGTTGCCCAATTCTCTGAAGTCCTTTCTGTCACCCTTGGGTTAACCTTTGTGGAAAAGGAGAGAGGTCATTAAAATCAGTCATGATTGCCCAATTTCTCAAGCCAATGAACGTTACTTTTTTATGTGAGTGTGCCTTTGATCCTTGGATTTGTCGCCTCTGTAATGAAGTTTCATTTCCCTCTGAAGGAAAATTTACTTTGATTTGTAGCTCCGGTGTCACAGGAGCTTCTACATTTTGCCCCCTGGTATTTTAGTGGTCCACGTGTCTCTGAATGGATGGATCTTAAGCCACCATAGTTTGAGTTACTCGGTGGCCCATTTTGTCCCCCTTCTTGCTTCTGGACACAGCTTCAGGCCCAGAGCTGGGATAAGTCCCTCTTGAAAGAGAGCCAGAGTGAGCTGGCCTCACCTGAGGTCAGGGTGCACCAGCCTTGGGTCCAACGGATGTGTAGAGGGTTATGCTACACAAGAACTCAGGCTGGGGACTTCCTGGTAATCGAGTAGTTAAGCCTCCGAGCTGCCAGTACAGGGAGTGAGGGTTCGATCCCTGGTCAAGGAACTAAGATCCCACGTGCCATGCAGTGTGCCCCCCGCCAAAAAAAAACTCAGGCTGAAAAGCTTAATGACCAGGACCAGAAAAGGCCTGAAGGGGCCAGAAAAAGCTGTTGCTGTGGCCTGCCCCTCCTTATCCTTGACTCAATGGCATCCTCTGAGGAGCCTGAATCCCCCTGCCCCAAGCCCAGTCTAAGACCCTCAGCACATAGGTGTCCCTCTGGCACATCTCCAGTGAGCATGTTTTATCTAATCTCCCACTAGAAGACAAGCCTGTGTCTTCTCTATGTATCCTCCCTGTTTAGTTGTACCTGCCGTAGAATTGACTCTCTATACTGTTGAATACTGTTGAATTCAATAAATGAACCAACAAACATACTGGTTGGTAACAAACCTGAGTACCAGATCCAGCTTGCTCATGGTATATGTGTCTGCCTTTGGACAGGTTTACTTTAACTCTATGTTTCATTTCCTCCTTCTATGAAATGGTGAAATTAATGCTTCCCCTGCTGACCTCATAGGGTTGTAGTGAGCCTCCAGTAAGCAAACGCACATGAAATATCTTTGAAAATTGTGAGGCGCCCTCCATTTACTAGGTGTTAATGTAGAAAAGTGCTTCCCAAGTGGCTCAGTGGTAAAGAATCCGCTTGCCAATGTAGGAGATGTAGGTTTGTTCCCTGGGTTGGGAAGATCCTCTGGAGAAGGGAAATGCTGCCCACTCCAGTATTCTGGCCTGGAGAATTCCATGGACTGTATAGTCTATGGGGTCGCAAAGAGTTGGACACGACTGAGTGACTTTCACTTCACTTCACTTCAGGAAGATCATCTGGAGAAGGAAATGGCAACCCATTCCAGTATTCTTGCCTGGTGGGCTGCAGCCCATGGGGTCACAAAAAAGTCAGAGACAACTTAGGGACTAAACAACAAAAATGTAGAAAAGTAGATCAGACACGGAGGGAAGTTTTACCTTGAATAAATGGCATTATGTGTTGGCTAATTAGCATAGCATTACTGGACTCTCTTTATGAACACGCAGCTTTGAGCATCTTCCTGAGTATCTCTCTGTCTATGCATCTCTCCAGAAAGAGTACTTTAAAAAAACTGGGGACTTCCCTGGTGATCCAGTGGTTAAAACTTCACCTTCCCATGGAGGAGGGGTTCAGGTTCAGTCCCTGGTTAGGGAGCTAAGATCCCACATGCTTTGCGGCCAAAAACCAAAACATGACACAGAAGAAGATTGTAGCAAATTCAATAAAAACGTAAAAAATAGTCCACATCGAAAACATCTTTAAATTCCTTTTTTCCTTAAGCAAATCCACCTATTCCCACAAACTTCTATTTTTAAACAAGCCATTCCACAGTGTTGAATAAACTGATTGGCCCTGCTTAAGGAGATACTTTGGGGGATTTGTAGCATCAGTTTAAATTAATGAAAAGTCTCAGTGACAGACTTTTAAAATAAATGCAGCTTTATTACATTCAAGCACATATAACAACACCACTGGGAATAGAACTTGAAGAAAGCCTGCGTCGGAGAATCAAAGTGAACAAATAAGGATCGTTGATAATGAGGCTATTGTGTGAATGTCCTGCTGAAGACCAGCATCCTCAAACGGGCTAACGTACCCCTGATGAAACCCATTAATTTTAGAAACTCTTCCCCTGCTCTTCATAGATACGATGAAAGTCCAATTAAAGCCCCCTTCACATGGCTTCTGGATAACCCAGCTTTTCCAAACCCCAGCGGATGGCATTTAGCTGGAGTGCTCTGTCCTCTGGTTATAACATAGTGATCCTGAACCGCAAACACCCTCTGGCCCCTATGGTGATCAGCTTGGTCAGGTTGGCCCAAGACTTTCTAATTTGGGCACAGAATGTCCCAAGTCCTGGGAAATTTCTCAGTCTCGGGCAAAGAGGGACAGTTGGTCATCTCCTGGCAACTATGCCCTCAGGAGCATAGGGAAAAGGCACCACCATAGGAGGTTTACACTGGATGGTTGAAGTGTTGCTGGGGAACTGCAGATCTGTTCGGCTTTCAGCCATCACGGTTTACCTTCTCTTACCTTTTCTTCCCTGAGGCATTCTGAAACCTTCTCTCTTCCCTTTGCCCCCTCTAATTCCTGTCTGAGCATGCAGTGAAACTTCAGAAAGTAGGACTGAGTGGAGGTGGCATAGCCCAGGGGTAGAGCATTTGACTGCAGAAGGTAGGACTGAAACAGTGAAAGTCTTAATCAAAAGAATGGCTAACATTTCTATAGTGCTTCTCATGTGTGCATTAAGTAAGTTAATTCTCACCACAGCCTTCTGATCTGGACGTGATTGTTGTTCTGTTGCTCAGTTGTGTCCAACTCTTTGTGACCCCATGGACTGCAGCACGCTAGGCTTCCCTGTCCTTCATCATCTGCCAGAGCTGCTCAAACTCATGCCCACTGAGTCGCTGATGCCATCGACCATCTCATCTTCTGTCGTCCCCTTCTCCTCCTGCCTTTAATCTTTCCCAGCATCAAGGTCTTTTCCAACAAATCAGTTCTTCACATCAGGTGGCCAACGTATTGGAGCTTCAGCTTCAGCATCAGCCCTTCCAATGTATATTCAGCACTGATTTCCTTTAGGATGGACTGGTTGGATCTCCTTGCTGTCCAAGGGACTCTCAAGAGTCTTCTCAAGCACCACAGTTCATAAGCATGAATTCTTTGGCGCTCAGCCTTTTTTATTGTCCAGCTCTAACATCCATACACGACTACTGGAAAAGCCATAGCTTTGACTATACAGACCTTTGTCTGCAAAGTAATGTTTCTGCTTTTTAATATGCTGTCTAGGTTTGTCGTTGCTTTTCTTCCAAGGAGCAGACATCTTTTAATTTGGTGGCTACAGTCACCATCCACAGTAATTTTGGAGCCCAAGAAAATAAAAGTCTGTCACTGTTTCCATTGTTTCCCCATCTTTTTGCCATGAAGTGATGGGACCAGATGCCATTGTCTTCGTTTTTTAAATGTTGATGTTTAAGCCAGCTTTTCCACTCTCCTCGTTCACCTTCATCAAGAGGCTCTTTAATCCTTTTTGCTTTCTACCATAATGGCGGTGTCATCTGCATATCTGAGGTTATTGATAATTCTCCCTGCGACCTTGATTCCAGCTTGTGCTTCATCCAGCCGAGCATTTCTCATGATGTACTCTGCATATAAGTTAAATAAGCAGGGTGACAGTATACAGCCTTGACGTACTCCTTTTCCTATTTGGAATCAGTCTGTTGTTCCATGTCCGGTTCTAACTGTTGCTTCCTGACCTGCATACAGATTTCTCAGGAGGCAGATCCGGTGGTCTGGTATTCCCATCTCCTGAAGAATTTTCCACAGTTTGTTGTGATCTACACAGTCAAAAGTTTTAGTGTGGTTAATGAAGCAGATGTTTTTCTGAAATTCTCTTGCTTTTTCTATGATCCAGTGGATGTTGGCAATTTGATCTCTGATTCCTCTGCCTTTTCTAAATGCAGCTTGAACATCTGGAAGTTCTCAGTTCATGTACTTTTGAAGCCTAGCTTGAAGGATTTTGAGCATTCTTTGCTAGCATGTGAAATGAGTACAATTGTGCAGTAGTTTGAACATTCTTTGGCATTGCCCTTCTTTGGGATTAGAACGGAAACTGACTTTTTCCAGTCCAGTGACCACTACTGACTGTTCCAAATTTGCTGGCATATTGAGTGCAGCACTCATCTTTCAGGATTTGAAATAGCTCAGCTGGAATCCCATCACCTCCACTAGCTTTGTTGATAGTGATGTTTCCTAAGGCCCACTTGACTTCACACTCTAAGATGTCTGGATCTAGGTGAGTGATCACACCATCATGGTTATCTGGGTCATGAAGATCTTTTTTGTATAGTTTTTCTGTGTCTTCTTGCCATCTCTTCTTAATATTTTCTGCTTTTGTTAGGTCCATACTGTTTCTGTCCTTTATTGTGCCTGTCTTTGAATGAAATGTTCCCTTGGTATCTCTAATTTTCTTGAAAGGATCTCTCCTGTTGTCTTCCTCTATTTCTTTGCATTGTTCACTGGAAAAGGCTTTCTTATCTCTCCTTGCTCTTCTTTGGAACTCTGCATTCAGATGGATATATCTTTCTTTTTCTCCTTTGCCTTTGCTTCTCTTCTTTTCTCAGCTATTTGAGAATAGCTCAGTCAACCATTTTGCCTTTTTGCATTTCTTTTTCTTGGGGATGGTTTTGATCAGTGCCTGTTGTACAGTGTTATGAATCTCCATCCATAGTTCTTCAGGACATGATTATTACCCTCATTTATTGATGTGGTTGAAAGTGAAAGTCACTCAGTCATGTCTGACTCTTTGAAACCCCATGGCGTGTACAGTCCATAGAATTCTCCAGGCCTGAATACTGGAGTGGGTACCCTTTCCCTTCTCCAGGGGATCTTCCCAACCCAGGGATTGAACCCAGGTCTCCCGCATTGCAGGCAGATTCTTTACCAGCTGAGACACAAGGGAAGCCCCAATGATATGGTTAAATGACAACAAAAGCCACGGCACTATTAAGAGAAATGGGATCCGAAATCAGGTAGTCTATGCTGTCTTGTCCACGACACTGCCTGTCACATGCTTGGCTTCTCTTCTTCCTGTTCTTGATGGAAACCCTGATCTAAGCTTGTTCTCCTAGTCCAGCACACTTGGGATAGGTGTTCTGTCTGGCTTTTCTTGGCCTGTGCTGCTAAATTCTATCCTTCCCTTGGTCTATCCCCAGTCCTGGCCCAGGAAATTGCAGTTCTTTTTCTGCCTCTTGCACCATGCTTCTCAGCTTTCAGATTTTCTCAGGGCTGGAAGGTGGTATCCCCTGGGAGAAAGAGCCAATGACCTTCACGTCCTTCTGAGGCCAGTACACCATGGCTCCTATGATAACACCATTACCTATGAATGTGAAGCCCATGCAAGTAGAGACCCCTTTAGCCCTAGACTGGAAGTCCAGCTTGGCTCTTAACTCTACCACAAACTGGTTTGTGTGACCTTGGGCAAGTCACTGACCACCAGTCTTCTATTTGTAAAATGGAGTTAGACAAGATGACCTCTAAAGCTCTTTCCAGCTCTAACAGTCCATGAGTTTCAATGGCAAGGATATTTGAGGGAAGGGGGGAGTCTGAATGGAGGAGGATTGCCCTAAAGCCTCCTTGATGACATTGAATATCCAGTTCTTTCTCTGATGGCTTCCCAAATAGACCAAAGTGAAAGCAATTGAAAAGGAGCCCCGGGGTGTAATCATTCTCATTAGAACAGATCCTTCGGGTATCTTTGGGGCTACAGGGGGGCAGGTAGGTTGGCTGATTGAGATGTCAGAGTACTCAGTTTCTGATATTGGAGAGTTTGGGGTGAAATTAACATAATTAAGCCTTAAAGAAATTGCCACCCCCATAGCACCACACGACCCCAATGGAGCTTCTGAGCAAAAGAAATAGAATTCAGTGTCTGTTGCTCCAAATAATATTTGACACAACCACCCAGAATGAAAATGAGAAGCCCTCAAACCACAGAGCTCTATCAGTGTGGAGAGAGATCCATGGAGTGGAGTGCCAGGGGCTGAAGGGCAGGTCAGAGCAGAGGGATACAAAGTGGCTGAGCAAACCCAAGGGAGGGAGACAGTTCTCTCTTTGCTGAAACCCTCCGGGCTAGAGAGCTAGGGTAATTTTTGACCTAGCTGTCCTTGTGTGCATTGCTGTGAGCTTTTATTAAGTATTTATGTAGCAGTTTATATTTCACCAAGTGCTTTACAATCACTTTTATTTGGCTGAGTAAAGTTTTCCTGGAATCCCATCTACTTTATGATCAGGAGAGGCACTTCTCGTTTGCTTAGCACCACCCTGCACACAGCTGCACACAATAGGCCCCTTGTTCTGGCCGGAGAGCAGGTGCAAAGAGTCGAGGACCTGGAGGCACCTGCCAACTGCTGGGGAGGCTGGAGTAGGGGTGGTTTACACTTCAGTTCACCTTTCCTTCCCTCTGTTACTCTTGAGTGTTATTTTATTGCTGGTGACTAGAGAGCGGCCGTGCCAGACTTGGGCCCGCCAAGGGCAGAGCTGTTCTGCTATTGGCAGTGGAAGGGCCGGTGGCTCTAGTTTGGTTCCTCTGGCCATGCCCACCATGGGCACCGTCTTCCACCAGGGGAATACTGGAACACACTTCCACCAGAGTGTTTCCTTCTGCTCCCCAGGGCCGTGACTGCAGCCTGCATCCTGGGGCTCTGGGACCGAGTTTAAGAGAAGGCAGCAGAAGTGGCAGTTCTGCTTTCTTCAGGCCAGACTTTTTAGTGTCCTTGGGCAAGTCTAACACCTTCTTCTTGCTAGTTTCATCTCCTCTCCATCAGCCACAGAGGCGCCCTCTGCTGGCTCTCTGGGTGTCATGATGGAGGCCGGTGTGTGTCCTCAGCTCATGAAGTGGTGGGCTGCACATTCTCAAGCATCTTAGTTTGCAGGGAAATCCCACACAGTCACTAGTTGAAGATTTCATTTTCTGAGGACCAGATTTGCCAAAGACCAAACCAGAATCTGGTCTGTGAAGTCCAAACTGGGGATAGTGGGCTTTTAGAACACTGGACAGTTCAGTGTCTCTAACTCCTAGAGTTCTGTAACAGCACAGAGCTGCATAGATGCTTAATAGGCAAGTGCAGAATAGAAGGTATTTGCATTCTGTACTGACATGTGCTAAGTCGCTTCAGTCATGTCCAACTCTTTGCAACCCCATGGACTATAGCCCACCAGGCTCCTCTGTCTGTGGAATTCTCCAGGTAAGAATATTGGAGTGGGTTGCCATGCCCTCCTCCAGGGGATCTTCCCAACCCAAGGATTGAACCCAGGTGTCCCACATTGCAGGTGGATTCTTTACCATCTGAGCCACCAGGGAATCACATTGCTTAAGGTTGCTGCTGCTGCTGCTAAGTCACTTCGGTCGTGTCCGACTCTGTGTGACCCCATAGACAGCAGCCCACCAGGCTCCCCCGTCCCTGGGATTCTCCAGGCAAGAACACTGGAGTGGGTTGCCATTTCCTCTCCAATGCATGAAAGTGGAAAGTGAAAGTTTAGTTGCTCAGTCGTGTCCGACTCTTCGAGACCCCATGGACTGCAGCCTACCAGGCTCCTCCGCCCATGGGAGTTTCCAGGCAAGAGTACTGGAGTTGGGTGCCATTGCCTTCTTCGTGGTTAAGGTAGCACAAAACTCTTCTCCTTACTTCTAAGCTCAGATACCTTTTTGTCACTGGGTTGTTATTCCCTTCTCCAGGGGAATCTTCCTGACCCAGGAATCGAACCCATGTCTCTTACATCTCCTGCATTGGCAGGTGGGTTCTTTACCACTAGCGCGACCTGGGAAGCCTCTGTACTGATGGAAGACAGCAAATCCTTTTTCTGACCCCCAAAACTGAGAACCTGGAAATTTCACCATCAGATTTGAAACCCTCTCGAAGTTATTGCCTTGATCGTAGCGAATATAACAGATGGGTTCAAAGAATTGCTTTCACGACGGTAAAATCTTCTCAGAAGCGGGCCAAAGTTTAGACCACTGGAATAGGGTTTGTGATGCAAATTGATATTGTGTAGTGTGGGTGGGCTCAGTGTGGGAGCCCAGGCAATGGGACACAGGCTGCATGAGTGAGTGGTGCTCGGGCTGTGGCAGCTCTCCCATTCGGCTGGCCCAAGTGGGCAGTGACCTGCCACTTGAACGATGGTGTTCACTGGGGCCTCAGGCAGGAACTCCACCATCCCCTACCTGGCCATTGTTTTCCAAAGTGCTGCGATCTGGCGGCTTGGGACACAGTGGCAGGTTTTCCTGGCAGGGCTCAGACAGAAGTCCAGTATAATGCAGGTCCTCAGTCACTGGCTCCAGATTGGGGCAGAAGACCCCAGGGGAACAGACTGACAAGAGCTGGGCAGAATAGATCAGCTTTGGATGAAGTCTTCAGTCTCAATTCATTTCAACAGAGGTATATTGACTGCCTGTTGTATGCTGGCCACTGGGTAAAGCAGAGGACTGACTCAGGTGAATATAAACACAGAAACCAGGATGGAATTTGGCCATATGGCCCAGGAAAATATACCCGACCAGACGAAGCCATGCCTGAACATGTAGGGTTCACCCCAAAAGCATGAAATACTGGCTCCACGGATAGGTCAGACAGCTAAGCTCTCACCATTGTCTCCATTGGCTCAGGATCTCAGTAGGCCTAATCCCATGCACTGAAGATTTATTGTTGTTGTTCAGTTGCTAAGTCATGTCTGACTCTTTCTGACCCCATGGAGTGCAGCATGCCAGGCTTCCCTGACCTTCACTGTCTCCTGGAGTTTGTTCAAACTCATGTCCATTGAGCCAGTGATGCCATCCAACCATCTCATCCTCTGTCATCCCCTTCTTTTGCCTTCCATCTTTCCCAGCATCAGGGTCTTTCCCAATGAATCGGCGCTTATCACGTGTCCACAGTATTGGAGCTTCAGCTTCAGCATCAGACCTTCCAATGAATATTCAGGACTTATTTCCTTTAGAATTGACTGGTTTGATCTCCTTGCAGTCCAAGGGACTCTCAAGAGTCTTCTCGAGCACCACAGTTTGAAAGCATCAACTCTTCAGTGCTCAACCTTCTATATGGTCCAACTCTCACATCCATACATGACTACTGAAAAAACCATAGCTTTGACTGTACGGACCTTTGTTGGCAAAGTGATGTTTCTCTTTAATATGCTGTCTAGGTTTGTTATCACTTTCCTTCCAAGGAGCAAGCGTCTTTTAATTTCGTGGCTGCACTCACCATCGACAGTGATTTTGGAGCCCAAGAAAATAAAATATGCCACTGTTTCTCCACATTTTCCCCATCTATTTGCCATGAAGTGATGGGACAGGATGCCATGATCTTAGTTTTCTCAATGCTGAGTTTTAAGCCAGGTTTTTCTCTCTCCTCTTTCACCCTCGTCAAGAGGCTGTTTACTTCTTCTTCACTTTATGCTATTAGAGTGGTGTCATAGGCATATATGAGGTTATCAGTATTTCTTCCTGCAGTCTTGATTCCAGCTTGGGATTCATCCAACCCAGCATTTTGCATTATGTACTCTGAATATAAGTTAAATAAACAGGGTGACAGCATACAGCCTTGACAAACTCCTTTCTCATGTCTGTTGTTTCATGTCTGGTTCTAACTTGCTTCTTGACCTGCATACAGGTTTCTCAAGGATTAGGGGCCTGTAAAGGACTGTGGCTTAGACACTGACAACGAAACAGTGACAAGAATGTTGAGCTTTCTTTTAAAGCATTTCAGTAGTACCCATTCATGTAAAAACAGTTTATCCTTTGCTCGCAGTCTTTATCAGTTCATGAAATAAGGTTCAGCAAGACATCCAAAGCAACATTTAGGAGGCTTTTCTTTGTGAAACGCAATGCATGAAAAAAATCCACAAGTTACATTCTTCTCTAACTCAGACTTGCCTCTCCCTGAAACTCCTCTTGAGTCTGTGAAGTGTGATTGTAGGTAGAGTTTGAAAGTTCTCTTCTTAATTTTGAAGATCCTTGCATTAAAGAATGGATGTTTGTTCTGGATCCCGCAGGGACCTGGGACAAACAAAGCAGTGTTCTGAAGAGAAAGATTTGAAAAAGTGTGTGGGTGTTTCCAAGAGCCATGTAATTCGTTACTTGTGACAGTTATATGCAAAGTGGAAGCAGAATATTTTCTGTCACAGAGAGCAGGAACATGAAATGTGGAGAGAGGAGAGAGTGAAAAAGGCTTCTGACACCCAAAGTTGATCACTCGGGAAACTTGGCTGTCTGCCCTGGGGCATAGGTCAACAATGTCTTCTTCAGTGGACTAAAATAAATGTTGAACCGTTTGAAGTCCTAACCATAAGTTCCCTGCCTCAGACGCCCCATCCACTAGCAGTTTTGTGAGGACCTCTCTGCTGAGGAGTAGTTCCTTTCAATCAGGCCTGCCTGCTCAGTGCTGGCTACTCACCCAACGGAGACTCTTCCACTTTTCCAGTTCTCTCGGTACAGGGATGAGCAGACTTGAAGCTTCCCCTAAGTATTCATGGCAAGATTTATTCATTCTACTTCAGAAAATTCTTTTCCAAATAACATTTATTGAACACCTATTTTGTGTTGGATACTTTCACAAAACAATACCAGTGCTCATATAAATGTGTTGGGCCCTCTTCTAAACACTTAACCTATGTTATCTTAAATTTGCTAACATTCATTACATCAGCTAATCCTCAAAACAAATGTAGGTGGCATTATCCCTATTTCAGAGATAAGGACACTCAAGTCCAGGAGAGTTTAGTTACTTGTCAAAAGTCACACAGTACCAGCCTTTGAACGTATGTCTTGATTCCAGGACCAGTGCTCTTTCCACCATATTACTCAGCCTTTCTAAAGTATACTGTCTTTGCTGTCTCAGTAAACTATGTAGACAGGACTGAATTTTACCTTTTAAAAATAAAATAATTATTGATCATTATTTTCAACATCAGTTACTTTCATACAGTGTTCTCGTGTGTGTGACCTGTTCTTTGATCTCTTCTTGTCTTTTCTATTTGGGGGACGTTGTGGCTCTAATCACATTCCATCAGCAGTGATACCAATAATAATTTGGATGGCTACTGTTTGGTCTCTCTGGGACTCAGTTTGCCCATCTGTAAGAGGGGTGCATTGAACTAAATGATTTTGAGGGTCCTTTATGACTCAAATATTTTTGAGTTAAAATCTAACTTTCAAAAAAAAACTAAAAAAAGGTAAAGACCATTTCCTTTTGGTTTAACTCCAGTGGGACAAGAAAACATCTGGTTTTCTGGGCTAGAAAGTAAAAGTCACTCAGTCGTGTCTGACTCTTTGGAATTCTCCAGGCCAGAATACTGGAGTGGGTAGCCTTTCCCTTCTCCAGGGGATCTTCCCAACCCAGGGATCGAACCCAGGTCTCCCACACTGCAGGCAGATTCTTTATGAGCTGAGCCATAAGGGAAGCCCAAGAAGACTGGAGTGGGTAGCCTTTCCCTTCTCCAGTGGATCTTCCCAATCCAGGAATCAAACTGGGGTTTCCTGCATTGCAGGCGGATTCTTTACCAACTGAGCTATCAGGGAAGCCCACTGTCTGGGCTAGAGGGACTCGGTAAATGAGTTTGGGGTGATTTAATGATAAATCACCATTACACACCCTATGCTACTACATCTCCACTCCCAATTATTGAACTTTGAATTGCCCTTTTTTTTTTTTTTTGCTATTTTTGGAAATCTTACACTGGCTCAGATTCCTCTCCTCCTTGGTATGTTCCCCTCAAGGACACCCCTCAGAGAACCCTTCAGCAGCCCTGCCCGCCCTGGCTTGGTGTCTTGGCTGCCCGTGGTCAGGGCTCAAAGCCCAGGAGGCTGTTCTCACCAACCTTCCCACACATCAGGCTCTGCCTATGCCGCGGTTCTCACAGGAATCGCTTTTGCTTCCTTATTTACTTTTCTCTCTCCTTACCTCCAGGCTCCTCTGTGGAGTTTGCCTCTTCAGACAAACATTCAGGCATTTTCTCTCTGCCTCCCCATCTCTGCAGGAGGCTGTTCCCCACAGCGGGTGATATCAACTTCTCAAGCTTTCCTCACCATCTGGAAAATATTCTTCGCTTCTTGAGGTTTAAATGACTTCTTGATTATATTCCAAGACCAATCTTTTAGTCTCTCCTCACAGTGAGGTTAGAAACTAGGCTAAAAGCGGATTCTAATATAGCTATTCCCTTATATAGGTAATGTCCACTAGATGAGGTATAAATGGGCTTTCAGCCCCCTGATTTCTACTCTAAATTTTGCTTCCTTTCTGTTGAAATATATCTGTAATTTCTGAAAGGCTATTGTTTGAGAATCAAAGTAGTTCTTGGAGTCTGGTGGTCATATCTGTTTCTGGCACTCTCCTGTCTGATATTTGCTCTGAAGTGGTATTGCTGTACCAACAATTATGAAAACCATTTTTCTTTAGACTTGTGCATACATAAATGAGAAGCAAATTGCTGCCTTCTTTATTAAACATATTTATTAAACTCAGCAATTTTCACTTTCGCTTTATTTTTCTGTTCATTTATGTAAATGAAGACTGCATCTTGGATAGAAAAAGAACATTTTCTTAGGCCTATTGATAAGGTGGGTTTTCTACCCTGTGTTCTAGTTTGTTTTTAAAGGTATTTATACTCTTTAAATTATGCCATTTTTTCACAGTGATTGTTGCAGCTGGAGTGCTTTCCAAGGAAACAGTCTGATAAATCACTGTTTGGGCAAAGGGCTACTTGCAATACTGCAGCCTTTCCATAAGATGGCGCACTGAGAATGTGAGATCTGTAACTTCTTTGTAGATCATCTAAAACCCCAGTAGTAAATGAAACAAACTTCTGTGAAATTAAATATTTGGTGGGGGGGAGGGGGCAAGTTGGTTTTTCTAAGACTTGCTTTCAAATACTTTCCAGTAGTCTAATGCCTAGAAGAAGGAGGAAAGTGAATTTTCTAGCAACTTCTCTCTCCTGCATCCGTACTAGCAATGCTCAAAATCACCAACGTGTATTTAAGGAACCTTTTAAAGAAGAAATTTCTTCTAAAGGTGAGAGTTATGATACTAACTACCTGTGATGCTGGGAAAGTCCCTCCCTGGGTCTCAGTTTCTTAATCTGCACCATCAGTGGATTGGATAAGGGTGCTTCCTATTTGAATGTTGTATGTTTGAATCCATTGATTTTCTTCCACTTCACCTGTGCTGCCTCAGCCAGCACAGACCCAGGAAGAAAAGACTGCCCATTTTACACATGTTTGACTCTATTCCTCTTCTACTAGTGCTCTCTTTGTGTCATTTGTCCTAACACCATCACGCCCAGATGTCCTATTTTCATTGGGTTCCTTTGCTCTTTATGGCTTTTGCAAGGTGTCCCCCCTCCATCCCTGCCCCATCTGCCTGAACAGAGATGTGTCTTCCTTTCACTTCACAAATCAAATTTGCTATTTTTGTGCTAATAAGCAGGTACCACACTGGATGGGGGAAGAAGACACCACAGGTAATGCTTTATGGGGACACTTCTAACATCACGCATAACATGTCCAGTTAAGAAGAGTTTAGATTTAGGAGGCAGGAGCGCCTCTCTATTTTTCCTCCTCCACTGGCCAGTATTCATTGCCAGAACCATGTCAAAGCTTTAGGAAAAAGCAGTGTTCTGGAGAGAGGACAGTTAATCTAATTAGAGATGAGTGTTGCTAAGCAGATAACCCATCCTTAAAATCCCCCATGGCCAACAGTGTCCCCATTCCTGACACTCGGGGCAGTCTGGGTGGGGAGAATTGTGGCTGCAGTGACTTAGCCTCACTGAAAATCTGTCAGGAACCATTGTACACCAGGGGCACAGAGGAAGTGAGTGGAAATAAAATGCTGGATGAATGAATTAATTACTGCAACTCTACAGAGACACCCCTAACTGAGTCCCTCTGAGCTTAAAGCTTGGAGCATGTATGTTACATGAAATTCCCTGGGGTTCCATTGCATATGTCGTATTGCTACGTGGCAGGGAGACCTTCGCCAACACTCACTTTCCTATTGTCCTTAGAGATTTCAGATCACCTTTGGTGTTTGTCTATACAGTGGTGGTGGAGGAGGATTATTTATATGTCTAACTTCAATACCTTATCTTTCAAGAATGCAAATATTTCACTGAATGGTGATGCTGTTGGATCTCTGTTTGGGAGAAGAAACTCCATACACAGGGCTCTCCCCAAGGGCTTTTAAAGGGCAAGCCCAGGAATCCGCTGATTAGGTAAAGAGAGCTGTTGTGGCAAACCCTGTTGTGAGCCTCGTAGACCATCACCAGTAGCTGGCTAATTGTATCATACCATGAATTGGGCAGTGTGAAATGGAAATGTCAAATATTTAGTCAGCGTGGATTATTTCTAAGGAATAATGGCAGCGGAGCGGTTAAGAACAGAGGCAGCTGGACATAGACTCAAACGTTCAAACTCTAGCTTTGCTATTGAGTAGCTGTGTGACCTTCAGCAAGTGGCTTCACTTCATGCCTCAGTGTTCTTCTTTGCAAGAAGGAGCTGATTATAATACTGTCCATCTTGTAGGGCTCTTAGGAGGACTCAGTGTGGTGCTGCGGGTTGTATTTTCCCTCATGCTGGAACAGTATCTGGCACAGAGAAAGCACTCAGCACTGCCAGCTGGTGTTACTACATGTACTAGGAGGTGCTCTGGGTGGTACACAAGACAGCTAACCAAGCCTCTGCCTTCAGAGAGCTCACGGACTGTATGGGCTGGTAAATGGAACGTATGTGGAAGGAGCACAAGCCACTCAGCATGGTACCCACAATGCATTTGGGTGCAAGAGCAGCAGTTCAGAATGAATCCCAGGGAGGCCCTCAACTCCCATCAGGAGAGGACTCTTCGAATCTTCTGGGAAGGTTGGCAAGAACTTGAATGGCTTTTATGCCTCTGTTTAGAGACAGGGTCCTCATAATAATACACATTCAGTCATATCCTTACTGACTGTCCTTTTGAAATAGGTTAGCATTACCTCATTGAAGAGTAGAAAACATATAGGCTGTGTTTAACCTAACAAAGTATAGTTTGTGACCTGATGATAACCATCTGAGGTGTGAAGGAATTCCAGGGTGACATTCTGTGTATTGGCCCAAACATGTGTTCTCATAAGGGATCCCCTTTAAGCCAGGGATCTAGTCATGGCCGACATAACTCTGATTAACAAGAATAATTTCCCAGAGGCTCTGAGTGAGGCCTAGGAGTTAGGCCCACTTTTTATTTTCCTTTGATTTGTTTTTTCTTGTTGTTGTTGTTTCATGTTGTTTTCTTTTGCCTTAAAAATAACTGCTATATAAATTTTCACCCATTAAAAATTACTGTAAAGGTTTTAAAGTGTAAAAGATATAGAAGGACATAAAAAAGTAAAATTTCCCCCAATATCTTACTTACTGGAAGTAACTGCTTTTACCATTCTTTTTATTCCTCATTAAATTTTTTAAGTGTCTCAAATTCTATGACATATTTTTAATCAAGTTGTTTCCATTAAAAAGTACTGATTTTAAAGACCAATGACTTAGAACGGCCACACAAAAAATGAATGGTCCACAAAATATTCTCCTTTCCTTCTGAAGGTTTATCATGCCAGGTTACCATTAACTAGTCTTTGACTATTGAGCTTAAATGGCCAATTGGGACAAACAGTTCTGAGACCATTCTTCCACCACTGATTAAGATGGCAGGTATTGAGGATGTTGTTCATTTAGCCTCCTGAGCTTTCTGGGCAGACTTGGTGACCTTGCCAGCTCCAGTTGCCTTCTTGTCTACTGCTTTGATGACACCCACAGGAACCATCTGTCTCATGTCGCGAACAGCAAAATGGCTCAGAGGAGGATAGAGAAGCTCTCAACACACGTGCGCTTGCCAGGAACCCTATCAATGATGGTAGCATCACCAGATTTCAAGAATTTGGGGCCATCTTCAGCTTTGTTCTAACTTTGTTCTTTTGATGTCTGCATAGTATTCCATTTGAACACTCAAGAATTTTAAGATTCTGCTCTACATTTTGTCTGGCTAAGGAGAAAAGGGTAGAGGTGTGAGAAACAGGACATAGTATTGGGGATGGGGGAGAGGTATTCACATGCCTAAATGGATAGGGGAAGAGCAGAGTTCCTAAATAGTTTTAAAATAGTGCCACTAAATTTAAAAATAGGGCCACTAAATTTTAGCAGATGTAGACATCAATCGAACCAGTACTTTTGGTTACTGCTTTGTGGAGTAAATAAAATAAAGTTTTAGGTCTAAGCCATAAGCCAGCTCTTCCCAACACTTCTGTAACCAGAAACCATGCTTAATTTACTAAGTCTTTTGAGGATTTAAATAGCACATGGATAGAGCAAAATAGTGGATGCTGTTTCAACTTTCAGAAAGTTTGGCAAGCTTTTAAACTCAAGGCTGTTTTTAAAAAATTGAGTCACCATGGGATTGGGGAGCAGTGTTTAGTCCCGGCTCCTTATCCAAGACTTGGGGCTAAGAGACAAAAAAAAAGAGCTGAAAGGGCATTTTTCTGAATGGCAGGAAATAGACAGTAGGGCCACAAGGGATCAGCTACGCGACTAATTTGACTTAATATTTATAAATGATTTGGAAGAAGGAGTACAGGGCAAAGTCACTAAGTTGGCAGATGTCTTTACACTATTCCACTGAGGATAATAAACTTTAGAAGGTGACTTGTTTTATAGGAGTGGGCAGGCTTCGATAGGAATAAGTCCAGGGAGATGTCTCTAGGGACACGTTCCTAAAGTTCATTTTAGAACTGCTTACCTCTTTACCTGTGAATCAGGTCTCTGCTTCAGGCATCAGTAGATATAAAGAAAAAGAGGATGGAGTTGGTGGTCATCAAGAGGGAGATGACATTTAAACAGACAGCATTATATACAAGCACACAAAAGGAGGCTAGTGGGGAGCTGATTCTCACCAGATATATAAACAAAGAATTTCCCTTTAACACAGCCCCCAAAGGCAATTGGTATGTGGTGGGTGATCTGTTTATTCACTGGAGAAGGACATGGCAACCCATTCCAGTATTCTTGCCAGGAGAATCCCTTGAACAGAGGAGCCTGGCGGGCTACAGTCTATGGGGTCGCAAAGAGTCGGGCGCAACTGAAGTATTTCACATGCACACACAGTGTATTCGCTAAGTTTTAACGTTAGGTAAGGTAAATAGTCAAGGCTGTATATTGTCACCCTGCTTATTTAACTTATACGCAGAGGACATCATGAGAAACGCTGGGCTGGAAGAAGCACAAGCTGGAACCAAGATTGTCAGGAGAAATATCAGTAATCTCAGATATGTAGATGACACCACCCTTATGGCAGAAAGTGAAGAGGAACTAAAGAGCGTCTTGATGAAAGTGAAAGAGGAGAGTGAAAAAGTTGGCTTAAAGCTCAACATTCAGAAAACTAAGATCATGGCATCTGTTCCCATCACTTCATGGGAAATAGATGGGGAAACAGTGTCAGACTTTATTTTTCTGGGCTCCAAAATCACTGGAGATGGTGATTGCAGCCATGAAATTAAAAGACGCTTACTCCTTGGAAGGAAAGTTATGACCAACCTAGATAGCATATTCAAAAGCAGAGACATTACTTTGCCAACAAAGGTCTGTCTCGTCAAGGCTATGGTTTTCCCAGTGGTCATGTATGGATGTGAGAGTTGGACTATAAAGAAAGCCGAGCACTGAAGAATTGATGCTTTTGAAGTGTGGTGTTGGATAAGACTCTTGAGAGTCCCTTGGACTGCAAAGAGATCCAACCAGTCCATTCTAAAGGAGACCAGCCCTGGGATTTCTTTGGAAGGAAAGATGCTAAAGCTGAAACTCCAGTACTTTGGCTACCTCATGCAAAGAGTTGACTCATTGGAAAAGACCGTGATGCTGGGAGGGATTGGGGGCAGGAGGAGAAGGGGATGACAGAAGATGAGATGGCTGGATGGCATCATAAACTTGATGGACGTGAGTTTGAGTGAACTCCGGGAGTTGGTGATGGACAGGGAGGCCTGGCGTGCTGCGATTCATGGGGTCACAAAGAGTTGGACAGGACTGAGCGACTGAACTGAACTGAACTGAACTGAATATTGACAGAGTATTATACTATAAGGAAGCATCTATTAGATCACTATCTTCTGAAGTTGTGAAATTTTCAATAATAAAGAGATAATGAGGTCTGCCCTATCTCCTCACAGTGTGGCTGAGAAGCTCAAGTGAGCTAAGTGATACAAAACTGCTTTGTAAAATGCTGTGCAAAAATACAGTGGTGTTAATTATTCTTGGCATGTCATAATTTGGGATTAGAAGTACAAATTGATAAAATTCTAGGAACTTAATAGATATTCATGAAATGTACAAAGATCACCATACAAGGATGTTCTTTGCAGCATTGTTTATATTAGTAAAATATTAGAAATACCTCACTTGTTTATCAGTAAGACATTAGATAAATAATTTATGATCTAGCCATACAGAGGAATAAAAACAAAGCAGTTATTTATGTTCTGACACAGAAATGGATCTAAGATACATATTAAGTGATAAGTTGCAAATCAGCCTAACTAGTACAATTCCAATTTTGGTTAGACTTGCATGTTAGTATACACCTGTGAAGGGCTTCCCACGTGGCTCAGTGGGTAAAGAATCTGCCTGCAATGCAGGAGATGAAGGCAGACGTGAGTTCGTTCCCCATGTTGGGAAGATTCCCTGGAGGAGGGCATGGCAACTCACTCCAGTATTCTCACCTGGAGAATACCATGGACAGAGGAGCCTGGCAGGCTACAGTTCATAGGGTCGCAAAGAGTCGGACACGACTGAGCGGCTGAGCATGCATGTATGCACACATACGCATGTGGAAACCTCTAGAAGAATATATATCAAACTTAAAGATGACTCTCTCTTGGAAGGATAAGATGATGCAAGAACTTGTGCTGTATGCTTTGATTATGTCTGTATATTTTAATTGTCTTCAATGAGCACTGTTATTTTTGTAATTAAAAATATGAGTAAAAAAATATGAATTTGCCCTTAATTCAACTGCCCTATTGTAATTTTTTAAGTGTATAAGGTAGGGGCAAAAGTCCTGCAAATTTTTCCATTTCTTTAAGAGAATATTCCATTATCAGGATGAGGAAAAAGCGAAAAAAAAAAAAAAAGAGAGAGATCAAAACCTTCTCCCCCTTTGGTAACAGTGTTCTGGTCTTTCTACATGAGAAAAGATAAAGGAGAAAATGAAATCTGTTTCTTGTTTTTGTTTTGTGTTTGTTTGCCTTGTTTTGAAAGGTGAGTAAATGTACAGAGGTCTGGAACCATGAAGCCAGCAAAGAAACCACCTCAGTAGTGAATTACTGTTCCAGTTGAAGTTGACAAAGCCCCGCACTGAAAGGCAGAATTGCCCAGGATTGTAAATATCCCCCATTCTCATGCTGGTGAGGATGTCCATAGATAGCTTGAAACTTCATTCTTGAAGCAGAAACCTATGTCTTATCCTGGGGGACCACGTTAAAACCTTCCCTTGACCTGCTGGTTTGCCTCCCTGTGGAGAACAGAGACAGAAGCTGGCAGGTATAATTTATGCTGCAAATGGGTTGGGAAAGCCTTTTCAGGAGGAGCTGGGCTGCCCAGACCTGCAGGAAATGATGGGAGGAGGAAGTGGAGAAGGAGGAAATAAAGAACATGCAAGAGTCTTTATCCTTCAGATGAATAGAAAGCACACTCAGAATTAAGGACCCTCCTGTGTGCTTCCCTGGCCAAGACCCAGCACCTCCCTTAGTGCTCTTCTGGACTCTACACTAGATGGAGGGCAAAATAAGGGCAGAGACCTTGTCTCTGTCTTGTTCATTGCCATATCCCCAACACCGAGAAAAAAGGAATGATGAATTAATACTTGTTAACTTTTTTTTAAAAAAAACTTTACAATATTGTATTGGTTTTACCATACATTGACATGAATCCGCCACGGGTGTACACATGTTCCCCATCCTGAACCCCCCTCCCACCTCCCTCCCCGTACCATTCCTCTGGGCCATCCCAGTGCACCAGCCCCAAGCATCCTGTATCATGCATCAAACCTGGACTGGCGATTTGTTTCATATATGATAATTTACATGTTTCAGTGCCCTTCTCCCATATCATCCCACCCTCGCCCTCTCCCACAGAGTCCAAAAGACTGTTCTATACATCTGTGTCTCTTTTGCTGTCTCGCATACAGGGTTATTGTTACCATCTTTCTAAATTCCATATATATGCATTAGTATACTGTATTGGTGTTTTTCTTTCTGGCTTATTTCACTCGGTAAAATAGGCTCCAGTTTCATATACACAATGGAATATAACTCAGCCGTTAAAAAGAATATGTTTGAATCAGTTCTAATGAGATGGATGAAACTTGTTGACTTTTGAATGAATGTTCTCCAGTACAAGTAGACTCTATCTGGAGTGGTCTGCCTTTGTACCATGCAGGCATCCCACGGGCTGGAAGGCTAAAGGTAGCTTGTGGTCAGCTCGACCATGTGCCAAATACAGTCAACTTGCACTTTGCTTGGAATTCTCTTGTGACAAACCTTTTCTTTACCTTCATATTTCCAGATACAGCCAAAAGGCAGCGAGGAATGGAATGAAGAATCAGTTCAACCTCCATGAGCTGAAAATGAAGGGCCCTGAGCCAGTGGTCAGTCAAATTATTGACAAACTGAAGCACATTAACCAGGTATGTGTGTATCCAACAAAAACAGATATGACAAAAAATTGAGCAATGGATGATGTTGAGTGTTCATACTGTATTCTTGGGCTTTTGGAAAGGCAGCCATGTTCATCGTCTTCAGAGTCTCTCTGCTAAACAGGACTTCTGACCTTTGTTTTTCACCCCATTTTTAAACTATAAAGAAAATATCACAACATAAGAGAAAGCTTGGAAAACAGAAGGAAAAGTATTTGTCTCAACCCCACTAGTCCATCCTGTTTTCATTTTTATATTTTTTAATATTTGGTCAAAAAATCACACATAGGCTTTTTACATAATTGGAAGTATATTAGTGATTTCTGCTTCTTAGAATTAACACTGTGTTGGAAACACTTTTTCATGTTGCCACAAATCTGCATACTAATCATCTTTTGTGGCCCCGAAAGATTCCTTTGAGTGTTAATTATAATTAATTTGCCTTTGCTATGCATTCAGATTGCTTCAAATTTTTACCATTAAATAAAGCGACCTCCTGCATAGTGCTGTCTCCTAATCTTAGCTCAATTTCTTAACATACTGGAGTTATGGGGTTAAAGGATATGAGCGTTTTACTGCATGTTTCCAAACTGCCGTCCAATGGGGATGTGACAGCTTTCACTGCCACCAGCAAGATACGAGAGGACCAGCTTCACTGCACCCATGCCAACTTCTGAGTCACTGCCATGCACAGAGCACCCACAGATTCCCTTGACTTGCACAGTTTTTCTTCTCAGGAGTTTAGTAACTGAGACACAAATAGAAGTTAGTTGTACCATCTGCTTGTGATTGCTTTGTGGCCACAGTTTAAAAAATGCCATCAAAAATGCCACCAGATACCAGAGTGGCAGTGTTCCCACCCTATCGTCTATGGGTGGGAGGACCCTGGCACCGCTGACTTCTATTCATAGCTGAGGAAAGACTTAATGAATTAAACTCCTTCTGCAAGGACAGAGGTTTCTGTAGGATGACATTGGCATGATTTTGTCTTTTCCTGTGAAGTTTAGCAGTGAAATCTTTATGGTTTTTAGGAAAAATATTTGGAAGGGCTTCCTAATAGTGACATATTTCATGGCGAATGGCATTGTGAAAGTATTTACTACACTTTTGAGTGAGATTCCTCCAGAGCCTAAGAAAGTGCTCTGCTCTCTGTGAGCACTTAATAATTAGTTGTTACTGCTTCTGAGCACAGAATAGTGGCAGTATTTGCATAACAGATCCTTCTTTTTGGTGAACTCACAACCTCACTAAGTTCTATAAAGCCTGGTTACATACAAGATGTTTCAAAACACATCTCTGAAGAATTCAGAGCACAGCGTAAACCTCCCATTGCTGTTGGTGTGCTTTACCTGGGGACAAAGGCAGTGTTTCTTTGAATTATTTCTAAATTATCTCAAACCAAATGTGTCTGGGTGACTCCACTCAACTGGTTAGATCCAAGCACTGGTAAGGCCAGAACCTCAGGGTCCATCTCTGTGCCCCTCATTTTAAATGAATAGTGTCAACAGATGTCTTTGGTCACCAGACATGAAGGAATACCTACTATGTGCTCAGCCAGGTTCCAGGGAGTTTGAGGATTCAAAAGGAGCCTGGCCTGTTTTCATACCTTCCTTGGAGGAGAAACACATGTTTAAATACAAAGAAAAGGCAGCCAATAATGAAGAAGAGCTAGAGAGTGATGCTGCTCATCAGTTTTGGGGTGATTTTCTTAGGCCTGAGGTGGGCTGGGTACTGTGAGAAGGCTTTCATAAGAAATATCAGAGAAAGACCTGTGGATGGAGCCCCACCCTGTAAAAAGGGAAAGCTGCATCAGAGCATATGATCTGGCAGTCACTAAAAGTGACTATTTATAGCAAGCCCCTCAGTAAAGACTTTGGGTGTTTGATATTAATGCTCTGGGAGACCATGTCATATAATGAATAGAACATGGGCTTTGAATCCACGTGGATCCCAGTTCAACTGTGGGTCTTACTAGATATATAACTTTGGGCAAATCATTCAACCTCTCTGAGCTTTAGTTTTCATCTGTAGTATTTAGAGTTAGCAAAATAGTTCCTTACAAGATTATTGTGAGTATAAGAAATCATGTCTATGTATCTATGTCTATTCATATCCCATTATATAAAATTTATGTATAATTATACATTTAACGTATTTGCATATATATGTAAAATGTATATATATATGTATACACACACACACACACACACATAATTGCATGTGCATGACACAGTTAAGGTGATTATTATAGTCAGGATGTCCACTGTAGTCAGGACTTGAGTGAGTCTGAAAGAGAACAGTATTCCAATACTTTTTCCCAGTCTAATTCTGCCACCCAAATTTTGGGTGGATCAAAGAGATCCCTTTGATACATCTTTCTCTCCCATGTTGTTTCCTTCTTTCTCTTCCTGCTAACTTTCAGCCACAAAAGGTGAAGCCTCTTCATAGGTAGGGAGGTATATATTGTCAGTGTCGGAAAGGTCACCATTATAATTACTTTCTCCTACCTTTGCCATGGACATATGTGTGGACATTTTTGGTTCCTTTATAAATACCATTGAGCAACCAATTAATTCTCATTGATAGACCAGTTTTACCCGTTTAAGTTGAGCTGTTAAAATTGGCTGGGCTCCAAACACCCACGCTGGTTTTTTCTTGTCTCATCTGTATTGCTTTACATGGCCAAAATATATCATCTTTCAGACCTTCAGTAAAATTCATATTTTGGCCATGGTTCAATCTGAAAGTGAGACACTTTAGGGAAGTCATAATGAAGAATGGGATGATGATGATAATGTGTTGTATTTGTGTAGCATTGAACCATATTTCAAAGTGCTTTTATGTCCTAAAAGTCTTAACTGCTCATATTGGAAAAAAAATATCCAGCCTGGAATTGTATAAGATACAGTACTGTCAAAGAATCATTCTTTTCAGGAACTCATTGTTACCCTTGGGTATTATTTCATCCTCACTGCCTCCTGGGAGGTAAGTGATAATGTTTGTACCTTTTTTTATAGCTAGGGAAACTGAGGCAGAAAGCCATTAAGGGCTGTGTGGGCATGCTGCCAAAACATTCAGTAAGTTCAGTTGAAAATTCAACCAATCATCCAGATGTTGTTTCCTAGTCACTGCCAAACATCTGGATTCACTGAATGCCTGGCTACACTGACCTACAGTTAGAGTGATGAGGAGGTAGAATCAAGTTAACTTGCCTCAGTTCACATGTAAGTGAGTGGAGAATCCAGGAGTATAATGTTATTTTCCTAAGCTCCTCGCTTGGTGCTGCCACTATTAAAGTACAGTAGGCTGCTCCAACATACGCAACTGTAAGTGCAGAGCTACTTTTGTCTATGCACGCATGCCCGTGTGTGTCCATCCAGATGGACTGTGGCTAGGCCGTTTATGAGCACGTCCCCCAAGACCTCTTCACTTTCTTCCATGGAAATTCTCAGCTGCCTCCTTTCAAGTTATGGTTGCTGTTGATAGGATTTGAAATAATATATTCACTGAGGGAGTAATGTAACATTATTTCCGTATTGACAGTCCCACGATGTAACCTGGAAAGGACGTGTTCCGGGTCAGGCCCAGGGCCCCTTTCCTGGGAAGACCTGCAGGTGTAGAATGTCCTCCCCTCCTCCTTCCAAACCAGAGTTCTTGTGTAACATTCCCACGATTGGAAATGAGGACCCTTTTATTTCCTTTGCAGTTTTTAATTTGTGTGTGAGGATTTATTGTCTTGTGTTAGGAGAGGAATTGAACTCTTAAGTCCTCAACATCAGTCCTGGAATTTGCTGGGCCATGTTGCTTTAAAAGAAAAATTGTGTTTTTCTTACTATCCTGCTTCAAGGCTCCTGCATGGAGAGAAGACCCCACAAATACCAAGAATGATCATGATCCACTTTTACCCACAGGCCACTGTGGCCTGTGCGTCCTCTAACTCAGTTTGTTGGTAACAGTTTCTCTCTAAGACTTGCTGTGTCGTTAGTGTTAATGTCGCAGACCTTAAACTACTACAGAAGCTATTGTTTCCAAGAAAAACCTAGCTGTTTATTATTTTCCCTCAGTTTCAGTTCGGGTTCAAATGAAATTCCAGAAATTGTTTTCCTGCCTGTTGGAAACAGCTGAAGCCAGAGCAGTCAATACCTGCTCATTTGGTGTCAGAGCTTTTCATTCGAAGTTGGATAGTCTCATCTGTTTGGGATGGTTGAAATGTCCTGCTGAATGGTGGGGGTGTGGACGAGATGGCCTCTTAAGATTCCTTCCAGCCGTGTGATTCAGTGATTTGTGGCTCAAGGTCAGGCTTTAACCCAGGACCCTCTTGTGAACAAGTCTTGTGACTTTATTCTCTGCCCTGCCACTCTTTTTTAAACACCCTGTTCCCAGGTCACCCCTTTCTACTTTGTAACCTCGCATCTTTTCAGAGATTCTTCCCTTCCCACCAGTCTTCCAGCCTGGGCAGATGGAACTTAAACTTGCCCTTCCCCCTACCCAATTCTTCTGTTCTCCTGCCTTGTTCTCATTAGGCCATGAAAACATTAAACTACGAAAACACTTGCATTTATCACCCTCCTCCAGAACCAGATAGGTGATCTGTCTTCAGATCGTGTTAGCCATGTGACTCCATATGAATGATAATAATTCTGCCATCAATTTGCACAGCACAATTCAGTTTGTAAAGCTCTTTCATGAACATTACATAAATGGATCTTCACAGTGACTCAGAGAAGCAGACATTATTACCTAGATTTACCAGATGAAGAACCTATGGGCACTGGATGTCTAAGTGACCTTCATATAGTAAGTGGTCAAACTAGACCTAGAATCCAGGGGGACTGATCGCAGTCTCTGTGCTATTTCCTTCTATGTCTTTGAAGACACAGCATGCCTTGCTGTGGTTAGCATGATCCATATATAAAAGATGTGCAGAAAGAAGTACAAATAGCAGAAACTCCTTAATTTGTCTAACAATTTCCAAGTCCCTAATGTAGTAATATCTATGGTCTGAAGCTCTAAAATTGGCAGCAGAGAAAGAGTAAGCATGTTGTTTACCAAGCATCCACTGGGAAGAGTCCTAGAAAACTGACCCCAATTGTGTATGGTGTGGCAACTGAGGCACTTTGTGACATAGACAGCAGACAAACTTTCTATTAGCTATCTCTAACTCATAAAATGATTTTAAATGGCCAAAGAAAATTTTAAATGTCGAGCACACAGTGGAATGTCTCCACTTCCATCCCCCTTCATAAATACCTGAAAAGTATTTTTAAGATGCCTGACAGATTATTTTGGTATCGTGAAAAGGCACTGACTTTGAAATAGAAAGTTGCAACTTTAATAAATTAATTAATAAAGTTGTTACATGTCAGAAAAGTACCCAGGGCATACCTTAGCATGTAAGTTTTAAAAATCTTTAAATGAATCTCAAGCATGATCAAAAATTCTTTGAGTAACTTTTTTCTCACAATAATACCAGTGACAGTCATAAAATGCTGGCCTACTCCAGTTGTTGCTAGAAAAGCTAACACTGATCTAAAATTTCTAAACCAAAGGAGAAACGTTTTGAGAGTCAAATTTAAATAAAAGGTCTTTCCAAATGAAATTATGTCCCAGTGTCTCTCACACTTCTTCACATACAAATAGTGTAGCCGAACTGTAATAATTGCCATTTCCATATGGAGTCAGAATGTGTGTTTGTGTAAAAGACAGAGTATCTACAATGGCATGTTAACAACAGCCAATGAATGACTTCTGAGTTATAAAAGAACAATGCAAGTTGGTCTTCAGATCCCAGACCTAGACTCTGTGGAGCTAAACATGATTTCATGAAGTAAAAGGGAATTAGCTGATGCATTCCAAAACACATTTATCATTAAAAAATCTTCTGTCATTTTGCTTAATAGCTTGAAAAATAATTACAATGTCTGGTGGCTTTGGGGAGCATGTGTTTTTAATATCTTAATTACTGTGTACAGTTTAATAACACTGCACCAAGATGAATTCCCAAGTATTTCATATTAAATTTCTTGAAAATGAACTATTTGCTTTTTTTAGAGGATACAGGATTAAAGGTACTTAAATTGGGTCATGTATTTTAATCTTTGCACATTAAGTTAAGTTATTCAAAAGCAGAAGATAAGTCAAGAGTGGTAAGCCAAAATGTTGTTGATAGCAACAACATTTGCTGGTGATTGTGGCTTATCAGTGAAAGGAAATACATGATCTTTTTCATTGCGGTATTATACTCTTTCATAAGGTTTTTTTAGTAAGAAGTATTGGAAGTGTTCAGAGAAGGCAATGGCACCCCGCTCCAGTACTCTTGCCTGGAAAATCCCATGGATGGAGGAGCCTGGTGGGCTGCAGTCCATGGGGTTGCTAAGAGTCGGACACGACTGAGCAACTTCCCTTTCGCTTTTCACTTTCATGCACTGGAGAAGGAAATGGCAACCCACTCCAGTGTTCTTGCCTGGAGAATCCCAGGGATGGGGGAGCCTGGTGGGCTGCCGTCTATGGGGTCGCACAGACTCGGACACGACTGAAGCGACTTAGCAGCAGCAGCATTGGAAGTGTTAACTATGGAAAGACAAGTTCTACATATGAAAAGGAAATTCTATCAAACTATAAAGGCTATTGGGTTTACAAAGTTAGAAATATATTTCCAAAATATCTATGAAATCCATAGAGTCTCTTATTTACATCTACCTGCTGGCCAAATACAACACAGCAAAAATAAATGCTTACAAATGATTGCTCTCTGCCCCCATAAACCTGTATTATAAGCAGTATATTGGTGTATGTATGTTCAAATACTCTTCGCAAATTCATAGACAACTTTTATCTTGATATATTTATGAACATATACGTATCCTGCCTCTGGATTGTCAGCTCCTTAAGTCTGAAATCATGCATACAAGTCTGTTTTCTACAGCACCTAACATAGTGGCATATACAGAATAGACCCTCATATACAGTATTTTATAGATCATCAGTTCATTCAAAGAAGTTAATCTTTGTTGCCCTAAATTTATTTCTGAGCTTTGATTTAATTTAAGGTACTTTTCACATTGAATATCAACCAATTTTTGTGCTAAAGAAGAGGGTTATGTAAGTGCACCGTTACAGTTTGCAGGGATGTTTCGGTCATAGGGTCCAGCCCTTGGATTTTATAGACGAGGAAATGAAAACCTAGAGAGAGAAATGACTTGTCCAAAGTCACACTGCTAGTAAATGACAAAGCTGGGCCTGGGAAACAAACAGATTGATAGTTTGTGGTGCCTTTGCTCTGCTTCCAAAGGCTCTTGTGTAATCCAAAACATGCTTCTAAACACGCAAGCACATTTTCTTATACAGAACTCCCAACCACAGCAGAAGCCCCTACTGAAGCAGTTCATCTTTGGAACGAAAATGGGCATAGTGAGAGACAGGAACTTGCTAATTATTATCTCTTGTCATATCTATTAACTAGTGTTTGGTCATAACAAGCACGCCTCAGTGCCTCCTGCCTCATTAAACCCAGTGAGCAATGGTTGCACGTGGGCTAGGAGCCAGGGCAGGGGGCTCTCTGCTGGGATCACTGGACCCAAACCAGGCAGAGTCAGCAGGACCTATTGCTCGTGGTTTTATGCCCACTCACACAGTCTGACTTGGGCTCCTGTCCACACTCAGGATTAGTCATTAGTCATCTGTTCACTCTCATGCTCGTATCTCAACTCCTCCACCTTCCTGGGTACCCTATAATGATTTATCCAGTGCTTCTCCCTCCTTCCAGAATGGCAAAATTAGCATCATATTAGTCAGTGGGCTTATGTGCCAGTTAGCTCAGTTGTCAAGGCAGTGTGTTCAGATTCTGTTCCACGGAGAGTAGAGATGTGGGAGACGTGCTGTGGGGGTTATTCTGCGTCCCCCATTCCTTTTTTAACCAGAGTGTCTAAAATCTGCTTTACATATGGGTCTTCTAAATACGATTTCACTTAAACAAAGGGCTTCAACTGCTAAAACAATAAAAAGTCTCAGAGTGCCCTTGAAGCTAATATTAAAGGTTTAATCCCATATGGAGCCATTTCTTCATGTGAGCATTCACTCAATGAATGTACTAAGTATCTACAAATACACAACGCAGTCACAGAATGCCTTCCAATCTCCATCTGCCACTCCTAAAATGAACTGTTAGTTAAAATGGAGACAATATGGAAAGTATGAATGGGTTGGTGGAGACATTATTCCTATTGGAAATGATGTTCCCATTGGAAGGCCCATTATTCTCATATTGGTGAACCAAAAGTATCTTCTTTGAAGCTGAAGACCAAAACAAAGTTTTCCTTGCCCATGTCATTAGGATTTTGACAAAACTCAATGGTAATAAAACTAACTTCTGAATAGAGAGCAGATACGTTTGCCCCAGGATGGCAGACCTATGTTAATTGGCTCAACCAAAAGTTTGGCCTTACTCCTTGATATCCATGGTTATTGAGACCCAGGGCTTCCCAGGTGGCATTAGTGGTAAAGAACCAGCCTGCCAATGCAGGAGACTTAAGAGACATGGGTTCAATCCCTGGGTCGGGAAGATCCAGTGGAGGAGGGCATGGCAACCCACTCTAGTATCCTTGCCTGGAGAATCCCATGGACAGAGGAGCCCGGTGGGCTGCAGTCCATAGGTCGCAGAGTCAGACACGACTGAAGTGACTTAGCACACACACACACTGAGACCTAACCTTCAACTGGAAGCTTATTTGACATATGGCCAGGGACGTTTCCATATTCTGTGTAGGCTCAGTGTTAGTATTTAGTGAATGTAAAGTAATAATAATGGGGTCAGTTCTGTGTGCCTGACTGTATGCTTTCCTTAGATAGCAACCGCGGTAATTTTGCATAGCAAATTTTGAGTGGAATATTTCCAGCAGAGTTATAATTAATGTTCAAAGTAAAAATTGTGTTATTATTCATATGTGCTTCATTGTCTTGGATAAGTTCCTAATATAGTTAAAGTGAAAGTGAAGTCGCTCAGTCGTGTCCGACTCTTTGTGACCCCGTGGACTGTAGCCCACCAGGCTCCTCCGTCCATGGGATTTTCCAGGCAAGAATACTGGAGTGGGGTGCCATTGCCTTCTCCAGGGGAATCTTCCTGACCCAGGGATCGAACCCAGGTCTCCCACATTGCAGGCAGACGCTTTAACCTCTAAAGATGGTCTTATTTGTTTAGTGGATCTGTGTTATTTACTTCACAGTCCATATCTTGCTAGTTCATCACTGCACTATGGGTAAGCAGTTGACAAGACCAAATCAGCTAAGAGAATTCCCATTGTGATAAGTCCTAGATAATGATGCCCAGGTTCAGATCAGTTTATATCCATAGCACTGAAGAGTCTTCTGGTTATTCTCATGGTATCACTATTAGCAAATTTTGAGTCATCACAACAAGCAGAAGAAGAGCCAAAAGACTGGAGAAAGGCACAAAGTTTTACCCTCACCTTGAATAAGGAGGGGCAATTGGATTGTGGAAACCACACATCAGGGAACCTGGTATCACATCTTCCCCGAATTCTAGACCAGAATCTTGGAGACTGTGAGCTTCCAGACACCATGGTGATGGTTACTAGGAGCCACTTGGGGCTCACTCAGAACAAATCAGACCACTTCCCCTTACTTATATGTACATGTGATATAGATATGGTATACCTAGATTTCAGCAAAATGTTTGCCAGAAACTCCTATGATCATTTTTAAACAAGTGACATAAAATGTTGGCTTAAGTAATCATATGGTTTGGGGAATGTGTAGCTAATTCAGCATCATTCCTAAAGAGTATTTTCTTAATGTGTCAGTGTTAGCCTGGAGAGAGGCTTTTAGCTATTTGCTTTGACCTTTACTGCCTAAAGTTGTTACCAATGACTTACTACAGACAGAGAAGACATACTTCTGATATTTAGTGATGGCATGAAGCTAGATGGGGTTAGCCGATGCATAGATAACACAATCAGGATCTCAAAATATCTCAGTAGGATAGAGTGGCAGAGAAAACTAGCAAGGTGAAATGTTTCAGGGAAAAATGGGAAGTATTACATGAAGATTCACAAACATGATTTAGCCACTCTTTTGATGTTGTGGCCACTACTGGGGGGTGGGGGGAACAGAAGCATGTAAATATATACATATGTGTTGGAGTAGAGGAGGGAGAGCATGCAAGTAAGTAGCTAGAGAAATAGTATCTATCCTATTTAAAGGTTCAGAAGAACTCTTTGAGGATTGTAAGGTTCA
Source organism: Bos javanicus (assembly GCF_032452875.1). Taxonomy (NCBI): domain Eukaryota; kingdom Metazoa; phylum Chordata; class Mammalia; order Artiodactyla; family Bovidae; genus Bos; species Bos javanicus. The sequence continues at coordinate 17,591,200 of NC_083897.1, read as the reverse complement.
GTATTCCACATGAGTTTTTAATAAACCAATGCTACCTGTTTCCGTTGTAAAGTCTTACTGGTATGTGACTTAGAGTCATAATGAGAAATTGGAGAGCCACAACACTATATACTCTAGTTTGGCGGACGTACAAAGGCTTTAGAACCAAACGTAGATGTATGTTTAAGTCCCAGATGTGTCACTTTGTGATTGCCTAGCTTATGGCCGAATTAGTTAACCTCATTGTACCTCAAGTCCCCTAATCTGTGAAATAGCTATACTGCAATCTATCTTGAAGATTTAATAGAAGTGTTAGAGATAATACATGTAGTAGCATAGTAAATCATTGGTCTCCAACCTCTTTGCCACCAGGGACCAGTTTCATGGAAGACAATTTTCCATAGAGCAGGGTTGTGTGGGAATGGTTTTGAGATGATTCAAGTGCATTACATTTACTGAGCACTTTGTTTCTTTATTTTAAATCAATTAATTTATTTTAATTGGAGGCTAATTACTTTCCAATGTTGTAGTGGTTTTTGCCATACATCGACATGAATCAGCCACGGGTGCAAATGTGTTCCCCATCCAGAACCCCCCTCCCCCCTCCCTCCCCATCCCATCCCCCAAGGTCATCTCCGTGAGCACTTTATTTCTAATCTAATGCTGCCACTGATATGATGGGAGGTACGGGTCCATGGCTTGGAGGATGGGGACCCTTGCAATAAATTATAGCTACTCTTTTTCTTCATGTTATGATAGTCTGAAGAGTTAACATAAAGGAAAGTCACAGGTAACCTTTTAAGTAACTTGATTCACTGTGCCTCAGTTTATCAGTTTTTGGAATGTAGAAACTCTAACTTTTCTAGGTCGAATTATTGTTTAAATGATTTTAAATATAATTATCTCAACCATAAAGATTCTTGGAAAAGTATGTCTAGTGAATCTTTGACAGATTTTTTAACTATTTAATGTTCAGTTTGGCTCAAGGTAACTGAATGGAAAATGAAGCTGATAAATTTAAAAATTATATATACATACATATGTAGTAATATGTTCATATGTCTATGTACACACACACACATATATGAAGGAGCGTGTGTTTAAATTAAGTTCCTCAGATTTTTCCAAGTTTGAACTCTGCCCTAAAGTGGAGGATCTATTAATAGGCAGGCTATCCTTAGAGTATAACTTAGAGACCATGATCCAGAAGTCCGATTTTAATCTTCAGCCCCACCAGGACCTTTCATGGAAGGATGGTATCAAGTGAAAAGACTTCAGAGGTATAAAGTTCAGGGCAAATTAATCTGCATTCCTTTTGAACATCTTGCTCTCTGGTTGAAGATGGTGAGCAGTTCCTATATTTAAAACCCGGCTGACATGTTATCCTTATTGGCAGATGTCTCACAGGAGGTATTTAGAATGATTTTGAGTGGCATATAATATGTTCATGAGTGTGTGTGTGTGTGTTTCATATGCCGACAGAGCAGAAAGAATTCACAGGGCTTGGGGTTACTGAGCTTTCTTGAGACACCATCACTTTCAGCTGTCGGGGTGATGTCACAAATGCCAGGAACACTGCCTAGGCCCAAATTCCCAAAGCTCAGTTTTGCATTGCAGAGTCTAAGGCAGACAAGACCCCTTCCATGGGCTCTGCCATCTAAGAACCATGGAATTTGTTAGCTACACGCTGGGACCAGCCGCCACTTGTTGTCAGGCAAAAAGAGAGCTGCCCCCTGCTGCCTGAGCCTTTATCCCTGCCTGGGATACCATGGAAAATGGGGAAGGAATCCAGACTCATTAATGGGCTGGTACAAAAGATTAAGCCAAGCTAGAGGCAGTTTGTTATAGCTGCATATGGATTCTTGAAGGCAGTTGAAGGATCTCCAGACCAGAATCCAGTGGTGCTGTTGCCTTTGTTTGCCAGACCCAAGTATATGATAAGGGTGTCCCTGTAGGGAGCAGTTTTCTTATTGCCAGTTTCTATTTTACAGAATGTCATTCCCCCGGCTAGTGTAGCAAATTGGTTGATCAATAATTGCAATCTGATAACCCACAGTACCAATTATTGTTAAAGCTACAGGTTTTATTGTAAGAGGCTGAGAGGGAGCTCAGGTCTAAGCTTCTGCTTGGATGAACAGTCTTTGTTCTTATCTGTTGTTCTTGGAAATCAGCTAAACCATGATTCCTTCTATGACTTCTTTTCAAAATGAAACTCAATCAGGAAAAAAAGTAAAACATATATATATATTTATAACATATATATATATATCTCCTCACTGTTCATTTAGCACTTACTTATTGAATGCACACCTTATGTGCAATGCTGAGTCTGGTGGGCTCTATTGTTAAGATATAAAGAATCCCTCCTCCTTGTCTAGACTTGTTACATATACGTGTATCATTATCATTTGAATTCATTTGTTCACTATTGAGCAGCTCTATGTACTGGAGGTAGGGGCTGTGGACAAGGATATAGGAATAAGTTTAAGCACAATTCTTGCTTTCAAGGAGGGTGATGAAAACATACCTACATAACTATAATCCAATGCATAGTGTAAGTATCACTAGACAAATATAAACCAAGTACTCTGCTCACCCAGAGAAGGGAAGGATTAATTTCAAGACTTCAAAAATAGGTAGCCTTTAAGCCTTTATGGCTTTGAAAGATGAGGAGAGTTTTGACAGATAGAGGTTGGTGGGAAGGATCTTCCTGGCAGAGAAACGTGGTATGCACAGTGGCACAAAGACATGAAAGTACATCGATAACCAGAGTGGAAGAGGATGTAAGTAGTGAGAGATGAGACTGAAAAGATGGTATACTGCAAAATTTGGGAGGGTCATGAATAGTATAGAGCATCTGACTTTGCCTCTGTTAGCAGTGGAAGTTGGGGTAGAGACAGAGGGGGGCGTGCAAGTAAGTAGCTAGAGAAATACTATCTATTATCTTTGAAGGTTCAGAAGAACTCTTTGGGGATTGTAAATTTCATGATTCCACGTGAGTTTTTAATAAACCGATACTACCTGTTTAATAAACCAATATTCCCTGAGCTAGTGCAGCTGCTGGAGCCAGAGTGACGAGGTCAGATCAGTGTTTTATGATGTTAACTCCACGAGGAGCATGAAGGGTGGCTTGGACATCAGAAATTGGAAGCAAAGAGTTCAGTTAAGCTTGCTCAGGTTCACGAGGCAAAGATGTGACGCTTGCTACTAAAAATCATTCACCTTCCTTTCCACTTCCTGATGGAACAGTTCAGGGGATGAAAACTGCTCTGTACGTGTTCAAGCCAGTCATCTTCTGGCTGTTAGCCAGGACATAGGGAGGCTGGAGCGTGCATTGGTTCGGGCTTCAAGAGTGAAGGTAGCGTGGTGTGACCTCACAGCAGACCAGTACCTAACTCAGGTCTCACAGAAAAAAAAAATTATTTTTAATTCTGGTATTTCATTGAACCTGAAGTAGAAGTTCTCACAATAGAGTATTTAGAGTCCCTGGTGAATGTGTTAACTATTACTTTTTAATCAATTTGTTACACACTTTTTTATTCAGGATTCCAATTAAAAGTGGCTCCTTGGCTGTTGAATGTTGAGCGTCATCCATTCACCGAAGCCTCAAAAATTACCAAAACTGTGAGAAAGAGTGAGAGAGATTATAGTGGTTTTTCTTCAGCTGCCACCGTGGGTGCTTAAATGTGTTGGAGAGACGACTGTGTTTCGTGACAGCCTCACAAAGAGGAGGGGGGGGGGACCCGAGGGAAGTGGTGACTGTTCGCCTTCTCCAACCTCCTTAAAACACATTTTCCCATTTGTTACCAACTCCTGTGTCTTTCTAATTATGGCAGCTACTTATAGTTTGTGCTGTTTCCCTAGAATGGTCTTCAAGAACTTTATACACTTTATAAAGTACAGGGCTCTGCTTGTTCAGTTTACTCAAACGTCTGCTGACAGTGAGCTGAGCTGACCTGACCTTTCGCCGAGGCTGGCTGGCAGGCACTCGATACCACTTTTTCTCTCCACCTTAGCACTCTTGTGCCCTTGCTGGTCAGAGCAGATACAGAGAAGGCAGGCAGTGTAAAAGCCTGTTTACAGCACTTCCACAAGGGTAGGGTCTTATCTGCCCCACTCACCACTGTATCTTCTGCTTCTAGAACAGTGCCTGGCACATCTTAGGCAATGACTTTTGATTGTGTGAATAAGCGAAGTATTCTGTTCCAGCTTTTGAACCAGCTGTTTAACTCCAGTGTAGGGAGTCTGTAAGTTTTATCCTACGCCTGTTTCACCATGGAATTTGGGGAGCAGAAAACTTGCTTTCTAGTTTCACAGGCATACAGACAGAGGGGAAATTCTGACCTAGAATGGACCATGTGCAATGTCTCACTAGTACTTGATTGAGATGATGAGATTTGGGACTTTTCAGCTAAGATGATTAATGAGATTTTTGGACCTAGAGTTGAGTCTGTATTGGGTTGAGACTTTAAGGAATATTGGGATAGGGCAAATGTATTTTGTTCATAGGGAGATAGTGTGCATGCATGAAAGAGAAAGCAGGGGCATTCTTTCCAGCATTAAAAAAAATTATTAAATATTACATTACAGTTTAACCTTTAAAGTATGTACAGAATATGCTAAATCTGCCAAAACCATCTAGAATAGTGCTTCCTTCGATTCAAAATTTTGTTTTACTTTTTCCAGTTTTATTGAATATAATTGACATATAACATCATGAAAGTTTAAGATGTACAATGTGTTAATTTGATACACTTCTATATCATAAAATGATGACCACCATAGCATTAGCTAACATCTCCATTCAATCACATCATTATATTTCTTTTTTATGATGAGGACATTTAAGATCTCTCTTTCTTCACTTTCTTGAGAAACATGGTGGAATTGTACCATGTCCACCCCATGAATCCACTATTCCATTCATTCAGAACTTGGCAGAACTTGGAAAATTCGTGATCTCACTGTTCCGTCTTCCTTTGTTGACCTTCATTTGGCGGCTATGCCATGGTTCCCATCCAGTGCAGTGATTTTTGACAGAGACTGCAGGCTGTGGCCTGCTCCCTCCTACTATGCCTACACTGTCTCTCTAAAATACGGTATTGAGAGGAGATGGGAAACCTACTTTATCTGCCAGAGCCTGAGTAACAGGAACTTTCATTTTCTGGCTGTCTCCTTTCTACTTCAAGCTCAGCTTGTTGAGGCTTGAAGAGCTAAGATGGAATTACAATTCATGTCCCTGTTTTATTTCTCAACTCATCTTCCTGGATTCTGAAGACTGTGGTGGTTCCTGCCTCAGTTATATGTAGGAAACTTTCTTATTTGCAGGCTATGAAAGAGAATCAGGTGATCAAAATCTTTATCATCATCTATCCTATTTACACATATTTCTTGTGCTTTTCTATAGGAAATAGTTTCTGTAAGGGAAGACAAATGGGTCTGTGATCTTATCTACTCTCAGCATCATCTAGTCCTGGTCTCTCTTCCCTGGAGCCCGTCAATCACCAAGTGCTTTCATGTCATTCTTTGTAACCTTCTTTGTCTGAGATCCTTTTCTATCTGTATACCATCACCCTTACTCCAGGCCTGCCTTACTTCACCTCCAATCCCCTGATGGGCACAGTGACTAGAAAAATCGATGAGACACTCACTGCCCTTGGCTTCTAGTGATGGGCAATCTTTTTTTTTTTTTTTAACATCTTTGTTTTCTTATAGCACTAAAGTCTCCAATATGACTTTACATTTCACTTTATATTTTTCTTTTGTTGATTCATTTGTATAACTTCTGTCTCTACCACAAAAATACTTGTTGCTTTCCTTTTATAAGTCCCCAAATATGAGACTTGACTCCCACTTATGCCATGCTACCTTCTCTGAGATGGGGAACCTCTTTGCCCACAACTGCTCGCTTCTCATCTTCCTATCCACCCACTCTCATATTCCATATAAGTTAAAATTTTTCTTATAGGTTGATTTTTTTTTCTTTATGCCCTTAGTGATGATTCTATCTTTAATAGAAAGTTAAAAAATGACTCTTGGAGAAAGACCGTGATCAAGACTACATAGCATTTATCGAGTGCTTGCTGAGTGCTGGTATTACCGGGTGTTTCAAAACATCTAATTAAGAAGCCCCATGCTTTCTATATGCTCCTTCTAGATTTAAAAAAATCTATATAAATGCTTTTGGCTTGAGAACCATACTTGCTATGTGCTCCTTTCTAGATTAAAAAAAATCCATAATCTATAAATGGTTTTGGCTAGTGATAATGAACAGCAGCACTTTTTTTTCCAAAGCAAAAACACCAGAAGTTTGGAAAGGAATTTGCAAGTTGTGTTGTAATGCAACTGATCTCTTTCTTCCTGAGAAAGTTGGTTTCTTGCCAGAGCGTTCAATTCAGGCCCACGCAAACTGGGTGTATTTATAGAGGGCTGAATGAGGAAGAAAACATGATAAACTTTTCTCCCCAGTACAGCAGACAGTGGTAAACAATCACCAGGTGAATACCATGTAGCACACAACTTGGGGAATCAAATGCCACCTTGGTATATGGCAGCCAGACATCTACTAGGTTGAAGGGTTCCCCCTTGCCCCTGTAGGCAGACAGTTGAGGTCTGGAGACTCAGGAATGCTATTCTGGGTGATGGCAAGCCCTCAGAGGTTTCTTTGAGCACTCTTAGTGTGGGGCACATCTAGGAGAATATGCTCCCTAAAAGTGCCTCCAAATTCTTAATATAAAATGTTAAGAAAATCAGAATTTCTGCATTTAAAGTGCTTTAAGGGCCTTCCTTGTTGGCTCAGATAGTAAAGAATCTGCCTTCAATGCAGGAGACCTGGGTCAGGAAGATCCCCTGAAGAAGTGAATGGCAACCCACTCCAGTATTCTTGCCTGGAGAGTCCCGTGGACAGAGGACCCTGGTGGGTTACAGTTCATGGGGTCACAAAGAGTCAGACACAGCTGAGAGACTAACACACACAAAGTGCTTTAAAGTGTATGAGACTCTTTAATTTACATGACCGTGTGTATTTCTCACAAATATTCTGTGAGCTGGTTATTATTCATTTTGGTTCAGTTCAGTCGCTCAGTCGTGTCTGAGTCTTTCCGACCCCATGAACCGCAGCACACCAGGCCTCCCTGTCCATCACCAACTCCCGGGGTCCACCCAAACCCATGTCCATTGAGTCAGTGATGCCATCCAACCATCTCATCCTCTGTCGTCCCCTTCTCCTCCTGCCCTCAATCTTTCCCAGCATCAGGGTCTTTTCAAATGAGTCAGATCTTCTCATCAGGTGGCCAAAGTATTGGAGTTTCAGCTTCAACATCATTCCTTCCAATAGCACACCCAGGACTGATCTCCTTCAGAATGGACTGGTTGGATCTCCTTGCAGTCCAAGGGACTCTCAAGAGTCTTCTTCAACACCACAGTTCAAAAGCATCAATTCTTCGGCGCTCAGCTTTCTTCGCAGTCCAACTCTCACATCCATACATGACTATTGGAAAAGCCATAGCCTTGACTAGATGGACCTTTGTTGACAAAGTAATGTCTCTGCTTTTTATATGCTGTCTAGATTGGTTATAACTTTCCTTCCAAGGAGTAAGGGTCTTTTAATTTCATGGCTGCAATCACCATCTGCAGTGATTTTGGAGCCCAGGAAAATAAAGTCAGCCACTGTTTCCCCATCTATTTGCCATGAAGTGATGGGACCAGATACCATGATCTTAGTTTTCTGAATGCATTAATATTCTCTTTTATAGATGAAGATATTGACACTCAGATTTTAAGTGACTAAAAGGTTGCATTTACTCTAAGTTCTGTGATCTTTCTTCCACTCTTTGGAGGGAAGAAGAACCATTAAGACAGTCTCAGTATATGGCAGGTCATTGGAAGTAGCCTGGAACCAGTAGCTATACCTGTAGCAATTTCTGCCAGGGCAAGAGTGTGACAGTCCACAAAGATGTGTGTATAAGCTAAGAACTTGTAGAAAAATTTAAAATTACAACATAAATGGATGATAATATGTTGGAATGATTTGCACTTGGATGTACAATTCAGAATGCTTTGTTGCATATATGCTTTGTGTAGGGAAAAGTAATAATTTCCCAAAATAGGACTTCTGTTCCGTGTAAAATCTTACACCTGCATCTCTGGATGATGATTACAGTGACAACAACAATGATGATGCCTTTGATGATTGTAATATTTAAGTTAAAAGGCTGATCTGGGGAAAAAAAAAAAAGATGTGTGTATAAGGATATTTCAGTGGTGGTGTTTGCATGGAAAAATTAAAAGCAGCACACATGTCTATCAATAGGAGATTTATTATGTGAACTACACCGTTTTTATACAATGGAATAATCTGAAGCCATTAAAAATATTGTTAAAATTTTGTTATAGATAGAAAGCTATCTGTGATATACTGAGAAGTACAAAAAGCAGGTGATGAGATAGTACTAAAGTACAATCCAATTTTAACAAAAAATTAGCACATGTATAAAGGTATGTACAGGGAAAGAGTCTGTAAAACTACATATCAAAACATTAGCAATAGTTGGGTAGTTTTCATTTTATTTTCTACTTCTCTGTTCTCTTCCCAAGTACTTTTTAAAAATCATCTTTAAATCTGAAAAAGCAGTGTTCTGAGACACAGATTATAGTTACCCTACCCATCACAGCTATATGCATTTCTCTCATTTTTCCCATTAGCCTTCATGTTTTCAGACTCAGGGTGTCCGTGATTTTCATCTGTCATCATATAGCTTTGCCTTCTTCTCCATCTTTCGTTATCTTACTTCCCCTTATCTGGACATTTTCCTGTTACATTTTGCCTTTAATACACCATCAGCAGAGGGTAATCCCAAATATTCTGGGAATAAGGTACAGTAGCACATATATGGAGAAGGCAATGGCACCCCACTCCAGTACTCTTGCCTGGAAAATCCCATGGGCGGAGGAGCCTGGTGGGCTGCAGTCCATGGGGTCGCTAAGAGTCGGACACGCCTGAGCGACTTCACTCTCACTTTTCACTTTCATGCACTGGAGAAGGAAATGGCAGCCCACTCCAGTGTTCTTGCCTGGAGAATCCCAGGGACGGGAAGCCTGGTGGGCTGCCGTCTATGGGGTCGCACAGAGTCGGACACGACTGAAGCGACTTAGCAGCAGCAGCAGCACATATATAGTAGCTCTAAAATCAGTATTGCAGCTTCGAAGCAACATCTCTCGTAGTGGGTTGCTAGGTGCAGTCATTCAGAAGTTGAGCTTTCACTGGGAGGAGAGTGGTAAAGAGCCGTGGATGCTGGTTGTTTTGACTTAACTCAGAGATGTGTATGTGGTCTCCATTGCATGTTGTCTGCTACACCAGCTTCCAGCTAAACCCCACTAAGTTTGATTTGGGGAAAAAACTTTCAAATCTATGGAATAAATGTTGATTCCAGATATAATATCCAGACTCTATGAAATAAGACAGCCCTAATCTCTCAGAGACCAAAGATAAGGCCATCTGACAGCTTTGCAACGTCAGAGATTTTTCAGTCATTCCTTTACACACATGTAAAACCTTCAGACTTTCTTGCGAAAATAATCTTTATTTCAAAAACTAGCTTTGAAGTTTGAAAATCAAAGCAGACCAGCTGTTTCTCAGCACAGAGAGGACTTTTCTGAAACTGCTAGAAAGCTAATAAGGATTTCAAAGGCCGGTGATAACTTAACTCTAATACCCAGCGTACACGGAGCACTGGGGGTGGGTACAAGCTGTTTACTGCAACCAAGACATTAACTAGGGAGTCTGCCAAGCCTAGTTCTTGTTTTCCCCTCTTTTCCTTTCTCTCAGAATCTGTTTTTCGACTTCCTCTCACAATCTCCTGGCTTCTTTCTTTGCCTTACCTTTCATTTTTTCCCTTATTTTCCCAATTTTTCTCTTAGCTCTCCGTCCACATCTTTTTATTTAACCACCTCATTGCCCAAACTTGCTGTAGCATAAACCTGGACTATATTTTAACCACTTATTATATCTTTTGAATGGAGTTTCCCTCCCCCTGTTATTTTTCTAGAGGAGATGAAGTGAATATTTTATATTTATTCCACAAAAACAAATACAAACTAGACTAAATCAAGTGGTTTCTTGTGTGTGGCCCCCATTGATTTTTTTTCCCTCTGTGGGTCAGTGGCCCTTGGGAGAATAATGGTCCCCACCCTTGCACTAAGGGGTCTTGCCAATTTAATTCTTCAGAAAAGGAGATGAATAACAGTATGGACAATTAGTTACTGTGGGTGGGAGAAGGAATTTGACTGGAGGCCATTTTCTTTGGAAAGAGATAGGAAAGCACAAGAGGTTGCAATAGTTTTACTTGTGAAAACTACAGGGTATGAAACGACTTGGTGGAAAGTTTAGCCAAGAACGGGAACATCTGGGGCTTATTCATGGTTTTGCAGAAGTTTTTGAAGTTTTTTTATTAGCTGGGTTGACCTCAGATTGAGGAGGAGATTTTTCAACTGTTAAACAGTTTTTTCTTTGCATTCCTAAAGTCATATTGTGCTCAGCTTGTTAATATCTGCACAGGGGGCCTTGGGCAGAGTCGCCAAGCCGAGCGGCATGCTTTTGGGACATATTTCCCCAGAGCTGGTATTTCCTTTTCTTGTTGAGGATTTGCATGTGTCCCTTTCATCCATGCACACAGCAGATTCCTCTGCAAATAATTGCATTTGACATCACAGTTGTTGGAGAAGATGCGGAGTGGGGGAGGGAATCCCATTTCCCCTACACTGAGACAGCTGGAGGGAGGAAGCAGGTTAGACAGGGACATACATAAACATACCTGGAATGCAGCAGCAGGTAATTCTGTCTGTGTTAGTCATGATAATAACTTGCATGTTGGAATATCAACGACATAGATTCCAAGATGTCTAGAATTCAGAAAGGGGGAAAAAAACCCACAGATCGACACCTAGCATCTCACAGATTTACTGAGCCTGATGCTGGAAACACTGGCAAACATATTTAGTTAGTATCAGTGGAGCATGTTCCAAGGCACTTTTCCCTAATTTTTTCTAGGGAAGGATTGTAGGTCATTTATTTGGAGCTTCTGGCGGCCACAGCAAGAACATCCTGCAGGGAGACCACTACCCACTCCACCCAGCTCTCAATAGGCTGAAAGGGAGGGGATGTCATCAGTAGAGGTTCCTATTATTTGGGACCCTCAGAAAGGCAGACTCTCCAAAAAAGAGTGTTTGTTCAGGGCATGACAGTGCTGAGAAAAGTGAAAAATAATCTATGCCCTAACACTGTGACCAGAAATAACTTTGTGTTAGAAATTAACCAGTACTGCCTAAACAGAAGCCTTCATTCTTAATGTCTGCAAAATGTTCTGTGGCTAAAACTCTTGGAGGTAAGTCAGTGATTTTTTTTTTTTCTATTAACTGCCAGGCCCACAAAGGTTTCATGCAAGCAAAAGAATTCAAACAAATTTCCAAAAATTTGACATTTAAAAATTTGGGGGATTATTCTGACACAGATGTTCTGTGTTCTGTATTGGGTTTGTGGTCTATGCCAGGCTCCTTGATTAACAGCTAGAAGACATAGACAGTTCAATAAATCAACACATAGTACTTGAGCTCCTATTCTAAATGCTTATTGTTTATTTAGCCACTGAGTACCAGGCACTTGGCTAGGCCCTGGGAATCTGTAGAGGCACAAAGATGAATCAGACACAGTTCCACCCTCAAAAAGTCATTAGTCTCATGGAGGAGACAGACAGAGACACAAATAATTACAATACAAGGCAGAATGTGATTGGGATTTTAAGACAGGCCCAAACAAAGTGTTGTGGGAGCACAGATGAAACAGATTCAGCTACAGAGACATTACTTTGCCAACAAAGGTCCGTCTAGTCGAGGCTATGGTTTTTCCAGTGGTCATGTATGGATGTGAGAGTTGGACTGTGAAGAAAGCTGAGTGCCAAAGAATTGATGCTTTTGAACTGTGGTGTTGGAGAAGACCCTTGAGAGTCCCTTGAACTGCAAGGAGGTCCAACCACTCCATCCTAAAGGAGACCAGTCCTGGGTGTTCATTGGAAGGACTGATGCTGAAGCTGAAACTCCAGTACTTTGGCCACCTCATGTGAAGAGTTGACTCATTGGAAAAGACTCTGATGCTGGGAGGGATTGGGGGCAGGAGGAGAAGGGACGACAGAGGATGAGATGGCTGGATGGCATCACTGACTCGATGGACATGAGTTTGAGTGAACTCCGGGAGTTGGTGATGGACAGGGAGGCCTGTCATGCTGTGATTCATGGGGTCACAAAGAGTCGGACATGACTGAGCAACTGAACTGAACAGGAATTGGGGAAGAATCTGTGAAGGAAATGACATATGAGATGATTCTTGGAAGATACATAGAATTTTAACTGAGGAGGTTACACAAGGCTAAGAGCATAGCATGGACAAAGCATGGAGGTGTGAAACCATATGGTGTATTTGGAAGACGGGAATTAGTGAAGGTACCTGGAGAGGGTTGTGAGAGTTGGGGGACTCACTGGAATTGTAGCTTGGGCAGTTATGAACTTGAGTTAGCAGCCTGAGAGAAAAGTCTAACCACAGATTCTTTTTAAAAAAATATCTGAACCATACCATTCCTTTGAAGCCAGGTCCCTTGGGGACAATATTAGAACTCTGCATCTACTCTTAGGATCCACAATTAAATTTAGAGGCAAGGTTTTCATATATACCTACACTAGAAAACAGAAAGACGTGCATACTATACGATACAGTATGCATGGACACCAACTGAAGAGTGGAAGGAGGAAAGCACAAGGTATATTATTGGTGATTCATTGTTCTTGAGGCCAACTTGGAGCCTTGGTATATCCCCCCCTGCCATTCAAATATCACACCCTTCCTAGACAAACACTGCCACAAACCACAAACAGACTTCTTTTATCAACACTAATGGATGGGAAGGAAGGGAACAGAGAAGAAAAGGCTGGTGGGTGAAGGAACAATCAATTCATTTTTAGGTTCGAGAATGAAAAAATTAACTGATCATAAATTCCAAGTGATTGGTTTTTCTCCTGTTTTATTATGAATAAAGGATCTGTTCACATTTTTAAAGTAACACCTCATAGTACAAAATGGAATAAGCAGGTAGGCCAGATTCCTTTTGTGTGTTTGTAAAGGTGTGAGAATAGTAGTTTGTCTAACACACATCTGGACTCCCTAGGGGACAAAAACCCTTCTCATCATGTAGGAACACGTAAATTTGACACTTCCTGCTGTATTGAAAATAGATTCAATTAAAATATCTAGTAATGACTCATTTTGATGATCAGGTGCTTACACATCCTTATTATTTTGCCTTCCAGAGTGTAATAGATTTGAAAGACAATCCCTGGGTGAATTTATGTTGCCCCTAGTAGAGTTTCTTTCTGGGCGTCATTGTGGAAGTCATCATGGATGGCCTGCGAGAGGAAGCCCTGGGGAGAGTGGAGTTTACTAAGAGTGAACTTCCTTACTCTCCCTTTGGATCTGGTTGGCTAAGGCATCTACTGCCTTTTAGAGCATCATTCTTCCCGGTACATTTCCATTGCCCTACACTACGAGCAGCAGTGCACCTGTCTTGTGCTGGAAAGGAAATAAGTGTCAAAGTGAGAACAAAGTAAGGACAGTTGGCTCATTCCAAGTTCATGTGGGACTGGAATACAACTGCTCTTCCCAGCGTGTTGGAAGGGGAAAAGACAGCCACATGGGGAAGGAGTATTAAATTGTGGCTTGTGTCCAGATCCATTCCAGCTATCATCCCTTTAAATCACTCCAAAATAATGCCAAGTTCATATTTAGAAGTGAATTTTCCAGAGAGCCTACCTTCTGAATAGCAAGGGGAGATCTACTAGTAAAACCATGTAAGTCACCCCCGGCCCCCAGTCAAAACTAGATTGATGCAAATGCAAAGGGTCAGGGCTCCAGAAGTTTCTGCTTTGAATAAGATGTGATGCCAAGGTTGCAGTGACTTTGGGAGCATTAAAGGTCCCATGGCACTTCTTAAAGGAGAGTTTGCCCAGACCGCCTTGGCCAGTGTTCACATCTGGTAATTGCATCTGTTGACATTGGCTCGCCTTGTCCTTTCAGCGGCATACAATATTGCCTCGCTCGCATCCTGTCTCAGACCCTTGCATGGTGTTGCTATATGCTGTTAAATAGCAGTTGCATCTCACCCAGTGGGGAATGCATGTGGAAATCCTTCAGGGAGAGTGGTGCAATAGAAATGTTGGATCGACGGTGTTTTTTCTTTCGTGAGCCAGGAAGTGTTAGTGTAAGAAACAGAGTCAAACACTGTGCAGACTAACCGTTAATGTGTGCAGCAGAGTAAGAAACCACCATATGCAAGGCAAGATATGTCAGGGATCAACAAGACCCCTTAGAGATAGGGAAATGAAAGCAATGTTTTTTGAAGTAATCTTGGGGCATGCCCTATAAGTTCAGAGTACCATCTAAAGAATTTTGGAGTTTCTGGAAAGTAGAAAGCTTCTATTGGCATGGGTCTCTGCAGTTTACAAAGTCCTTTTTATATACACAAGCACATTTAATTCCCATAACCCTGTGAGGTAGGTATTACTGTTATCCTAATTTTATAGCATGGGAAACTAGAGATTTGTGAGGTTCAGAGATCTGCCGAAGGTTTCACTTCCAGTAAGTGGAGGAAACAAAGGAGTTAGGAATCCGGGTCCTCAGACTCCAAATGCTTTACTCTTTGCAGTATACCAGGGCGTAATGAATGTGTTGGTTGTGGTTTGATAAACAAATCATGGGTCTGGCATATCATCTTAGGTACATTTTAAACATTGAGGTCCTAAATTTCTTGGGAATTCTGGAAAGCCCAGGTAGTTTTGACACCTCAAAGTTAGGACCAAAATTTCAAAATGTTAACTCTTTTTTATTTATTTTTTTAAAGAAACCTTTCTAAAGTAGACTTCCTTACCTTTTATGACTACACTGTACAATATAGAGAGAGATGCTTTAAGGTGTCGCTTCAGTGTCCAAGACTCTTGGCTACCTCTGCCTTTGGTTCAGGGCTTTACCTGGTAGCTTAGTGGTAAAGAATCTGCCTGCAGTGCAGGAGACACAGGAGATGCAGTTCGATCCCTGGGTTGGGAAGATCCCCTGTAAAAGGGCAAGACAACCCACTCCAGTATTCTTGCCTAGAAAATCCCACGGACAGAGGAGCCTGGCAGGGCCACAAAGAGTCAGACATGACTAAAGCACTCACACATGCAATGCATTTGTCTGATGCCAAGTCCTCCAGTCCTCACAGAGTAACTCAAAGAAGTATTGTCTAGCTGGCCTATTTTCATTTTCTGTTCACTTCTGCATTGTTGGATAGATAATGATATTTTGCATCCATACAAGAGTGAGTATAGATTGGAAATCACTAGTTCTACAAGTAAGTAGTTCAGTTATCTGTTGGGATCTGTCTGTTCCAATATAAATTCATTGTTATGAAATACTGCCTATAAGAGCCATGAGCATGGAATTAGGAAAGAGGAAGAGAAAAGAGCTCATGCAGACTATAGAAGGAAAAAGTGTGTATAAGTTGAGCAAAACAACACATTTCCGGGGGGAACAACATAAAACAAATATTGAAAAAACTGAAAGACATGGGATGGAAAAGAGAAATCTCAGAAGAGTAGTAATTGAGTTTTTAGAAGTATCAACTTGAACTTCCTGTAGTTAATGTGTCTCCCAGCTAATGGCATGATTACAGTGGCTGAAAGCTAGGATAAGAAAGGAATCTGGGAAGACATTGCTGGCTTCCTATTGGGTTTTGATTAAGGGCAGGCATTTTCATCAAAGCTTGTTTTTTCTCCTTTGTCACATTGACTGGCACTTCTCCCTTTTTTACAAAGAGATTTTTAACCACTTTAGTGAAATATAATTTACATTTAATAAAATTCACCCATTGTTGTTCAGTCATTCAGTTGTGTCCGACTCTTTGAGACCCCATGGACTGCAGCACACCAGGCTTCCCTGTCCTTCACCAACTCCTGGAGCTGGCTCAAACTCATGTCCATTGAGTCGGTGATGCCATCCAACCATCTTGTCCTCTCATCATCTTCTCCTGCCTTCAATCTGTCCCAGCATCAGGGTCTTTTCTAATGAGTCAGCTCTTTGCATCAGGTGGCCAAAGTATTGGAGCTTCAGCTTCATCATCAGTTCTACCAATGAATATTCAGAATTGATTTCCTTTAGGATGGACTGGTTGGATCTCCTTGCAGTCCAAGGGACTCTCAAGAGTCTTCTCTAACACCACAGTTCAAAAGCATCAATTCTTCAGCGCTCAGTCTTCTTCACGGTCCAACTCTCACACTAATACATAACCACTGGAAAAACCATAGCTTTGATTATATAGACCTTTGTTAGCAAAGTAATGTCTCTGCTTTTTAATATGCTGTCTAGGTTTGTCATACATACAGTCTGAAGAGTGTTACTAAGTGTATACAGTTGAGCAACCATCACCCCAATCCAATTTGGAACATTTCCATCAGCCCAACAATTTCTCCATGCCTGTTTGGAGTCACTTTCTGTACTCATTCCCAGCCCCAAGCAATCACTAAACTGCTTTCTGTCCCTATAGATTTACCTTTTCTGAATATTTCATATAAACACAATTATATAAAATATGGTCTTCTGTGCCTGGCTTTTTTTCACTTAGCATAATGTTTTTGAGGTTCATTTATGTTGTAGCATATATCAATATTTTGTTCCTTTTTATTGCTGAGTAGTCTTTCAGTGTCTGCGTATATACCCCATTTTGTTTATCCATTCACCAATTTTGGTAAATGTTTCTGGATTTGGACTACTATAAATAATGCTGCTATGAACATTCATGTAGAATGCTTTGTATAGACATATGTGCCATGGTCTGTGTGCAGATTGGAAAAGAATTTCCAGATACAGTATTTCAGAAAGGAGTGAGTTTATGAAAAACAAAGATTAGAGATAATCAGGGCACTGCGAGCTCAGGAGGCTGAGCTCCTGACAGACCAGGGAGAGCTGACCGTTGGAACAGCAGGCTGGCTCAAGGGAGAGTTGACCCCTTTCATAGGCTAGCAGCCAATTTTTGTAGCTTCAAAACAAATACAATTCCTGCTGGAAGGGTGGCATTAGGTGATTGGTTAGGGTGGGTATTTTTACCTAATATGGGGTCAGGGAGCTGGCCAATTTAGATCAGGGTGGCTCATGGCAGTGGCTGCTGTGGGTTCAGTCATTTCCAGAGATGACCTTATTCTGGGCTCCATGTCTGTGGCCTTGGAACAAGGCCTTGCACCTGTGACCTTGGTCTGGGACTCCACAGTATGTTTTAATTTCTTCTGGGTAGATACCCAGGAGGGTCATATGATAAATAAATGTTTAACTTTTTAAGAAACTCTAAACTGTTTTCCAAAGTGATTGTACCATTTGACGGTCCCACAAGCAATGTGGGAGAGCTCTAATTTGTCTGTATCCTATTCAGCACTTGGTACTCTCATTCTTTGAGTGTAGACTTTTAGGTAGATGTGTAGTAGTATCTCATTGTGGTTTTAATTTGTGTTTCCGCAGTGGGTCATGGTGGTAAGCACATTTTCATGTGTTTCTTGGCAATCTGTATATATTCTTTAATGAAATGCCTGCTCAGTCATTTTGCATGGATATTTTATAGTTTAAATAAGAGAAGATAAGGGGAAAAAATGTGACTATGCTAGGAGATTATACACTCCTCTCTTCTACATGTTAATTAGCTTGTTTCTCTTTCAGTTGTTTTGGGGCTTTTGTTTGTTTTGTTTTGAATAAGTGAAGGACTAAAATGGTCCATAATAGTTCCCTGGGTTAAACAGAATTTCTGAAGACACTGATAATCTTCTAAGTAGAGTTTCTCTGTAGTGGGTGTGTGAAAATCGCTCAGTCGTGTCCAACTCTTTACAGTCCATGGGATTCTCCAGGCCAGAATACTGGAGTGGGTAGCCTTTCCCTTCTCCAGGGGATCTTCCCAACCCAGGGATCAAACCCAGGTCTCCCGCGTCACAGACGGAATCTTTACCAGCTGAGCCACCAAGAAACTTACCGTAAATTACTATGGGTGACATATTACAAAATACTTTTACATGTATCATCTCAATGATTCCTCACAGTTGCTCTAGTAGGTACTATAGTCAGTCATCTACCTGAAGTTTCCACATCTGTGGATTCAACCCACCTCAAATCGAAAGTATTCAGAAAAAAAAAAAAAATTCCAGACAGTTCCAAAGAGCGAAACGTGAATTTGCCGACCATGGGCAACTATTTAGAGAGCACCTTACATCACATTTACAACTGTATTAGATATTGCAAGTAATCTATAGATGATTTAAAGTATACAGAAGGATGTGCATAGGTTGTATGCAAATACTTTGCCATTTTATATAAGGGTTGTGAGCACCTGAGGATCCTGGTATCCACGTGGGGAACTAGAATGAAAACCCCATGAATACGGAGGGATGACTGCATTTTAATCTGCTTATGACAGATGAGACTGATTAGGGAAGTGACTTGTATATGTGTAATCAGTTGGCAAGTTGGTAGAGCTGAGTTTTGACCCCAGGTCTGGCTCCCAATCCTCTACTCTGTCCACTCGATCAGGCAACCACATGTAAAGGTCCACTCTGGTTTTTTGTATCAGAATTTCAGCCAAGCCCAGATTAGTAACTTCAGGATATCACTTGTGGGAATAGCTGTTTGATAAACTTGCAGGAAGTATTTCCTCCATTACCTGATTGAATGGTTTTGCCCATTTTCCCTTGGCCCAGATGTTTGGATTTCTGTATTATGGACAGCTTGATTGTAATCTGGAAACAATGAGGACTCAGAACATCTGTTGAGAGGAGGAAAGCTAATAGATGAGATGGCATATTCTGATTGGATATTATTTTAGGAACAAGTCAGTTTACATAAAACCAATTAAACAATGTTTGACAAAATGCTAAGTTGTAGAATCAAAATATTGTCCAAAACTTAAATGGAGAAATAAGAATACTAGTGTCTATAATATTGGAGAAATTATTGTTTAATTTCTTATATTCAGTGTCCTCTAATGTTTTGAGAATGTTTTATTGTTGGGTTTGGGTAACAGTTCTGCATCATTCAAGAGCATACTTTAAAACGTTTGTCTGTTTTGCCTCATAAATCACTGAGAATGCACCAGAATTTCAGTATTATAATATTCATATGAAGACTCCCAAACTGCTTCACGTGTCAGATACCACATGAACACAGAGAAACACATCCTTTGTTAGATGATGTGGCTTGTTAGGGTTGGAAATTGTGGTTATTATTACTGGGATATGCAAAAGAAATATAAAACACAGTGCCTTCCCCTAAAGATTTTGCAAGTATTAAAGCTGTCAATATTCACGCACAGAGAATAATTAGCAAATGATATAAGTCAGAACCTAAGAAACTGCTAAATGGAGCGCAGGAACATAAAATTTGTGACAAGAAAAGGATCACTGGAAGCTGAGTGCTATGGCCAAAACAGCTAGCACAGTACTGCACTCTAGCTATTTATCATCAAGTATACTAACGTTTGGGCTTCCCTGGTGGGTCAGATGGTAAAGAATCTGCATGCACTGCAGGAGACCTGGGTTCATTCCCTGGGTTGGGAAGATCCCCTGGAGGAGGAAATGGCTACCCACTCCAGTATTCTTGCCCTGAGAATTCCATGGACAGAGGAGCCTGGCAGGCTATCATCCATAGGGTCACACAGAGTCAGACAGGACTGAAGCTACTAAGCAGCAGCAGAAGACTAGAGTTTAACAATTACTTAATACAGGTTAATTGTAGAAATTTAGAAATTACATAAAAGTCAAAATAACTTAGTTCACTCCTAATCCTACCACCCAGAGATAATCACTGTTTGGACACATACTAATTGTATACGAGTTACCTTCAAACTAGTAAATATTAGCTGCTCTTAAAATAAATGGACAAAAACTCCTCTATCCTGAAAAGCGGTCATTATCATTCATCTGCTCTAGCAATATACCTCTGAGTGTGTTTCCCAGAAATTTTACTGATATGGTGTTAAAAAAAAAAAAAGAAAAAAAAAACTGTTCTTTCAACAAGCAGATGGAAAGATGCTCAAAATCACTAATCATTCAGTTCAGTTCAGTTCTGTCACTCAGCCGTGTCCGACTCTTGGCGACCCCATGAATCACAGCATGCCAGGCCTCCCTGTGCATCACCAACTCCCGAAGCCTATTCAGACTCATGTGCATCGAGTCAGTGATGCCATCCAGCCATCTCATCCTCTGTCGTCCCCTTCTCCTCCTGCCCCCAATCCCTCCCAGCATCAGAGTCTTTTCCAATGAGTCAACTCTTCACATGAGGTGGCCAAAGTATTGGAGTTTTGGCTTTAGCATCATTCCTTCCAAAGAAATCCCAGGGCTGATCTCCTTCAGAATGGACTGGTTGGATCTCCTTGCAGTCCAAGGGACTCTCAAGAATCTTCTCCAACACCACAGTTAAAAGCATCGTTAGGAAGATGCAAATCAAAGCCACACTGAGATCCACCTATTTGGGTGCCTTGTTGTTGTTTAGTTGCTAAGTCATGACTGACTCTTGCGACCCTGTCAGGCTCCTCTGTCCATGGGATTTCCCAGGCAAGAATACTAGAGTGGGTTGCCATTTCCTTTTCCAGGGGATATTCCTGACCCAGGGATCAAACTCTCATCTCCTGCATTGGCAGGCAAATTCTTTACCATTGAGCCACCAGGGAAGCCCATTTGGGTGCCTACTGTCAATAAAAACAGTAAATAACAAGTGTTGTCAAGACGGTGGAGAAACTGGGATCCTTGTGCCCTGTTGATGGGAATGTAAGATGGTGCAACCACCATGGAAAACAGTATGGTGGTTCCTCAAGAAATTAAATATTAAATTACTGTATGATATAGCAATTCCATTTCTGAGTATATATTCAAAAGAATTGAAAGCAGAATCTCAAAGAGATATTTGCATACCCATGTTTATAGCAGCATTATTTACAATAGCCAAGAGGTAAGAGAAACCCAAATGTCCATCAATGGATAAATGGATAAACAAAATGTAGTATGTACATGCAATGAAATATTATTCAGCCTAGGAGGAAATCCTCTCACTTGCTACAACATGGATGAACCTTGCGGGCATTATGCTGAGTGAAATAAGCCAGGCACAAAAGGACAATACCATATTATTATACTTACATGAAGTATCTAGAGGAGTCAAATTCATAGAGACAGAAAGTAGAACATTGGTTGCCGGGGGCTGGGAGAAGGGAGAAATGGGAAGTTGTTGTTTAATGGATGAGAAGTTTTAGTTTTGCAAAATGAAAATGTTCTGGAAATTGGGTGCACAGCAATGTGAGCATACATAACACTGGTGAACTATATATTTTTAAATGGTTAAGATGGTAAATGTTATGTGTATTGGACCACAATTTACATTTTTTTCAGAAGCATTCCATATGCTCACCTAAGGATTAAACAGTAGATGAAATAAAATTTGTTTACATCAGGACTTAGAACCTTTACTATGCTAATATGCATTATGACACTTCATGAAGAGATGTAGCATAATGTATTTTCCCAACTTATCTGACCATGGATCTCTTTTTCCACAGTATTATGGAACAAGGGAAAATATATTAAGGATTTCTCCTTAGGAAATATTACTACAAAGTGTTGGTGATTTAATAACTCACCTCTCCAACAGACATTTTATTTCAGGAAGACACCTGAGATGATCAATGTTTATCCCAAAGGAATGTGTCTCTAGAGTTGGAATGTCAAGCCCTGCAAGTACCTAAGAAGGAAAAGATTTGGGGACACAGCACCTCTCAGATCTCTACTTGTCCGCAACCAACTCTTCTGCCTGCTTGCAAGTTCAGCCCTGCAGTTTGGCAGTTGAGAGGGGAGGCCATCAAGCGTAGAAAGTATTCTTAGGGAGGGGACAATCTTTAGTATCTCATTATAAAGTTTCATGGTTTCATTAAGGCATCCAGTCATTCTAGCATAGACAGGAGGCCCTCCTAAGCAGGAACTTCAATGCAGTGCTGGAACCTTTGGATGAACAGGATTCAGGTCAAGGGAAAGACAATTCTCTGGGTTGAGTATCTTGCTGTGTAATTCAAAATGAGAGGTTGCTAGTAGGTTTAAATGTAGTTGAGTTAAAGGAGGATGTCATAGTTAAAAGCCAAGAATTTCCTCTAGGAACAGGTGAAAAAACAGCTGACATTCCCAATTGTTTTTCTGTTTAAAATGACTTTTCCAGACCTAGAGCCTGTAAGCATTTTATTAACATTTGATTAGCAATTATTCCTTACTGTGTTGAAGCTAAAATTAGATCAGGTTTCCTTGCATCGCCACACACACACACAAAAATAATCCTGAGTTCACAAAGAATCATTCGAAAATAATTTCCCCTTTTCCTGTCCTTACCTCTTCTTAACAATCTCTAAAAATCATAGCCTGTCAGAGCTAGAAAAGACTTGGAGCTCATGCAGTCCAAACCCCTCGTTATATATGTGGGGAAACCAAGGCTCAGAGAAGGGGAGAGATTTCCCCCAAGACCCAGAGAGTGTCAAAGCCGAGAAGACCTGCCTGTCCTTGCAGTACACTGTGCTACCCCATTAGAAGATGATCTGCAGGGGCCCAGTATAGCTATGACTCCAGATCAAACTTGTTTATAATTTATTAGACAGGCAAAGAGCAAGGGTTTTTATTTGAAAGCCAGAATGCAATTTCTCTTAGGTAATACAATTTGTAGGCTGAACATGAAACTTAAAACCTGAAATAAATCAGCATTCACAGCATGTAAGAATGTACAGTCAACTATAATGTGACATTTTGTTTTATGTGTAAACATATAGCAATTAGGTCAGATCTATCCGCTGGAATTACTTGGTGGCTTTGATTTGTGCGGATGCCTATAGCAGATTTATTCAGATTCTGAAGGGAATTGTTATTGTGAATTATCAGGTTTTATAGGAACTCTGTATTTGTAAATGATACACAGGCTATGTAGCTTAATAAAAACCAGGAAATAGTTTACTTGATAGGAAAGTTTGGTAAGAATATAATATAGATAAAATGTATGTTGCGTAAAAAATGGGGGTGGGGTACTTTTTGGTAATGTTCATATTCACTTACTAATTAACATACTGGTGTGTATGTATTTAAGGTCATGTGCTATTAACCAGTTTAAGAGCTATCACCAATCAACCAGTTATTAGGATGACACTTCAGATGTCAACCTTGGGAGTCATTATTCTGTAATCTATGGGACTCACACTTGGTAGCTCAGATGGTTAAGAATCTTCCTGCAATGTGGGAAAGCCAGGTTCGATCCCTGGGTTGGTAAGATCCCCTGGAGAAGCGAATGGCAACCCACTCCAGTATTCTTGCCTGGAAAATTCTATGGAAAGAAGAGCCTGGTGGGCTACAGTCCATGGGATCACAAAGAGTTGGACATGACCGAGCAACTCACTTGGGAGTCTGATGTCAACCAGTGGTATATTTCATTGTTCTCTTCAGGGATTCTTAGTATATTAGAATATTTAGAATTGGGACATGTGGGTTTCAAGAGTTTCTTGGGAGAAGCCATCAACTACATAAACAAGCCCAATGCAGGTGTTGAGATAGGTTCAGTCTAGTTGTTTTACGATTGCTAAACTTTATCTATACAACAACCTCAGATGCAAAGGTTATAAACAATAGGAACAACAACAAAAAGAAAGGTGGCATTAACTATTGTTAAAATGCCTAACCCATCAACACTAAAAGGCAAACCGATTAAGCCATATCTTCCCCTTGTCCTAGACTCCAGGTTCCTGGTATGATTGACAGATGTCAATAAGATGCAGTAGTGCAAACGAGAAGCCTAATTAGCAGCTCTTTCATAAAGAGAATTACTAGTTTCATAACTGTGTAGTACTTGGAAGAAGCAGTACAGAATGGCTGTACTCCTACAGCCAATGCCCACAGGGAAGTCTGTTAACTCAGAGCCCAGGGAGGCAATCCCTATAGAGAGATTGTCCACAGAATCACTTGTTTTCCGTAGATGTTTGAAATGTAATTAGAATTTACCATTTTTCTGTTTGTGTAAAAATAGGCTCCAAAATATTACATGTGGTGTCTTTTACCTATGGATTGGAACAGATAAAACAGATAAATCCAACCAGGTTTAGAAGTAGGCTTTTGTTGAATTTGTACTTATCAGAAAGCTAGCACTGTTAGTTTAAAGGAAAGAGTATAGCCATGTTCCAAAAGCATCAGATGATAATATTTCCCTTGTAAGATGAAACTGGAAATATGATGGAAATTTCAGAAATATAACAATCTCATTTGCCAAGTTTCCCACTTGGGATCCAGAGAGTCACTCACACAGCACTATTACTATTAACAGTAGGAGTGAATTCAACTCCCCCAGGAAACCATAACTTTCCAATACATTATTCATGGTTTAGGAATCATTTTCATTTTCTACCTCAAGAATTTAGCCAAATGACAACTGTTTACTGAATTCTTTTTCCCAGTGTTTCATCATGTACTAAAATTCTACAGGCCCTTGTCATACCAGGACTAGCAATGTTGCTTCTCCTTGATGGCCCTTCTCCTCGCATGACTCGCTTTCCATGGTCTGAATGAGTACTGAAAGCAAATCCATGAGAGATTCTTGTGGAAGTTGAGGTCACTGAGATTTTGGTGAAATAAGATAATTGATACGCTGTGCTGTGCTTAGTTGCTCAGTCGTGTCTAACTGTTTGTGACCCCGTGGACTGTAGCCCACTAGGCTTCTCTGTCCACAGAGTAGAATTTTTCAGTGACCTTTTCAATTCTAGCAATAGAAAGTTTGTTTCTAAATTTGGGGTTGCAAATTTTTCCTAATTAGTTGTTTCCATTTTTTTCTCTTTTTATTGAGAAATAAAATACACATACTACAAAATTTATCTTATTAAAATATATGGTCTACTGGTTATTAGTATATTGACCAAGTTATGCAACCTTCAGTTCAGTTCAGTTCAGTCGCTCAGTCGTGTCCGACTCTTTGCGACCCTATGAATCGCAGCACTCCAGGCCTCCCTGTCCATCACCAACTCCCGGAGTTCACCCAGACTCACGTCCATCGAGTCAGTGATGCCATCCAGCCATCTCATCCTCTGTCGTCCCCTTCTCCTCCTGCCCCCAATCCCTCCCAGCATCAGAGTCTTTTCCAATGAGTCAACTCTTCACATGAGGTGGCCAAAGTACTGGAGTTTCAGCTTTAGCATCATTCCTTCCAAAGAAATCCCAGGGCTGATCTCCTTCAGAATGGACTGGTTGGATCTCCTTGCAGTCCAAGGGACTCTCAAGAGTCTTATCCAACACCACAGTTCAAAAGCATCAATTCTTGGGCGCTCAGCCTTCTTCACAGTCCAACTCTCACATCCATACATGACCACAGGAAAAACCATAGCCTTGACCAGACAGACCTTTGTTGGCAAAGTAATGTCTCTGCTTTTGAATATGCTATCTAGGTTGGTCATAACTTTCCTTCCAAGGAGTAAAGCGTCTTTTAATTTCATGGCTGCAGTCACCAGCTGCAGTGATTTTGGAGCCCCAAAAAATAAAGTCTGACACTGTTTCCACTGTTTCCCCATCTATTTCCCATGAAGTGATGGGACCAGATGCCATGATCTTCGTTTTCTGAATGTTGAGCTTTAAGCCAACTTTTTCACTCTCCACTTTGACTTTCATCAAGAGGTTTTTTAGTTCCTCTTCACTTTCTGCCATAAGGGTGGTGTCATCTGCATATCTGAGGTGATTGATATTTCTCCCGGCAATCTTGATTCCAGCTTGTGTTTCTTCCAGTCCAGCGTTTCTCATGATGTACTCTGCATGTAAGTTAAATAAGCAGGGTGACAATATACAGCCTTGACGTATTCCTTTTCCTATTTGGAACTGTTGTTCCAAACAGGAAATATGTCTGTTGTTCCATGTCCAGTTCTAACTGTTGCTTC
Organism: Bos javanicus; assembly: GCF_032452875.1. Taxonomy (NCBI): domain Eukaryota; kingdom Metazoa; phylum Chordata; class Mammalia; order Artiodactyla; family Bovidae; genus Bos; species Bos javanicus. Next base: position 17,565,188 of record NC_083897.1, on the reverse strand, counting down.
CTGACCTGCATACAGATTTCTCAAGAGGCAAGTCGGGTGGTCTGGTATTCCCATCTCTTTCAGAATTTTCCACAGTTTATTGTGATCCACACAGTCAAAGGCTTTGGCATAGTCAATAAAGCAGAAATAGATGTTTTTCTGGAACTCTCTTGCTTTTTTGATGATCCAGCAGATGTTGGCAATTTGATCTGTGGTTCCTCTGCCTTTTCTAAAACCAGCTTGAACATCAGGAAGTTCATGGTTCACGTATTGCTGAATCCTGGCTTGGAGAATTTTGAGCATTACTTTACTAGCATGTGAGATGAGTGCAATTGTATGGTAGTTTGAGCATTCTTTGTCATTGCCTTTCAACCATCACCACTATCTAATTCCAGAACATTTTCATCACCCCAAAAAAGAAAACCCATATTATTAGCAGTCAGTCCTCATTCCCCCCTCCCCCAACTTGTGGGAACCACTAACTACTTTCTGTTCCTATGAATTTGCCTATTCTGAACATTTTATATAAATGGCATCATATAATGTATGGTCCTTTTAACTGACTTATTTCACTTAGCATAATGTGTTCAAGGTTCACCCATGTTGCAGTATGTATTAGTGCTTTATTCCTTTTTCATGGCTGAGTAATATTCCATTGTGTGGATACACTATATTTTATGTATCCATTAATTCACTGATGGACATTTGGGTTGTTTCTACCTTTTGTCTATTGTGAATAATACTGCTTTGAACATTTGTGTGCAGGTATCTGCTGGAGTCCTTGATTTCAGTTATTTTGGGTATATACCTAGGAGTGAAATTGCTGGGTCATATGGTAATTATATATTTATAATGTATATAATTTTAAGTTATATGTAACAGTTTAACTTATTGAAGAACAGTGAAACCATTTCAACAATGACTGTACCATTTTACATTCCCATAAGCAATGTATGAGGATTCCCCTTTTTCTATATCCTAACTTGTTATTTTCTGATTATTATTGTTGCCATCTTAGTGGGTGTGAAGTGATAACTCATTGTGGTTTTTGATTTGCATGTCAGTAACAACTCATGTTGATTCTGGGAGGGATTGGGGGCAGGAGGAGAAGGGGACAACAGAGGATGAGATGGCTGGATGTCATCACCGACTCGATGGACGTGAGTCTGAGTGAACTCCGAGAATTGGTGATGGACAGGGAAGCCTGGTGTGCTGTGATTCATGGGGTCACAAAGAGTCGGACACGACTGAGCGACTGAACTGAACTGAACTGAATGACTCATGATGTTGAATATCTTTTAATTTACCATTTACATATCTTTAGATAAATGTTTATTCAGATCTTTTTTAGATTTTAAAAATCAGGTCCCTTTTCATTTTTTACTTATGAGAGTTCATTAGATAATCTGGATACAAGACCCTTATCAGATACGTGGTTTTCAAAGAATTTTTCTCAGTCTGTGAGTTGACTTTTCACTTTTTTGATAGTCTTTTTTGTCACACAAAAGTTTTTCATTTTGATGAAGTCCAACTGATTTTGTTTCTTTTGTCACTTACACTTTGCCTCACTGAAATTCACAAAGATTTACCCCTGTATTTTCTCCTAAGGGCTTTATAATTTTAGGTCTTACATTTTGGCTTTCAGTCACTTTGAGTTACTTGTTGTATATGAGGTAGAGATCAAAAATCATTTATATGAAGTAGGAATCAAAATCATTCTTTTGCATATGGATATCCAGTTTCCTCAGCACCAGTTTGTAATGTTGTTTAAGTCGTTTATATCCTGTTGATAATCTGTCTAGTTGCTCTCGCCATTATTTAAAATAGGATATTAATATCTATAGTTATGAGTGTGCCAGTTTTTTAAATTTATTTTCTAATTGCAGGGAAATTGCTTTACAATATTATTTTATTTATTTTTGGCTATGCTAGGTCCTCATTGCTGCTCAGGCTTTTCACTAGTTGCAGTGAGCAGGGACTCCACAGCGGTGCACGGTCTTCTCAAAGTGCTGGCTTCTCTTGTTTTGGAGCGTGGGTGGTGGGGTACGTGGGCTCAGCAGTCATGACTCCTAGGCTCTAGAGCACTGGCTCAACAGTGATGGTGCATGGGCTTAGTTGCTCCATGGCATGTGGGTTCTTCCCAGATCAGGGATCGAACAAGTGGCTCCTGCATTGGCAGACGGATTCTTTACCACTGAGCCACCAGGGAAGCCCCTAGTTATTATTTTTAAATTGCTTACTTTTCCTTTCAATTCTGTCAGTTTTTACTTCATGTCTTTTCAAGTTCTGTTGTTAGATGCATATACATTTATAATTGTAAAGGATTGGCCTTGACCCTCAATGTTTTTAAAAAATGAACTTCTTTGTCTACAGTACCAATTTTTGTCTTAAAATATATCTTATCTGATACAACAATTCTAGCTCTTTTTAAGTTACTCTTTGCATAGTATATTTTCTTATCTTTTTACTTTCAACCTATTTTTATATTTGAGTGGGAAGTGTGTCTCTTATAAGCAGTTTATAATTAGATCCGGAGAAGACAATGGCACCCCACTCCAGTACTCTTGCCTGGAAAATCCCATGGACGGAGGAGCCTGGGAGGCTGCAGTCCATGGGGTGGCTAAGAGTCGGACACGCCTGAGCGACTTCACTTTCTCTTTTCACTTTCATGCATTGGAGAAGGAAATAGCAACCCACTCCAGTGTTCTTGCCTGGAGAATCCCAGGGATGGGGAAGCCTGGTGGGCTGCCGTCTATGGGGTCGCACAAAGTCGGACATGACTGAGGTGACTTAGCATAGCATAGCATAGCATATAATTAGATCTCTGCCTTTAGATTGGAGAGTTTAATCCAATTACAGTTAATGTCATATTGATATAATAGGATTCATATCTATCATCTTGCTTGTTTTCTACATATCTTATGTCTCTTTCTCTCTATTTCTCCATAACTGCCTTTTGCATTAAATATTTTCTAGTTTGTAATTTAATTCCCTTGTCATCTATTTTATCACATTTTAAAATTATTTTATTTGTAGTTTCCCTGTGGATTACAGTTAACATCTTAACTATAACAATTGGGCTTCCCAGGTGGCGCTTGTAGTAAAGAATCCACCTGCCAATGCAGGAGACACAAGAGTCGTGGGTTTGATCCCTGAGTTGACCAGTCCCTGAGTCAAGAAGATCCCTTGGAGGAGGGCATGGCAACCCACTCAAGTATTCTTGCCAGGAAAATCCCACAGACAGAGGACCCTGGTGGGTCACAGTCCATGGGGTTGCAAAGAGTCAGACATGACTAAGAGACTGAGCATGCACACTGATAGTTTGGATTAATCCTAACTTAATGTTACTACTCTATGGTTTTGTTCCCTCTCTCCTCTGTGCTATTATTACCATACACCTTATATCTTTATAAGTCCATCCATGCATAATTGTAATTATTGCTTTATGCAATTTTCCTTTAAAAGAAATAGGGACTTCCCTGGTGGTCCAGTTGTTAAGATTCTGCACTTCCACCACAGGGGGTGTGGGTTCAATCCATTGTACCATTGCATGCCACATGGTACAGCCAAAGAAAAAATTAATTGAAAATAAAAATAATAAAAGAAATAGGAAAAATATTTACCAAGTAAAAATTGAATAATAATAATCTATGAAGTTACTTTTTCTAGTTTTCTTCATTTCTTCCTACAGCTTTTGGGATATTGTCTAGTATCTTTTCATTTCAGCTGAAAGGATTCCCTGTACCATTTCTTGAAGGCATGTTTAATAGTGACAAATTCCTTTACTGTTTTTCCGGAGATGTCTTCAGTTTTTTGAAGGACTGTTTTGCTGGATATAGAATTTTTGCGTGCGTGCTCAGTCATATCTGAGTCTTTGTGACCCCATGGACTATAGCCCCCAGGCTTCTCCGTCCATGGGATTCTCCAGGCAAGAATACTGGAGTGGGTTACTATTTCCTTCTCCAGGGCATCTTCCTGACCCAAGGATTGAGCCCACAGTCTCCTACAGCTCCTACATTGGCAGGTGGCTTCTTTACCATGGAGCCATCAGGGAAGCCCATAGAATTCTTGATTGACAGAGTTTTTAAAATTTTTTTTCAGTGTTTTGAATCTCTTATTCCACTGTCTTTGGCTTCTTGGTTCTTTATGAGAAATTGGTTGTTAATCCTATTGATTATTACTTGTACATGATGAGTTGCTTCTCTCACTGCTTTCATAATTCTCCCTTTGTCTTTGATTTTAAATAGAACTGTTAGAAATAGTAGGTTTGGATAATAATTTAACATAGAGCTAGAAAGTGGAACTTCACAAAGAAATATAGGGAATGATTTGCTCCTCTAAAAGGGAGGTAGTGTAGACAAAAGTGAAGGATCTATTTTCCCAGCTGAGCTGATAGAAAATATTTTTTCTGGCTTGTGTAAATAGAATAAGAAATAGAAGTCAAGTTGGAGGTGGCCTGGACTAGGGTCATGTTTGGGAAAGGAGAAGAATTTGTTTAGCAGTAACAGCAGCTTCCTGTAAACCCTGTACTAATTAAGGCAGTTATACACTTGTTTTCCATGAATTAAGGTATCTGCATAAGTGTGAGTACCTCAGTGTGTAAATTTGTTGAACACTTTGTCTCTGATGCTGTAGGTGATGTATTTATAGCAGAAAGTCTCTGCACTGTTAACTGACAAATAATGATGCTGGAATTTAGTTCAAACTTGTAGAATCACTACATATAACATCACTGACGGTTACACTACATATTCCTGTCTCTTTCTGGAACCATTAAAACACAAGATGTCGACCGTCTGAAATATCATGGTAGTCCCCAAACATAATTATTATTTAAAGATATAAAGATTATAACCGGCCTACCAAACCTAATCTTCGGGACAGCAACATATTTGAAATTTCAATTTAGTTGAAAGCTACCATAACTTAGGAATTTACCACTTATTTTAGCAAAATGCTTAAATGTAATGAGAGTAGGAAACAAAATGGAATTATGTGTAATTGAATGCAAATGCAAGGATTTCAGTATGATTAAGCCTCTCTAAGATGTTTTCAACCAGAATTATTTGGGACTAGACAGGAAGAGATGAATGGGAGAAAATAAAGAAGTACCAATACTTTGGCAGGTGAATTTATCCACCTAATCAGAAATGGATAAGATGAGGACTTTGGAAGGTGTTATTCCACTGCTTTTTACACCTTCTAGAGAAGAACTGCTTTTGGACTATATACTTCTTGAGGGCAGGCTTCATGTTCTATTATTACCCCTTACCCATGCCAACCTGGAAATTGGCTGCCAAGTTCTCAGGAGCCACGCTGTCCTCTTCATAGCCTGTGCTTTGACTACTACTAATGATCCAGGAGAAAGAACCTCATCTCCCTCCTTCCTGTTTTTATTTTTTATTTTTTTATTTTTTATTTTTTTGTGTGACCCCATGAACTATAAAATCCATGGAATTCTCTAGGCCAGAATACTGGAGTGGGTACCCTTTCCCTTCTCCAGGGGATCTTCCCAACACAGGGATCGAACCCAGGTCTCCCACATTGCAGGTGGATTCTTTACCAGCTGAGCCAGAAGGGAAGCCCCTGTTTTTAAAGTCATTTTGCAAGTCCCTTTGCCTCTCTCCTGCTGCTGCTGCTGCTGCTAAGTCGCTTCAGTCGTGTCCAACTCTATGCGACCCCACAGATGGCAGCCCACCAGGCTCCCCCATCCCTGGGATTCTCCAGGCAAGAATACTGGAGTGGGTTGCCATTTCCTTCTCCAGTGCATGAAAGTGAAAAGTGAAAAGTGAAAGTGAAGTAGCTCAGTCATATCCAATTCCTAGCAACCCCATGGACTGCAGCCTACCAGGCTCCTCCGTCCATGGGATTTTCCAGGCAAGAGTACTGGAGTGGGTTGCCATTGCCTTCTCCAAGCCTCTCTCCTACCTGCTGTCAACTGATTCTCCTGTGGTATCCCCAAGGATTAGGCAGCACTGGTGTGCTGAAAAGCTCTACTAACAATTGTCTGTGTGGGCTTGCTGTGCTCATCTGTAAAATGGGATTGGACCATATGATCTCTCAGGTCCTTTCGAACTCACTTACCATTCTAGGTCTATGACCTGATTCCCTTAGTAACAGGTTGAATATAATGCTGACTACTTTAGGGTGCTCAATACACCTAATATCTGCATTTCTTACATTGGACGCCATTCTCTGAGAGGTAAGTTCTCTGCTTCTCAACCATCTCCTTACCTGTTGCATGGGCATATGAGCTAATTTCTTCAAAGATGAAAATGACCATGGCTGTATCCAGAAATGTGTTGAATAAACAAGATATTCAGAATGTGTGCATATTACCCACTATATCCAAAGAGGTTAAACATTGTGGGGTAGGGAAACAAGTGTTTATTTAACAAAATGTTAATATGACTAAAAAGAGTCTCAGAAGATGGTGGAGAAGTCCATGTTAGAACTGATAAAGCCATTCTTACTTACTGAGCTCAATGAAAAGAAACAAATAAAGGTAAAATTATAAATATGTGTTGGCTGCAGCCTGTCATAAACTGTCCTTTTCCCCTCCCACACTTACATTCTCCTATTCCTGCTACTCTGTCACTACCATCACCACCAAATAGTTGTGTGAAATAGAGAAGGAACTCAGGTAAGATAGCCAGCCAAGCTCTTCAGTTCTAGTAGCAAGCAAAATGTACATACCCCATCCACCAAAGAGCCAACAAGGAAAATAATTTATCATAATCCCTAGGACATATACACCACCAAAATAGCACAGAATCAAGCTCTGCCCAACACTGAATACAAATTAGCTGGACTTGGCTACATGGTGCTCTTCCCAGACCTTGTGGTTAAATCGTAATTAGCTTTTTAGGAAAAACAAGGGGCCTGTATGAGAAATGGATTCCTAGGCAGAGCCAATAGGAGAAATGCTTGATGAGGTTTGGAATTTAAGAATAAGAAGCAATGATTAGAGAAACCCAGATGGGGATGAAAATGATTATATCTGTACTAGACTCCAACTCTGCTTATTTACTTCAGAGAAGTGAAATTAATCTAAGATATGCTACCAAGTGGCAAGTATTTCCATATACTAAGTGAGTGAGTATTTTATTTAGGGGATGAAAGGTGAGTGTGAAGGATAGTTTAGCCAAATGCTAAGTAGCAGTTATTTCATAAGTATATACAATCAACCCAGCAGAAACTTCTGCAGGTGGAATTTCTAAAAGTATTTGTATTTTGTAAATAAGTTCATTTGTATCCTAGTTTACATTCCACATATAAATGATACCATATGACATTTGTCTTTGGGTTACTTCACTTAATATGGTTATCTATAGATTCATCTATGTCAGTGCATTTTATGTTATTTCATTCTTTTTATGACTAATATGCCTTTGGATGTATGTATATGTATATGTATGTATGTGTATTACCACATCTTCTTTATCCATTCATTTGTCAGTGGGCATTTAGGTTGCTTCCATGTCTTGGCTATTGTGAATAATGCTGCTGTGAACATTGTTGAAGAGCACCATTCTTTTGATTCATCTATTTCAACCTTTAAATCTTTTGATTCATCTATTTCAACCTTTAAATCTTTTGATTCATCTATTTCAACCTTTAAAAGTATGTGATTAGATGTGATTATTAAAATAATTTTACTCATGTTTTCTGTTTCCTATGGGAGCCTCCTTCCCTTTTAGGAATCTACAGCCTAAAACTTGGAAAGGGAAGGGTTTAAAGCGCTCTGATTTCCAAGGAAAGAATAACTAGAAACTCAGAATCTAGTTTTTCATCAAGTCCCAGCTAATTTACTTGTACCAGAGGCACCAGGCCATTTATTACACTTCAGAATAATACAGTGCAGCCTTAATTATCTGAAGCATATTTGAAGTTCATATTTTTCTAAGAGTACACCAGAGAAGGAAAACAGTTTTCAATGAAAACCTATTTATCAACCCTGATCTAGACGTCACTTTAAAGGCAGGAAGCTCTCACAGGAAAACTAGAGGCATCTCACTAACCCTTGGTGGGCCTCCTTCTGAAAGATAGTGAACCCTTTACTCCGGCCATTGAGGTTGACTCTTAAAGCCCTGTGCTTGATGACATAGCTGCTGTGGTTCATTCACAGAGGTTATTTTTAGAGTCAAGAATTCTCATTTCCCAAAAGTATAACCACAAAATATCTATTTGGAATGAGTCCCACTTATACACTAGGACAACAGTAAATGTGCAGTTCGTGTCTGTGTAACCTCAGTTCCCCGAGGAAATGTGATATCCTAATATACCCTCACCCTGGGGCCTTTACCCTCCGTCAGTGGCCCTCCCACGTCTAACAGGGTGATTCCTTTGGAAACCAAGTAGAGCTATGGGGTTTTACAGATGTCTTCAAAGTAAGTTTTCCTTCCAGAAAAGAAGATACGTTTCATCCCCGAGACTTTTCACAATTTAAAACTGACATGGGGATAAAAAGGTCACTCATCTTCAACAATGGTGGTGGCCAGGGTTGAATGCCTTCCGAGGAAAACTGGACTTGGCGGCCTGAAAGGTTACCCTGCTGTATTTGCATTTTGTGGCCACACTGGCAAATCAGCCCAATCTGGCCGGCTCCTGAAGGCTAGGCCAGCCTTGACTCCAGCCTTAGAACCAGAACTGTGTTTGTGGGGCTTTTGAACCCCTAAAATGAGATTCATTCTAGTAATGCTAGAGACACTAAAGGAGGTCATTACAGAGCACGGAACTGACCCCCATTAGACCAAGTAATCTAGAAACAAGACTCACCTGGGGATTGGCAGAGGCTCACCAGGTGGCCTGAAGGAACCATGTTCAGCCCCTTAGTGCTTTGGTTGGTTTTGGCTACATCCTTTGAATTAGTTGGTTCATTTGCTTAAAAAGATTAATTTCCTGCCTTCCTCTTTCAATTTATCCCACTTTATCAGAGGAAGGGGCTCCCTCAGCCAGGGGGAGTAAAGGACCTGCTGGCAGTCAGTCACTCCGTGTATCTGTACATCTGTCTAGCCTCAGTATATCCAGGGCTCCCTGGCAGGAATCAGCTAAAACCATACGAAAGCAATAGCAATGGCTTATCAGACCAGGGTTGAAGAGAGGGAGATTGAGAGAACCAAAATTCGGTGAATAAATTGCTTGTTTATTTTGTTAGCCCTTTGGTTCATTTATTCTTTCGATCACCAAGCATTTCCTAAGCACCTGTTATGTGTCAGGAACGGTGCTCGTCCCAGGGCCATACCCTTTCCAATTTAATGCTGGAATACAAAAGCCTTCCTCCCTGGCCCCGTTCCAAATCCTAACCACTTTAAAGTACCTACACTTGAACTTTTTCAAGGTAAAAATGAGTACGTTGCCTCATATCTCCCTCAGCTCCAAGTTCTTTATTTATAAAAATGAACCTAATAATACTTGCCCTGCTGCCTTACAGGGGTGCAAGATGGATCCACTGAGAAAATAGAAATACCTTTAATTATAAAAATAATGAAATGCTGATAGTAATGACACAATAACTAAGATTTATTGAGAGCTTATAGGCTTCCCAGTAGTAAAGAATCTGCCTGCCAATGCAGTAGACATGGCTTCGATCCCTGGATTGGGAAGATCCCCTGGAGAAGGGATTGGCAACCCATTCCAGTATTCTTGCCTAGACAATCCCATGGACAGGGGAGCCTGGTGGGCTACAGTCCATAGGATTGCAAAGAGTCGGACATGACTGAGCAACTAAACAACACATGTCCCACAGAACAAGTCTTAGCCAGGCCATAGCTGAATGTTAACTGGAACCAAAAGTTCAGAATTCATCCTCTTCAGAGATTCAGATCTTATAAATGTATTATTTTAATATAAAATTTAATACACTATTGTGTAACTACTTACTATGTGCCAGATACTAAGATTAGTGCTTTACATGGATTACCTCATTTTATCCCCATGATAATGCAATGTGGGAGATAGGAATAGGTATTATGAAACACATTTTATAGATAAGAAATATAAGACTCAGAGAGGTAAAAGAATAACTTGCTTATAGTAACAAAGCTAGTAAATGATAAAGTCTAGATTTGAATACAAGTTTTCTTTGTCTAGAGTGAGCTTTTTAACCACCGCGCTTTGCCTCCTCTTAGAAAAGTATAAAACTCTACAGTTCTAAGCTATTAGTAATATTATTGTAGATATTTTTATTTTAAGGCAGTGGACAGCTTCCTAAAACTGCAGAGAACCTTTTCTACCACTGGGAGGGAGCCCCATGGGAATAATTGTAATTTCATCCCAAGTTCGCTTCTCTTACATCCTGGCTTGTTTTACTATCCAGGTACTTACTGAATTGGGAGGACTTATTTTCACACGTTTCCACTCTACATTAGCAAACATCAAGTAAGAATCAGGGAAGCTAGAAGTGGTAGAGAAAGCATGTGCTGTGGGTAAGAGGCAGAAGTGGAAGCAATTCCCAGGCAGGAGTGTATAGAGCCTCTGACAGGCCCCACTGCTATCTGTTACTGCACATTTCTCTCTCTGCGTGCATCCCTAGTGTACAGACCCTTATCTTCCTGGGAGCATCCAGAAGGCTTTCCCCAGCCTCTTAAAAACATTTCACCCACCCTCTCTCCTGGTGCCTCAGTATTTGGCCATGGAGTGTTACTTGTTTTGCTTCACAAAGCATTTGTAATAAGCTCTTCATGGTGGCTCCTGTGCCTGCTACTGCTTCTCCTCTTCCTCCCTTTCTGCATCTTTACGACCATCACCATCAACCTCAGCAACAGAGTTAACACGTTTGAGCCTCGCCAGGCAATGTGCTAAGCACTTTATACCCATTCTTCTATTTAGTCATTCATCCATTTAATGACTATTTAGTAAACGTTTACTTTGTACCAAACACTGCCCTACACACTGGTAATCGAAACAGACGGTTATTTCTTCTGTTAGTGGGGGTGCAACAGGGGACTATATAATTACAAACTGTGGAAAGTTCTATGAAAGAAGATACATGGGACTATGAAAGGTGAAAGGTACTATTGAATTTACATCTTCAACAACCCTGTGAAGTTAATAAATAGCATTGTCCTCTCTTTTATGGGCATGGAAACTGAAACTCGAAGAGGTTGAGTGACTTGCCCAAAGTAACACAGATAGTAAGTATGCTGAGTAGAGATTCAAATCCAGGCTGGTCAGATTCCAGAGCTCACACTCTTAAGGGCTATACTTTATTGCCTCTCCAATGTGTGAAGTGCCTATATAGCCATTCATTCTAGCCCTATGCACTTTGGTTCTGGCTTCTCCTCAAACGTGTGGAGTTGCAATTGTTTCCAATTAGTTGTGGCTGTGGTTTGGTGCATTAGTTCAAAGAAACTGTGCACGCAAAGCAGAGGTCACGTGCCCTAGGTCTCGTGGATGTGCACAACGTATAAATAATAATGGCATTCCTCCAAAGCTGGGATTCATTGGAGCCACTACATTTGTTTCCCATTAGCTTATGCTACTCAAATACAAACAGTCAAGCATGTATTTACATCGCTGTGGACATGGAAAGCCGAGCCCCCAAAGCATTCCTTGCAGGTTGTATAATGCTGAGCACCCAAATAGTTCAAAATCAGTTTTGTAAGCCCAGCTCAATAGCTTTAAAAGGTAACCTGGATTCCAGATATTTTGAAAAATGCCTAGAGAGAGGTATGTGAGTGGCCAAAAGAGACAAACCTAGCTAAATCCTCAAAATATGTACCAAGCCCCATATTTTGTTATTTATCCTTTATTTTTAAAATGCTAAAGTGCTTGAAGTCAAGAAAACTCTTAGCCATGTAGCAGCAGTGATGGAATTCTTCATTCTATTCTAACCAGCTATCTGAAGCTTTTCAAAACAAACATGTTTGTGATACGATGGTTTGGTTCTTTAAGACACAGGAGATGCGAGGCTGGGAAAAAAGCAGGAGGCATCCGGTGTCATTATCTCCCCCTCCACCCCTGTCCCCCCAACCGGCTTTCCCAGCCAATAACAGAAGGCTTTCCCATCAAGGTATAGTTCATGGATGGTGTCTGAGAAAATGAGATTGAACTGGAAATTATCTTAGGTAAAGAAGTCAAGATGACAAAAAATGTGAATGAAGGCCCCATTAGTTGATGTCTTTACCTAAGAGAGCATAGGTTTTGTGGGGGTTTTTTGTTGTTGTTTTTTTTTTTTTTTTTTTTTTTTTTGAAGACCTGAGGACTTGGAAGAAGACTCTATTTTTAATGAGGACTCTATCACTTACTTAGTGCTTGGTCTAGTCTTATCTCCTCTCCCAGCCTCCCTTGACATGGGAAATGGGGATGGCAGTCTTCCTTGTTTATACAAATTGATAGTGTGGATTTGAGGATTACATGAAAGAACATATGTTAAGTCCTAGCAAAGTGTGTGGCTGATAAAGTCCATATCTTTACAATCAAGATAATTCCAAGAGGCACATTACTTATACCATATAGGCAGATCGAGAATTGCTGCTCTCTCTGTTCTTTTTTATTTTTTTTTCCCTCTGTTCTAATTTCAGCATATTTGATCCCGCTAAGAACAACAAGTACGTCGTTTGATCTTTGTTCTCCTGTCAACCAAGCATGAAAAGAGTTTTGGCCAAATCACACTGTCCCATGCTGCAGTGTTCTTTCGTTATCTTGGTTATGGTTTTAAGAACATGAAATTGCTGTACTCTAGAAAGCCTTTTTTGCTCTTATCCTTTGGTTCTAATTTTCTTAAGTAATTATTCGAGGCTTGTTTCCTTTTATCACACAACCCTGAATACCTGTTCCAAGGAAACTTAAATATTTCCCTTTGTAATCCTGAAGTCACTCACTTTACACAAGAGTATTTTCATTAACTACAAAGACAAAAGGTCATGGTGTCCATACCTAAGTAAAAAGGAAATCATCAGATTTTTAATAAAATGGTTTGAAGAACATGCATTAAGGATTCAGACACCTGTGGAGTTGAGGTGACTCTTGTCCAAAGATGGTTTCACTGGGTTTCTGGGAGGTGGAGTAACACTAGAGTCAGTTCAGTTCATCTCAGTCATGTCCAACTCTTTGCGACCCCATGAATCGCAGCACGCCAGGCCTCCCTGTCCATCACCAACTCCCGGAGTTCACTCAAACTCACGTCCATCGAGTTGGTGATGTCATCCAGCCATCTCATCCTCTGTCGTCCCCTTCTCCTCCTGCCCCCAATCCCTCCCAGCATCAGAGTCTTTTCCAATGAGTCAACTCTTCGCATGAGGTGGCCAAAGTACTGGAGTTTCAGCTTTAGCATCATTCCTTCCAAAGAAATCCCAGGGCTTATCTCCTTCAGAATGGACTGGTTGGATCTCCTTGCCAGTCCAAGGGACTCTCAAGAATCTTGTCCCACACCACAGTTCAAAAGCATCAATTCTTCGGTGCTCAGCTTTCTTCACATCCATACATGACTATTGGAAAAACCATAGCCTTGACTAGACGGACCTTTGTTGGCAAAGTAATGTCTTTGCTTTTCAATATACTATCTAGGTTGGTCATAACTTTTCTTCCAAGGAGTAAGCATCTTTTAATTTCATGGCTGCAATTACCATCTCCAGTGATTTTGGAGCCCAGAAAAATAAAGTCTGACACTGTTTCCACTGTTTCCCCATCTATTTCCCATGAAGTGGTGGGACCAGATGCCATGATCTTCGTTTTCTGAATGTTGAGCTTTAAGCCAACTTTTTCACTCTCCTCTTTCACTTTCATCAAGAGGCTTTTGAGTTCCTCTTCACTTCCTGCCATAAGGGTGGTATCATCTGCATATCTGAGGTTATTGATATTTCTCCTGGCAATCTTGATTCCAGGTTGTGCTTCCTCCAGCCCAGTGTTTCTCATGATGTACTCTGCATGTAAGTTAAATAAGCAGGGTGACAATATACAGCCTTGACATACTCCTTTTCCTATTTGGAACCAGCATGTTGTTCCATGTCCAGTTCTAACTGTTGCTTCCTGACCTGCATATAGGTTTCTCAGTAGGCAGGTCAGGTGGTCTGGTATTCCCATCTCTTTCAGAATTTTCCACAGTTTATTGTGATCCACACAGTCAAAGGCTTTGGTATAGTCAGTAAACCAGAAATAGATGTTTTTCTGGAACTCTCCTGCTTTTTCCATGGTCCAGCGGATGTTGGCAATTTGATCTGTGGTTCCTCTGCCTTTTCTAAAACCAGCCTGAACATCAGGAAGTTCACGGTTCACGTAATGCTGAAGCCTGGCTTGGAGAATTTTGAGCATTACTTTACTAGCGTATGAGATGAGTGCAATTGTGCGGTAGTTTGAGCATTCTTTGGCATTGCCTTTCTTTGGGATTCGAATGAAAACTGACCTTTTCCAGTCCTGTGGCCACTGCTGAGTTTTCCAAATTTGCTGGCATATTGAGTGCAGCACTTTCACAGCATCATCTTTCAGGATTTGAAATAGCTCAACTGGAAATCCATCACCTCCACTAGCTTTGTTCGTAGTGATGCTTTCTAAGTCCCACTTGACTTCACATTCCAGGATGTCTGGCTCTAGGTCAGTGATCACACCATCGTGATTATCTTGGTTGTGAAGATCTTTTTTGTACTGTTCTTCTGTGTATTCTTGCCACCTCTTCTTAATATCTTCTGCTTCTCTTAGGTCCATACCATTTCTGTGCTTTATAGAGCCCATCTTTGCATGAAATGTTCTCTTGGTATCTCTAATTTTCTTGAAGAGATCTCTAGTCTTTCCCATTCTGTTGTTTTCCTCTATTTCTTTGCATTGATCGCTGAAGAAGGCTTTCTTGTCTCCTCTTGCTATTCTTTGGAACTCTGCATTCAGATGCTTATATCTTTCCTTTTCTCCTTTGCTTTTCACTTCTCTTCTTTTCACAGCTATTTGTAAGGCTCCCCACACAGCCATTTTGCTTTTTGCATTTCTTTTCCATGGGGATGGTCTTGGTCCCTGTCTCCTGTACAATGTCATGAACCTCCTTCCGTAGTTCATCAGGCACTCTGTCTATCACTAGAGTAGCCCTTCTTAAAGTGTGGTCTGTGGTTCACTCACAGGAAGGTGGGGACAGGGCAGGATGGGGCTGTGCTCCACCCCAGACCTATTCAATTAAAAGCTCTGTGGGTGGGGCCTGGAAGCTGGAGTTTTTAACAAACATCCTAGGTGATTCAGATGGAAATTGAAGACTCACTCTCACGGTACATAAAAATGTACACACCATTTGACCCAGTAATCCTACTAATGGGAAACTAAGGAAGTAATCCAAAATATGGAAAGAACTATTGAATACTCCTGATGATCCATCTTTATTTATAGGCGCAAAAGAACTAGAAGTAATGTAATATTTTCAAAATTAGGAAAATGGTTAGGTAGATTTTGGTAGATCCCTGGAGGGCACTGTGAAGGTGTTTTAAACACATTTGAAGTATTACATTGATCACATTTATTCATTACAACAATTCTAGAAGACAGGCATTTCCCTCATTTTACAGATGAGGACATTGTGGTTTAGGGAGATTAAGCAGCAAAGTTAGTAGTGGAAGAAAAGAAGTTAATAAGGGGGAAAGCCAGGATTCTAACCCAAGTCACTCTAAATTCTAAAATGCAAGTTCAACTGTGTAAAAATACAGCCATTAGAAACAAACCCTACCCTCGAAAACCAAACACTGGTTCTTAAAGTTTGGAAATTGGAATTTCTCCCTTATATCCCTTTCTTTCATCTTTCTATTTTAATACTTACATAATGAAAATATGACATCATAAAATAAAAACTGATTGTATATTTAAGCAACTGTGAAAGTTTCATGTGAGTCAACAGAGTAGCAAGGAGGGTAGAAAATGGAAAAAGCTGCGCAGTGGAAAGGTCTCGTGTACTTCTCGCTAGGGCCGGCCGAATGATGCAAGGCAGAAATGTCAGGTTTCGCGAATGTTTCAGTGGGGTCGTGGAGCAAAATCATCAGACCAGTGTTTTAATAAGATCGTTTACATTACTAATCATTATTCTGAGCCCTGGCTTTTAAAAAGCTAATAGGATATTGTCCTTTGAAAATGGCAAACAGTTAATCAAAAGCATTAGGCACCTAAAGTTAACTGTACAAGGTCCTCATAACTTTCCTTTCATAAAGTGAGCATTCAGTCTGGAAGACATTGTAAAGAGTGACAGAGGGAACAAAAAGGTCAATATTGTGAATTGTAATTAGCTGATTTGATTTCTATGCCAAATTCCAGGCTGTACTAAATCCACAGTCCTCACTGGCAGCTCCTCATCTCTGACACATTACCCTTCTTTCAACACTCTGGCGCTTCAGAGTCCTTTAAGACTTTTGCATTAACATTAGCTTTCTAGGTTTGGATTGGTTTTGTTAATGTGTGAGGGTTAGGCTCATCAGCAACGTGTATGTAATATGGTTGGAAAGTGTGCTATAATCCTTCTTCAATGCTGAAGTTGTCACCCAAGTGGGAGTAATTTAAGAACTAAAGAAGTAATTTCACTGGCAAAGTTTTAAAGTTTTTTTTTTTTTAATTGCACTTAAAAAAAAAAAAACTGAAATACCAGAGAATACTGGAGGCATTGTACACGAGGTTGGAAAACAGCCTCTCAAAGATTAGCTACAGATCTCAGCCAGGGTCATCCAAAAGCCTTTAGCTATTCATTTACAAGTTTTTCTATAATTCATCTGTGCTTTGGCTTTCTCTTTTTTTATGAGGTTGTGGAAGTAGCTCTTAGAGAATTAAATATGCCATGCCACTTCCTTTTGCTTCAGTTCAGTGCTATTGAGTGCCTATCATGTGCCAGGGGCTTCCCTGGTAGCTCAGTGGTAAAGAGCCTGCCTGCCAATGCAGAAGATGAGGGTTCGATCCCTGGGTCAGGAAAATCCCCTGGAGGAGGAAATGGCAACCCATTCCAGTATTCTTGCCTGGAGAATCCCATGGACAGAGAAGCCTGGAAAGCTACATACAGTCCATGGGGTCACAAAAGAGTTGGCTACAACTTAGTGACTCAACGACAACTATGTGCCAGACACTGCCTTCAATGGTATGGGGTTCAAAGATAAATAAGGCATTCACTGTCTGCTGGTGGAGTGAAGCCACATGTACAATAAATAATACCAGGTTGCATTCATAAAGTGCTGTTTGGGAGGTACAGATACAGGGAGCAGTGCTGGAAGAGGGAAAGGGAGAATTATAATGAGCATCTGTGGTGGCCAAGAAGGCTTTATTAAGGAAGTGACATTTGAACTTGGCTTGAAAGGATGGAGTGCTTTCAATCGACGGAAATGAAAACAACTCACATTAGGTGCTCAATTAATGTTTGCTGAAGGGATTAATAAAAGGCACAGATGTGAGATGTGCTTGAGAAATAGCAAGTCCACAAGGCTGTATCTAACCACAGATTCCCCTTATGTGAACAGTTCTAATTCAGGTAATCTGTGACATACATGAAAGATGTATTTTTCAAAATTGGCCTTAAAACGTGTATGTTAAAAGCAGTTTTCCCGTACATTTCATAATGGTAATGGAAGAAATTAGGGTGGTTTGGTCAAACTGAAATGACATCGTCTAGGTAGTAGTACTTAAATAGTTAATGAACCCTGGTAGTCCATGAAACCCAAGGACCCACACAGTCAAAATGACTTGCCCAACAATACTAAATATTATTTGCCTTTTCACTGTGCTGATATTTGCACTGATGGTACAGAAGCAATAGTGAGAACAACTGTCAGTACCACAGTATGAATCAAGGCAGTGACACCAAATTGTACTCGAAATCATTACACTTGCAGGAAAATAAAAGGCACTCCACTTAAGAATATCATTGCTAAAGCAGTACAAATGATTAATATATTAAACCTTAACAATTGAGTGTACTTTAAAAAATACATTCTGTGTTATGACATTTGACTTACGTGTAAGGTACTTATGCTACAAACTGAGTTGATATGTGTCTGAAGGAAAAGCATTTGTGAGATTATTTAAGCCATGAGCTAAATTAGCCTGTTTTACTGACTGACAAACTATGGTTATGCAGGCTTGAGTATTTGTTAGACGTTTTATTTGAAAGGAACAAAGAGAGCCTGACAGTTAAAGGAAATACTGACAGTGTTTGTTGCCACGGATAAAATTCAAACTTTAAAGAGTAAATTAAAATTTTGGAAAACTTGTATCTACCACCATGACCCTGAGAGCTTCCCAATGCTTCAGAGACTTTTTAAATGAGATTGGAGGTGATGTTAATGAATGTGATTTTTAAAATATCATATAATGAAAGGTGTCAACATTTGGGAGACCTGCAGAGCTCAGTGAACCATTATTTTCCAGATGATCTGTGCATGATGAGACAAAATGGGTAAAAGGCCCATTCAAAATTCAAAACATACCAATGGATTTTAATGTAACATAACATGGAAAGTTTACTTATATGGTTTCATATTCAACACTGCAAGTAAGCTTTTTCACTTGTTGAGTTTTTATGTAGTTTCAATGAAAAATATCCAGAATTATCTGAAAAGGCTACTCTTAATAAAATACTTCTGTCTTTTCCCATTACATACCTGTGAGAGGCTGGATTTTCTGCAAATGTTTCAACTGAAACAACATATAACAACAAATTGAAGGGAGAAGTAGATACGTTAATCCAGGTATCATATGAAGCTAGATATTAAAGATACTTGCAAAAATGTCAAACTATGCCAGCCTTCCTTCTAATGGGTTTATGTCAGGGGAAAATATATTTCTTTTTCATTAAAAATGCTATTTATGTTAACATGTTATGGGATTTTTATTTGTTATGTTTTTAAATATTCCTTTTAATTTCTCAGTTGTAATTTCTGAGATGGTAATGTTGATAGATACAACTGTATAATCAAAAGTTCCATGATAGTCCCAATAAGAGTATAAAGGGGTCCTGAAATCTAAATGTTAGAGAACTGCTGGTCTGGCTTATCCCAGCCTTTGTGTCTGTATTATACGTTTAGATGTGTAGGATGGGGGAAAGGGTAGAGAAGGAAATGTGTTTCGAGTTTGATGGTGGAGATGGTGCTGGAGTAGATGATAGAGGGGTTGGCTTCACTGATACCATTAGAGGCTGTTGCCCAGGAAAGAGCCAGCTTTTTATTGTGGATTTTTCTTTCTTTGCTTAGAAAGGGAAACAAACCTGCAGAGTCACATTTCTCTATGGTATATAGCTTGTTCCAAGTAGATCATGGTGTAACAGCTAAATCACAGGTGGAGAGCAGAAAAGTATATTTTGCAGGGACAGTGAACACAGACAGTGAAAGCCACGGAAACCAAAATGTGCCTGTGTAAATATGCAGCGTTTCTTTTCTTGGATACTTGTTCTGCAGTTGCGAAAGTCTCACTTTCTGCATATCCACATCTTTTGTTGTCCACTATTTAAAAATAGGAGGTGGACTGATATTTAGGACTAAACATGGATGGTGGGGCAGAAGCTACAGTAGGAACAGAGGGTATTGGAATACAGCCTTGGAGAGAGATGGTGAGGAAAAGTAAAATTGCCCTCAGAAGACCACTCATGCTGTGAGCTGGGCTTCTGAGTCTGTGGTGAGACTTTTGGGAGTGGAAGTCACCCTAAAATTAAAAAGGCATCGACTGTGTGACTGAAAGGCCAGATACTGCAGAGCAAAACAGGCATGCCTCTTATTAGGTATATGATCTACAATAAAGCAGAATGAATCTCAAAGCATCTTATGGAAACTGTAGAAGATGGAGATATTTTTTAAAGTTTTTCAAGTGGTCAGGGCATAGTATGAAACAATTAATTATAAGTATTTATCTAAATGTGTATAAAATGTCACTGCCATTTTCTTCATGTGGTGGGATGCATTTGCTGATTTAATTAGGTGAATGTAAATATAGATCTAGTGGGCTTTCACAGGCATCTTTTCTGAACTTGGTGTTCTCTCAGCCTATAAATATGCTTTGCCTATCATGACTTAGTTCCTCATCAGTGACTTCTCCTCCCACGGAGGCTGAAGACATGGGGAAGTTCTGATACAATACTCATTCTGGCTACTGATGGTGGAAATAGAGTGGAAGAGTGGAGAATCATGTCAAATGCTATGGAAAGGTCCAGAAGTATGCAGCTCTAAAGAATATAAGCAATGTATGTCTATGTAAAGTTTGAAAATGATTTTTAAAACTTTCTATGTAGCTCTTTTTCACATTTTAAAATGCTTCCCGTTAAAAACACACTGTCTTAGACCTACCTGAGAAATATAAAAAGTTGCTGCAATCCTGGTTGTTTTCTTTCAGCTCCTGAGGACCATGTCTGTACCCAAAGGCAGAGTTCTGGATAAAAACCTTGATGAGGAAGGGCTTGAAAGTGGAGACTGTGGCGATGATGAAGATGAGTGCATCGGAGGCTCTGGTGATGGAATGATGAAAGTGAAGAACCAGCTTCGCTTCCTTGCGGGTAAGTGATTAGTGCTGGTTCAAATCTGAGCTAAAGTGGTGATGCTTGGGAATTAAATACCAATTGAATCTGCTCTTTCTAACTTCCCTAAAATCTCTGTAACACACAATGCCATCAAGGAAAGGTGACACTTTAGAAAAATGAAGTTTTCAGGTAGCTTTTTAAAAATTCTCTGGACCTAAAAGGGTAACTTCCTGGTTTTCATTGTCTAAAATGAACTGACCTCAATCAGTTGGCTTTGTTTCCTACTGGAAATTTCCTTGGTTCTTCTCAGTTATAAAAAGAGGTGCAAAAAGAAATGCAATCTTAAGAGCCTAGTGAAAAAC
Organism: Bos javanicus; assembly: GCF_032452875.1. Classification (NCBI taxonomy): domain Eukaryota; kingdom Metazoa; phylum Chordata; class Mammalia; order Artiodactyla; family Bovidae; genus Bos; species Bos javanicus. The sequence continues at coordinate 17,544,461 of NC_083897.1, read as the reverse complement.
CAATGATGGGGTAACTTTCAAAGAAAAGACATTAGGTGACCTTCCCCTCTGAGAATGTCATATTGGGTTTTTTTCCAGTAGTAGTTTAACACTGATAGGCTATGCTACATAACTGTACAGCTACCTAAAAACAAGTAGAAGAAAAATAGAGAGCTGATGCCGCCAAGAAGGCAAACAGCCATAACAAAAAATATTTCTTCACAAGCTACATTTGTATCTGTTCGCCCAATGTTCAAAATGCTTTCGTATGGATAGGCATTCTTGTTTCCATTTATACAGAGAGATAAAGTAGTGTATGACTACAAGAAAATTGGGGCTCAGAGAAGAAATGAGATTCATCTAAATGAAAGAGCTAGAAATCCAACTTGGGTCTTAAGACTTCTGGTGTCCGTTCTTCTGCAATGCACAGCCTTCTCCTTGAAATCCTATTGCCTGTGGCCTCTGAGACCCTACAAGCTCCTCTTTCTGTTGCAGCCTCTTTCCTTCCCTATTTCTTTCTAATGCTGTCCTGAAACTGAATCTCTTCTTAAGCTTCTATGTTTTCTCACTTCTCCAGAGAAAATACGTATCTTATCTACTTTGGCTATTTCATTTTTTAAAATGATTTCTGTAAGTTCTTTTTTTTTTTTTTAATTCTGGCAAAAAAAATCTAACATGAAATCTACCCTCTTAACAAACTTTTTAAAATCATTTATTTTTTTTGACTGTACCAAGTCTTTAATTGCCACGCATAAGAATTTTGATCTTCATTGTGGCGTGTAGGATCTTGAGTTGCAGCATGTGAACCCTTTGTTGTGGGATAGGATCTAGTTCCCTGACCAGGGTTGGAACCTGGGCCCCCTGCCTTGGGAGCACAGTCTTAGCCACTGGACCATCAGGGAAGTCCCTCATAACAAACTTTTAAGTGTACAGTATTGTTATTAATAATAATTATTAGATTGTACAGCACATCTCTAGACTTCTTCATTTGTATGATTGAAAATCTGTCCCCATTAAACACTAACTTCCCTTTCCCCCTCCCTCAGTCCCTGGCACCAGCATTTGACTTTCTGCATCTATGAGTTTGGCTACTTCACTCCCTCATAGAAGCGGAGTCACATAGCCCTTCTGTGACTGGTTTATTTCACCCAGCATGATGTCCTCAAGTTTCATCCACATTGTAGTGAATGACTACATGATTTCCCTCTTCTTAAGGCTAAATAATGTTCCACTGTATGCCTGTCCATGATTACTTTATTCCTTTAGCCATCAGTGGACATTTAGGCTGTTTCTACCTCTTGGCTGTGTGGTTAATGCTGCCGTGATCATTCTTTAAGTATTATACCACTGTGGGGATAACTCATAAAATCATTACCTCCAGTCTTCACTGGTCTCCTGAGCTACCTTCCCAGATCTCCAGCTACTTACTAGCTTTCTTCCTGACTTTCCCACCATTACCCCTAACTCTATGTATCATAAATCAAACTTAATAATAGACCATCTCAAACTGGTTCCTCCCTTAATATCATTATTTTTCTAATGCCACTACCATTATCCCAGTCTCTGAGGCTTAAAACTGAAGTCATCTTTGACTCGTCTCCCTTGCCTTTCATATATAGTTGGGCACCAAATCTCTGTAGATGATTTATAATTTTTTTCCTGCTTCTCTCACGGTTTCCTTTCTATCCTCCTTTCCTCACATCCCCCACCCCTGCCTATGCTAAGATCACATTGTAAGTGGTCTCCAGGCTTCTAGGATAAGCCAGGAGTATTGAGAGCCTTAGGCTAACAGATTAGAGAACAAAGAATCAGAGACCCAGGCAGAAGATTCCACCAAATTCACCTTGTACAGCTGCCAGGTTAATCTTTCTAAAGCGTCTCCTACCTCTTCCTAGCTCAGCTCCTTTCATCCTGTCCCCGTTGCCTAGAGGGTTATGCTCAGACTCCTTAGCAGAGTTCTGAGGGCTTTCTGGTCTAGCCTAAAGTATCCTTCCAGTGTCACTTCCCACCACTAGCCCCACAGCAACCCTACACTTCAGAAAGAACAAACCATACTCATCCCCCAGGAGCATGAATTGACATACTGTTCTTATTCCTGTCTTCAAATGTTCCCCACATTTATTTCTATGTACATACCCTTTTATTTTCTATTGAATTATACCCATCCCTAAAAATGCATTTCAAGTATTATGCAGTGAAAATATTTTTAGGGGTCGAGTAAACTTGTATTTGAATTCTGGCTCTATTCCTTATGAGCTAGCAGGACCTGGGTCAGTTCTTAGCCTCCTAGCTAAATCTCCATCCCCTTATCCATCAAAAGGGGCTCCATTTGATCCATCCATCATTAAGCAACTAGTTCAGGATCAAACCAAGGGAAAAAGTTTGTGAAGCATCTGTCCCAGTATCTGCAACATACTGGATACTCTGTAATTGTTTGTTTCCTTCAATGAAATCTTTCACAACCATCTCATTGCATACTTATCTCTGCCCTCTGAATTACTAAAACAAATTCTGCCAATTCATTCAAGAAATAGTCTGCACTGTCTCCCAAGTTCCATTCCTAAGGCATAACATGGTCACTCAGAGCCTGGCATCCTACAGAAAGAATGTTGAGTACACATAATAAGTAAAACTCATAGAAGGTTTTGTTTATTGGACACTTAGCATGCTGCAAGTGCTGTGCCAGAAATTCACACACATTGCCTCATGTCATTTTCACAACACCACTATTATTATTCCCACTTTACAGATGAGAAAACTGATGCTGGAAGAGGTAGGGTAATTTGCTTAAGGTCATGCAGTGGCTAAGGTCAGAGTCAGGATTCAGAGTCAGGCAGTCAGCTTTCAGAGGCCATTTATTGGACAAATCTGCTTTGCATTTTGCTCCCCCCGAAAAGCTTGTGGTCAGCTAAAGGCTGCTTAGATGACTCAGCAAACTAGTAACTGGTCCCCATGCTGATCCTTAGTACACACCACTGTTCGTGTTTCTCCAGAAGTCCCTGTTTATCCCTCCTCTTGCTCTCCTGCCCAGAAGCCACTTCCCTATCCATTTCAAAGTGCAATTCCCCAATTCCATGGTGACTTAACTTTTTTAAAGAGTGTTTGGTGTGGGACCTTGTCAAGGGCCTTTTCAAAATATAAATAGATTACATCTACTGGTTTTCCTTTGTCCAAATGCACATTTATCCTCTCAAAGAATTCTAGTCAATTAGTTAGGCATGATTAACCCTAAGTGCTTTGTCAACTGTAAAATGCTACACAAATGGTGGTTAATTTAATGTACAGAAAAAATGATGCTTTACTCCCAATAGGGTACACTTGCCTAAACATGTTCAGTGAGCCTACCTGCCTGGAGTTCCTTGAGTCCCCTTTGAAATGCTTCTCATGAAGAGGAGACTCACTGGCAATCTGCCAGGCTCGTGGCACAATAGCTATTAGGAATAACAAGCTATACACTTTGGTCAGCTATTACACAGTTTTACCCCAAATCTGGGTAGATGCCATCTGACCCTGGTGATACATCAACATCCACTTGGTCAGCTAGACTTGGAACACTGTGTGCGGTCACCTCTGTCTCTTTTAGAGCTTCCAAATTCCTTCCTTTAAAAGACAACTTGAAAATAAAAAACAAGGCTCAGAGTATGTTCAGACTCTCTCCTGTCTCCCTTCTGTCCCCGAACAGTTCTTTTGCACTCTGACCAGCAAGCAGTCCTACTGGCTGCTCTCCCTGGCTCACTTATTCCCAGCTTTTGATGCACTGGAGGAAGTGCAGGACACGGAGCTTCTATTCTTGGCTTTGCTTCCAACTCCCATGTGTCCCGGGACGAGCTTCTGCCTCTTTTGAGAAGTCAGTTTCTCCATTTGTAAAATGAAGAGAATGCCCAGGCATCTCTCGCTGGCCATGCTAGTGCCAACAGTCTGTGATGATGTTGGCTTTAGTCCCTGGCAACATGCTTACCGGAGTCTTTCAGGGACACCTTCTTCATGCAGATTCCCTGTGTTTTGTTCTTCTCCTGAGCTATTTACACATTAAAACAGATCTTATTTTCTCTATACTAGCTCCTTTGACTGTCCCAGTCAGACAAGCCAGGCTTCTTACCAAGGGCTGCCCACGCCTGGCCCTCGGCACACTTGTAGGCCAGGATGCTCATAAGAAGTTCTGAGCAGTAACCAGGCCTTCTGAGCTATATTCACTTTTAAAAGTCTTCATCCTAAAGTTTCCCAAGTGCTCTCTTTTTTCCTATAATTCTTCTTTCTGAATTTGGAGTCTGACCCTTCTTTCCGATTGTTGGATTTAATTGCTGCTGAGATGACCACTAAACGATGTCTTCTTACCCACAGTTACAGCTGACCTATTCCTTTCACTTCTCAAAACAAGGCTAAAATGTTTTCCTTTTGGAGAGTTACCTCTTTTCTCAGCCTGTTTCATAGTGTTGTGGCCATTAAATAAAATAATCCATGCAAAGCACTTGGCACAGGGTCTGGACCTAGTAAACACTCCAAAAATGTTGCCTACTGTTAAAGCACCTGGTGTGTTGCTGTTGCTACTGACCTATGGGAACTCCAAGAGCCTGCAAATGTAGATCAGAATTAATCGCCTTATTTTTTGGTTTATTTAAGACCCATAAATGGCAACTAAAGCCGGGTAAGTGACATTCTGCAATCTCCCCTTACCCCATGCTACTCCAAGTGGGGTCCATGGAGCAACAGTATCTGTATCAGCTGGGAGCTTGTTAGAAATGCAGGATCTTAGGCCCCACCTCAAGACCTACTGAATCAGGAGGTCATATTAACACAATTCCTAGGTGATTTGTTTAGTTGTTACCACTTTCTAATTGAACTCTTGTGGCATTTAGGCTTAATACTTGAAGCATCCCAGAAGCCACTAACCTGTCCCTGCATTGAGCTAAGTACTCTAAGGAATATGAGAGAGGCCCAAGGCCCATCATCTCTGTGATAGGTTAGGATACTTCGGTTCTAGTCCTAGCATATTTACTACAGTGGGACCTTGAGCAAGTTATGTAGCTGCTCTGAGCCTCAGTTTCTCTAGCTATAAAATGGGGATAATCATACTTGCCTACCTCAATGGGTGGTTGTGAAAATCAAAGGTGATAATAAGCATGAAAGTGCTTTGTAACCTATGAAGCTCTACAAATATTTATAACAACCAGAGGACTGTTATTATTATTCCAAAGTCTCTGGAAGCTCTTTGGCTTTCTCAGCAACCCTAGTTCAGCATGTATTTTCTGAAAAGATTGAATTTAACGCATGAGTTATAAAGCACTCGCATTGAACACCCATGTTCAGACTCCCTTCCAAAGATAGATCATCCATGATGGACCTGGTGCAATAAGATGACTGTTTTGTTGCCAGGTTGCCATCAGCATTGTTCCTAGTTTTTGGCCTTGTCAAAGCTCTTATTGTAAGCTGTTTGGGTAGCTGGCAACTCGCAGAGCTTTGGCTGGGGCTGAGCCCTGAGAAGCTTTGCAAGCTCTGGCCATGTGTCCCTGGCCAAGACATGATGACTAAGCATCTTAAGCATCTGCTTCCTGTCCGCCAAGTCTCACCCACAGAGAAAACACACACACATGCCCATGCGCACACATGTACACACACACACACATACGTAGGTGTGCACATGTGCATACCTGCTGTTGGAAACACAATTGAAATTTACGCTCACAGAAAACCTCCCAGCAAGAAGTACCTGTCTCAGAGACATCTGTGTTAGCACTCCCTCACCCCTGTGTCTCCTGGACCTCTTCTTGCTCCAGCTTGTGCTGTTCTGTGGGTACAGCCAAAGCATGCTGGCGAGCCTAACATCTTTGTAACAGCGAGTCAGAAAACAAAGAGACTCTTGTCTCAAGCTGGGCCAAAGAATGGATACTGCAAAAGCTGATTTCTTTGGATGAGGAAAGCAGAAACAGACCATAGAATATAGGAACAGTCCTTGTGGCTCCCTGGGAGGCAGAGGGGCTTCAGCTGCTTGGTGGCAGCGTGAGGAGAACAGTCCATGGAACATACCTCGGGCCTAGGACTTGAACCAGCCCTAGAGCCAAAGGGCAGTCTCCTGCCATACTCAGCCAGTGTTTCTTGTGGAGATATTTGCCCTCAAGAAACATGCAGTCTCTTCATGTCAGTGTGAGGACTGAAAAAAGAAAACTTGACACTTGTTCCCTGACTGGAAGGGAAGGTGAATCCAAGTCTCAGTAGGTCCCTTCTGCCATTCCTCTCTGTCTTCCCCAGCTGTTGGGAGGGACAGAAGCTGGCTGCTTCCCCACCCCTTCCAGTCACCCCTTCCCAGCAGTTCTGGAGAGAAGCTGTGAGCCCCATGAGTCTCTGCACCTCATAGTCCCTCCCTACAGTTACTTTACAATCTGGAAGCAAAATAACAATGACTCTCCTCTTGCTAAAAACAGAGATTAGAAAATATTTTTAAGCCAATGATTTTCATTCTTTTTTGTTTTTTAAGTGGATGTAGCCTTATACTCCGATTCCTAACACGCTTGTGCACATAGAATAAGGGAAGGATGCTTCAGTGGCTTAAACTGTTCTTCTGAACTGTCAAATCAAACCCTCATAAATGTGGGCTGGTAGTCACGTGTAAGTCATTGACTTGGTGAAAAGGGTAAAATTAATGGAGGAACTCTAAAATGGGCCTTTGATCATGGGTAACATCTGCAAAATTTTCACACTTTAGAACAAATCATATTGCCTGCTGAAGAATGAGTACAGGGTTTGTAGGAGAATGAAATGTCCTCGGATATTTTTAATGGGGAAGTGATCAAGTCCTGTTCAGAGCTCAAAATATATGCGGATTTCTACTGCCCTGCTGGTAACAAGTCCAGGAATAGATTATGGCAGTGTTCCCACAATGTATTCTACAGTTTGAATAACCTGATCTCACTTCCTTTGCACTCCTTGGAAAGCCAGCAGTCAGATCTCTGGCACTTATGTTGAAGGTTGCTAACCACTAAGTGCACTTCCGAAATTCTCAGCTAGGATCCTGTAGTGACTCCCTTCAGCCTTCTTCCTTGGGATATCAGTCCCTCAACCATGAGATCTCAGCATAAGTGGACCCCCTGTCATTTACCCTGGGAGGTAGGTCCCATCTGATGGGTGATCGGGACACTCTCCTACCCTTAGGCTGCTGAAGCTTGAGATATCACGGGAAGGAGGGCATTTCATCTATGGGGTCAGACAAACTGAGTCTCAGTTCTGCTCTATTACCTCCCAGTGTTGGACAAAGTCACTCAACTCCTCTGAGCCTCATATTCCTCATATGCAAAAATAATAAAATATTTCCTGATCTGCCCACTTCATAAGGAATTGAATGAAACACATGTGATAATGAATATAAAAATCCTTTATAAAGCAATTACCCATTTAGGGTAACATTATTAATATTATTTGGTACCATGGGGTCATAATTGAATTTTATTCATCAAAAGCCTACAGCTAAAATAAGAATAATAAAATAATAAATTAAATTCCCAATGTTCTGGCCAACAAATTTCACTATAATGTGCTCTCTCTTTTTTTCATCCCCAGGGTAGCATTTTCAGTTGCTCATTAACTTGTTTTTAGCCCAGTAAGAAGGTATTTAAACAGTGACAAATATGTCTGCTGAGTTGTGCAAATAACCAGTCACAAAAGTAGTAGTCACGTACATCTTGAAAGAATCTCAGCTAGTTATGTTTTGTTTTCTTTGGTGTTAGTGGGGCAGTCAGGGCAGGGGAGGACAATGAGTTGGGTAGGGTCATGAAAGGGCCCCTGATTCTTTCCATTCTATCTTGCTCTTAGCTACAAGCAATCTGCTTTCATGCCTTGATCTTCTCTTTTAGAGATCAAATGCCATAGGGAAGCTGAAGGAACCAAAGCTCACTATAATAGCACTTTTCTCCCAGACACAGACCAGGTGGTTCAGGCTAATACATGGACAAGACAGCCATTCCCACCTCACCCCAGAGCTTTGTGCAGTTCCCATGGCTCATGCAGAGGGATCTGGATGCAGACTTACATAGTGACATTACCAGCCAACTGAGTAAGTGTACCCAGAAAGGGGCCATCCCCACGCCTTAGTGTTGACTAGGGAATTACTTCAGGTAAGCTGGTGGAAGATGAGAATAAGGAAAGGTAAAAACTAAAGTTACCGTCTTGTTATTTTAAAGGACATATGCTGAGGTTCACGTTTGTGGGTCTACTGCCCTCTGAACCATTAGGCCATGAGGCTTTTATCAGGGGAAATGCTATAATGCTTCTGCTTATTGGTAGACCTTCCATACAACTGTAAGAATTGGGGGAGTGTTGGGGATAGTGTGAGCAATTTGTGACCATTGTATTATATTTTGTCATCAATTTTCAAATGAAAAGGAAACAGTTGACTATATGAATGTGGCTAAATGGGGTGATTGATTCCCCTGGAGGAAGCCATGTTGGCCACTTGAGTGACAGCCTCAACTAATTGCTGTGATCTAGTGTGACTAGAAAGGAATAGGAGGGGGAGGTTCAATACTTACTAGTAGAAAAGAAAGAGCAGAACCAGCAGGAAAGTGGCCAGCCCAGAGCCTCCACCTGAGCTGACAGATAGAAGTGAAGGGATCCTCACTTCATCCCCAAGGGATCTGGGAGCACCAGAAAGAGAGATTCAATGTCTAATCAAACCTGAGTGATGGCCCTACATTCCCTTGATGGACGATAGACTCTAGAGGGAGCCAAATCAGAGGACCCCAGGGGAGCAAGGAATCATGAGCCTGCAGAACAAGGGAGAAGCTGAGAGCACGTGGTGAGCACAGTCCCAGGGGCTGCAGGTGGAGATTAGATATGAAGCCAGGCTGAGGTCCCATTCTTAGAGGAGGGACTCAGAGTCATCAGCTGCCTTACAATCACTGACCTTCCACAAAACCCCTGAAACTACACGCATTGCACAAGTGCGCACACATATTATCAAGTCTCTTTCCAATTCAGACAGTGCTGTCTGTTAACTTTGTTAATATGGCGAAAAGAATAGAGGTACAGCCATCACCTCTTTCTTCCTCTTATTTGCCTGTGCCAGGGACAGGAGAGTTCCAGTTTCCTTTGGTAGGAATGACGTTACTGGCAGTTTTTGTTGTTAGTCTTTCTGAAAGGAAATCTTCTTACAGACCCTGCCTACGTACACACCTGTACAAGAGATGTTTAATGATCCAGAAAAATGATCCAAAGCACTACTGGTTTTTGATGTTTCTAAATAGACTGACTTACTGCCTTTTGATTTTTTTTAAAACAATCCTAATGGATATGGGTGATGGTAAATAAAACCTTTAAAGATGAGAATGGGAATACCTGTGCAGACAGAATCTTAATTTGTAGCTCATTGGTGGACTTAAGCACTAATATAATTAGCAAGTAAACAAAAATGGAGTCAAGGCTAGTCTGCAAATTCTGGTGTCTGAGAACAGTCTCTGTTAGACCAGGGGGCAATCTCATTAGCACATTCAGGATGGCTTTCTGAGTGAAGTGGTTTCTTTGATTAATGATGTGCCTCTCAGAGGTTAGAAAGCAAGTCTTTGTCATCAGCAATCAGTCGCCAACCTCTGCTTCCTTCTCCTGCCTTGCCCCACAGTTGTCATTCAGTAGGTGTTTGATAAATACTTCAGTTATCCATGGGCAAGGTTTACTTGTCAGCATTTGCTTCTCTTTGCATCCTGCTTGGTAGCTTTCACACGCTCTGCTTCTTTCATTGTGTGTGTGTGCTCGGTCGCTTCAGTCATGTCCGACTCTGTGCGACCCCATGGACTGTAGTCCGCCAGGCTCCTCTGTCCATGGGATTCTCCCGGCAAGAATACTGGAGTGGGTTGTCATGCCCTCCTCCAGAGGATCTTCCTGACCTAGGGATCAAACCCAAGTCTTATGTCTCCTGCATTGGTAGGCAGGTTCTTTACCACTAGCACCTCCTGGGAAGCTTCTTTCATTAGCTTCCTCAAAGTATCCTCCTAGCAATGGAAGTTGTGAGCCAAGAGACAAGAGATCCCTCTTCCAGTCAACACCTGGATAGGGCCTCCTGTGAGGGGCCTATCCCTCAGGTCCTATACCTATCCCACAGTGTATCCACACTGTGTGAGACATTGTGAGTCTGTAGCCTTGAGTGCATCCTGAAGAGAGTGAGCAGGATGGAGAAGAATCTGCAAACAGGGTCAGTGGAAGGACAACTGAAAAAAAGTCCCAACGTTCAGTCTCTACAAGAGGAGAATTAGGGGGCTTCCCTGGTGGCTCAGATGGTAAAGCGTCTGCCTGCAATGCGGGAGACCTGGGTTCGATTCCTGGGTCGAGAAGATCCCCTGGAGAAGGAAATGGCAATCCACTCCAGCACTCTTGCCTGGAAAATCCCATGGACGGAGGAGCCTGGTAGGCTACAGTCCATGGGGTCGCAAAGAGTCAGACACGACTGAGCAACTTCACTTTCACTTTCTACTATTTAGAGGTCTTGCATATGGAAGATGAGAATAGATCTAGAACCAATACTTGGAATTTATAAGGAAATATATTTTGGCTGACAAAAAGGTTAAACTTTCCACTTTAAGCAATTCTTCAGTGGAATGGATTGCTCTAGGAAATCAGCTTCCTGACTCTGGAGGTGTTTGACTAGAGAGTGAGTAACCATGTATCTGAAGCTGAAGCTCCAGTACTTTGGCCACCTGATGCAAAGAGCTGAGATGCTGGGAATGATTGAAAGCAAAAGGAGAAGGGCGTGGCAGAGGATGAGATGGTTGAATGGCATCATCGACTCAATAGACATGAGTTTGAGCAAACTCTGGGAGATAATGAAGGACAGGGAAGCCTGGCGTGCTGCCATCCATGGGGTCACAGAGTCGGACACGACTGAGTGAATGAACAACCATATATCAGAAACATTGGCTTGGTGTGAGGGTAGAGTGGAATGTCAGAGAATGGATAGACACCTACATTAGGGGCTCTTGACTTCCATGGTCCTGAATAGCTCTGAGATGCTGTGGTTTTATGATGCAGACATGTAAGTAGAACAAAAGAGAACCAAGTTGTTGGAGCAAACCAATGAGGCAATTTTTCAGGCTCCAGGAAAGAAAGAGGAGTGGAGAAGAGATTTTCTGGTTGTATTTGAGCACCTGTCACCAATTATGATTTTCTGCAACTATTTTCCTAAGCAAACGGATCCTTACAAATGGCAGGCTCTTCCAGGGAGCAATTCTCTTCAACATCCTGTCTGTCACTCACAGCCTCTAGATTTGTTTTACTACTATGAGAATCCAGTTCTAATTTCTCCCCAATTATTTCCAGGCTTGTAGCTTCCTGCCTCGTGTTAGAAAAGCAAACTGGGATACGGACTCTCCTCCAGTTACAATTCTTTATCCTTAATGGCTGAATGGTCAATATCAAGGCTGTCCAGTCCACCCTTATCTCCTCCACCACTCTCTCCCTTCCAACTCTGGCCTCAAAGAATAGGCCAGTACATTCAGGTTCTCTAGTGAAGAACCAGAGTATTTTTTTAGTTTGCTTTTTTGTTGCAATTGTTGTTCCTCCCAAATCTGTCATGGACCAATACTTTTGTACGACATAATAAAAGGAAATGATAAAAAGGCCTACAAAAATAAAAGCCACAGTTTTTAATTATGAGACTCAGCAGATCTAAAAAATTTCTCTGTCAAATTGCTATAAAGATGTCTAAGTGCTTATTGCAACTTCTGGACTTACGTCCTCGAAGACTGGCAGTAAAGAGCAGCAGACCCCACTCTGAGCGGGAAGAGGTAACCCGCTATCTGTCTCTGCCTTGGATCGCTCCCTACCCTTGGACCCAGAGGTGGAATAGACTCAAGCAGCAGTCTAGATGGGGGTGGGGGCAGTGGGGTACCGCTGCTGGCTCGCACTGGCTCACATGAGCCAACTGTTCTTTTCAGAATTTTCATGACTCAGTTGTTTAAAATAGCCATTATTAAAAATTAAATTCTATATAGCTATAATTATATTCTATTAAAAACAAGCCATTTAAAATTCATCAGATCCTGGTTATTTTAGTAGTTTTACCATTGTTGTTCAGTCACTCAGTCACGTCTGACTCTTTGCGACCCCATGAACTGCAGCATGCCAGGCTTCCCTGTCTTTCATTATCTCCCGGAGTTTGCTCAAACTCATGTCCATTGATTCGGTGATGTTATCTAACCATCTCATCCTCTGCCACTCCCTTCTTCTCTTGCCATCAATCTTTCCCAGCATTAGGGTCTTTTCCAATGAGTTGGCTCTTCATATCAGGTGACCAAAGTATTGGAGCTTCAGCTTCAGCATCAGTCTTTCCGATGAATATTCAGGGTTGGATTCCTTTAGAATTGACTGGTTTGATATTCTCTATGCCTTTTTGACATTATCTGTGTCTCCTTGTGCCTGAGTGGTAGAAGTACTCTATACTCTTCCCAACTATCATTAGCTTGAAATTGACCATGACAGAAATATTTACACCCCAGAAATCACTGAAAACTACAAATGAGGGCTTGACTTATTGGTTTGTTGATTGTCTAGAATCTAGAGTCAAGAAAGTGATGGAAAAAAATGTTAGCAGTGCAGATTAAACTTTAAATCGGGTTGTCTCTGTAGCTATTTTGTTGCGAATAAATAGCACAATACATCGAGAAACTATTCTTCCACTATTTGAAAACTATTATCCAATTTAGCAGAAAAGTCACTCCTGTCATTGATAAAGGAGTGATGTTCCCACATAAGTCTTTGTTATTTCATTTTTGTCCTGTTCCTTAATGTAAACCAATATATCAAGCAGTGTTCTTGCAGGAACTACACTTGCTTGTCAATTGCAACCTTGGCCTGGCTACAGATGCCAGAGTCTGGCAAGAGTCAGTGAAAGCATTCTATGAAAACCAACTGGCTTTTTTTGGAGTTTAAAGAATATTGATAGATTTTATGATATGTAAATTGTATGACCCACATCCTTTATTCCAACAAAATTTAAAATAAGCCAACATGCATGCTTTTTTTTTTTTTTTTTGAGAGAGAGCCAGTTATTAAACATTTACCAGCACATCATGGGGTAAAGGGAGTGCTTTGAAAGATTATTTTCCTTCCTTCAACCTTAAAGTTTCTAGGCTTGAATCAATAGCTCTTTCTACCACAAGTGGGAGAAAATTTCTCTCTTCCAAAGTTATGCTGGCAAATGAAAGAGCCCCTCATTTTCAGTTAGTCTGAAATCTAAGATGCCTTTGGAATTCCTTAGGAATCCTAGAATTGGAAACTTGGAAACTATTAACCAGATGCATAAATTTTTTTTTTTTTCTTCCTCAAAAGCCCTTATTCCCTGTTGAGGTTGATGGACTGCCATTGAAATCTCTCTGCTAACCAATGGAAATCTCTTCAGCTCCCTCCCAAATCTAGATGGGAGTCTTGTAGACCAGCTCATGGGGCACCAAAGCAAGGCCCACTTTCAGAGCTGAGTCTCCCTATATCGGCGGGTATTAAGACAAATGAATGCCGTGTGCTGGGATTAGCCCTGGTTTCACAGACTGAGAGTGGAACTCCTAATATCAGGTTACATTTTGTTGGCTTGGTAATAATTTTTTTAACCACCAACCATATGGGCAGAGGTTGGAAGGAAAGCTAAATTTGGAACACACCCCCACTCTCCCTTTTAACATTTCTTTCTTGTTTGTGCCGGGAGGCAACATGTTACTCATACTCACATTAACAGCACTGGTTGCTATAGGACTGAGGAATGAGATTCTCCCAAAATGCAGTTGGAGCAGGGTATTGGAGATTTTCTACCCAAGTACGCAGTAGTGCAGTCAGAACGTCTGTGCTCTGCTTCTGCAGATTTCTGAACGTGTCTGTGCACACAGCACTAGAAGACTAAATCAATAATGAAAGGATTTCATGTCTATTGGCTCATAAATGCTTTATCATTTTTAGTTGACATCCAGAGATAGCACTTTTCTGCCCTAATATCTTTCTGACTCAGGCGTTTTAGAGCATGGAGCCATGAATTCTCTCTCCGTTTAGTTTTTTATGTTCTGGCTTTCCTTCTCCCCATCCGCCACTTCATGAAGATGGATTAGGTTTTGGTAGTGGTAATGATTTGGGCAGTATCTGTAGAAATTATGCACATTTCAGTTCCAGGGCTTTCTCAACCTGAATACATAAGGCATACTTGAGCCTAAAACAGGAGTTTTAGCGTCTCAAAGGAATTTAGAATCAGATTCAGTTTAAGGAATGGAAATTAGTCTACCTTCCTTCAAGGAGCTGTTGTAGTCTCCCTACGATGGCAATTTGAGGTCAGAAGGGCATTCTTCTTGCTGTCCCTGGATTCCAGGAAACAATGAGAAGTCCTGAAGCCAGATCTCACAGCCCAGCCTCCTCCTCTAATCTTGTCTCCCGCTAATCCCTACCCCACCCTATGTTCCAACTACTTTGAATTTCTAGCTGTTCCTGAACTTGCTGTTCTGCTCTTTAAGGCCTGCCTGAGCCTTTATAAATCCCTGTCTTTGCGACACACATAAAGCACTTAGCTCAGTGTGTGCCCCTCGGTGGGTTCTAATAATTGTTGGCTGTTAATACTCTGCACATGCTGGTTTTTGAGCCCAGAAAAGTTTCCCCTTCTTTACCTTTAAAACTCAGCTCAGATGTGCCTTCCTCCACAGTGAATCCTTGCCCTCGGCAGAGTGCTTTGTTTTGTTAATACCCATTCTAGCCATTATGAGCTTGAAGTCAGGTGATGGCCAGTGCCCGACACATCACCGGTGCTCAGTAAGTTTTGGTCGCGTGACCCTGGCCATACAGCTATGAATAAGCACAGTACCTGCCCATGTAAGCACCTAGTCCAGTCGGGAGCATGGGGGACAGACACTGAACTAGATAATTATGATGTGATGTGATTAAGGTATGGATTGCTATATGCACATGGGGTTGTGGAAACACAAAGGAAAAGCTTCAAACCCAGACAGGGTGGTCAGAAAGTAAGCTGAATCTTAAAACGATGTGTAAGAGTCAGGGGAAAGGTGGAAGGCATTGAAAGGCAGGAGGATAATATGAGAAAAGACATGGAGGTGAGAAAGAGCATGGTGGTTCTGGGAACAATATGCAGCATGATGGGCCACAGCAAAGAGAGGCGAGAGGTGAGGCCAGAAGATTAGTTAGGGTCAGAGCATGAAAGCCTTCTCTGCCTTGTTAAGGAGCTTGGCCTTGATCCTATAGCAGGGTCTATAAATTCACAACATATGGGTCATCAGCCTCCCCACCCCCACCCCTCTCATGGCAGACATTGATAATCAATCACAGCACCCCATTCCACTGGGTCCAGATGTGACCTCATAATCCTTCTCAACGTACTACTGCAGGGCACACCACCCAGAGATCAGAGGTGGCACTCTGGTTGGCTGGTGTAAGATTTTCCACGTGTGTGTATATGAAGGTTGAGAGTTTGGGAGAGTACGAGTTACGGGAGAATTATGACGTGGTCAGACTTGCATTTTGGAAATCTCTATGCACATTAAAAAGAAGAATCAACAGAGCCCAATTGTTTAGATGTGGCAAGATGAAGAAGAAAGAGTAGTCAAGAACCAGATGATTGTTCCTTCGTTGGGCAACTGGGCAGATCC
This sequence comes from Bos javanicus, assembly GCF_032452875.1. Classification (NCBI taxonomy): domain Eukaryota; kingdom Metazoa; phylum Chordata; class Mammalia; order Artiodactyla; family Bovidae; genus Bos; species Bos javanicus. Next base: position 17,528,874 of record NC_083897.1, on the reverse strand, counting down.
CAGTGCCATTCAGAGACAGCATGAAGGAGGTAGTGATAGATTTGGCATGATAACAAGAGCTCACTTTTTTTGAGTGTTTAATATATACTGAGTAATGTTTTCAGCATTTTCTGTGAAGCAATTGATTTTATCCTCCCAACAACCCTGTGGGGTAGGTACCATTATTATTTCTGTTTTGCAGATGAAGAAACTGCACAGAGAGGTGTAAAATATTAAAAACCTAACAAAATCAGTGGCACTAAGAGAGATCATTAGGGCAAGAAAAGCTGAAAATACATCACTGAGTCATTTGGATGAATATAAAGAGAGCCAATCAAGTCACCAGGCACCCGTGCTAGGGTTTATCTGTTTGTCTTTAATCTTTTGGAACCCAAAGTATTTATCATTCTTGGAAAAGGACCACTGTGATGAATACAAATCCATCCAGCCTTCAACACATCTGTTCTACTCACAGGGCAGACATCAGTAGGAAATGAACTCAGTCTGTCAGTTCAGATGCTCAGTCACGTCCAACTCTTTGCAGCCCCACGGACTGCAGCCTGCCAGGCTTCCCTGTCCTCCACCATTTCCCGGAGCTTGCTCAAACTCATGTCCATTGAGTCGGTGACGCCATCCAACCATCTCATCCTCTGTCGTCCCCTTCTCCTCCTGCCTTCAATCTTTCCCAGCATCAGGGTCTTTTCCAATGAGTCAGTTCTTCACATCAAGTGGCCAAAGTATTGGAGCTTCAGCTTTAGCATCAGTCCTTCCAATGAATAGTCAAGACTGATTTCCTTTAGAATGGACTGGTTGGATCTCCTTGCAGTCCAAGGGACTCTCAAGAGTCTTCTCCAACACCACAGTTCAAAACCATCAATTCTTTAGCACTCAGCTTTCTTTATAGTCCAACTCTCACATCCATACATGATTACTGGAAAAGCCATAGCTTTTACTAGACAGACCTTTGTTGGCAAAGTAATGTCTCTGCTTTTTAATATGCTGTCTAGGTTGGTCAGAGGTTTTATTCCATGGAGCAAGCGACTTTTAATTTCATGAATTCAGTCGCCATCTGCAGTGATTTTGGAGTTCAAGAAAATAAAGTCTCTCACTGTTTCCATTGTTTCCCCATCTATTTGCCATGAAGTGATGGGACCAGATGCCATGATCTTGGTTTTCTGAATGCTGAGTTTCAAGCCAGCTTTTTCACTCTGCTCTTTCACTTTCATCAAGAGGCTCTTCAGTTCCTCTTCGCTTTCTTCCGTCAGAGTGGTATCATCTGCATATCTGAGGTTATTGATATTTCTCCCAGCAATTTTGATTCCAGCTTGTGCTTCATCCAGTCCAGCGTTTCACATGATGTACTCTGCATATAAGTTAAACAAGCGGAGTGACAGTATATAGCATTGATGTACTCCTTTCCCAATTTGGAACCAGTCTCTTTTTCCATGTCTGGTTCTAACTGTTGCTTCTTGACCTGCATACAGATTTCTCAGGAGGCAGGTAAGGTGGTCTGGTATTCCCATCTTTTGAAGAAGTTTTCACAGTACTATTGAAGCCTAGCTTAGAGAATTTTGAGCATTACTTTGCTAGCGTGTGAGATGAGTGCAATTGTGTGGTAGTTTAAACATTCTTTGGCATTGCCTTTCTTTGGGATTTGAATGAAAACTGACCTTTTCCAATCCTGTGGCCTCTGCTGATTTTTTTTTATTTCTTTGCATTGATCACTGAGGAAGGCTTTCTTATCTCTCCTTGCTATTATTTGGAACTCTGCATTCAGATGGGTGTATCTTTGCTTATCTCCTTTGCCTTTACCTTCTCTTCTTTTCTCAGCTATTTGTAAAAGGCAGGCAGAATGAAATCCACAATCAAAGAAAACTAACCAAACTGATCACATGGACCACAGCCTTGTCTAACTCAATGAAACCATGAGAAATGCCATGTAGGGCCACCCAAGACAGACAGGTCATGGTGGAGAGTTTTGACAAAACATGGTCCACTGGAGAAGGGAATGGCAAAACACTTCAGTATTCTTGCCTTGAGAACCCCATGAGCAGTATGAAAAGGCAAAGAGATAGACACTGAAAGATGAACTCCCCAGGTCAGTAGGTGCCCAATATGCTACTGGAGAAGAGTAGAGAAAGAACTCCAGAAAGAAGGAAGAGACAGAGTCAAAGAGAAAACAACACCCAGTTGTGGATGTGACTGGTAATGGAAGTAAAGTCCGATTCTGTAAAGAACAATATTGCATAGGAATCTGGAATGTTAGGTGCACGAATCAAGGTAAATTGGAAGTGGTCAAACAGAAGATGGCAAGAGCAAACATCGACATATTAGGAATCAGTGAACTAAAATGGACTGGAATGGGCGAACTTAATTCAGATGACCATTTTATCTTCTACTGTGGGCAGGAATCCCTTAGAAGAAATGGAGTAGCCTTCATAGTCAATAAGAGTCCAAAATGCAGTACAATCTCAAAAACGACAGAATGATCTGTTTCTTTCCAAGACAAACCATTCAACATCACAGTAATCCAATTCTTTGCCCCAACCACTAATGCCAAAGAAGCTGAAGTTGAACAGTTCTATGATGACCTACAAACCCTTCTAGAATTAGCACCAAAAAAGATGCCCTTTTCATCATAAGGGATTGGAATGCAAAAGTAGGAAGTCAAGAGATACCTGGAGTAAGAGACAAGTTTGGCCTTGGAGTACAAAATGAAGCAGGGCAAAGGCTAACAGAGTTTTGCCAATCAAACGCACTGGTCATAGCAAACACCCTCTTTCAACAACACAAGAAACAACTCTACACATGGACATCACCAGATGTTCAATACTGAAATCAGATTGATTATAATCTTTGCGGCCAAAGATGAAGAAGGTCTATTCAGTCAGCAAAAGCAAGACCAAGAGCTGATTGTGGCTCAGATCATGAACTCCTTATTGCAAAATTCAGACTTAAATTGAATAAAGTAGGGAAACCACTAGACCATTCAGGTATAACCTAAATCAAATCTCTTACAATTTTACAGTGGAAATGACAAATAGGTTCAAGGGATTAGATCTGATAGGGTGCCTGAAGAACTATGAATGGAGCTTCATGACACTGTACAAGAGGCAGTGATCAAAACCATCCCCAAGAAAAAGAAATGCAAAAAGGAAAGTGAATTAAAACAAGCCTATCCAAATGACGACCTATATGATTTCCAAATGAATCTTCAGAAGCAAAAGGCAAATGAGAAAAGGAAAGATATATCCATTTGAATGCAGAGTTCCAAAGAATAGTGAGGAGAGATAAGAAAACCTTCCTCAGTGATCAGTGCAAAGAAATAGAGGAAAACAATAGAATGGGAAAGACTACAGATCTCTTAAAGAAAATTAAAGATACCAAGGGAAGATGTCATGCAAAGATGGGCACAATAAAAGACAGAAATGTTCTTAATGACCAAGATAACCATGATAGTGTGATCACTCACCTAGAGCCAGACATCCTAGAATGTGAAGTCAAGTGGGCCTTAGGAAGAATCACTACCAACAAAGCTAATGGAGGTGATGGAATTCCAGTTGAGCTATTTAAAATCCTAAAAGATGATGCTGTGAAAGTGCTGCACTCAATATACCAGCAAATTTGGAAAATTGCAGTGGTCACAGGACTGAAAAGGTCAGTTTTCATTCCAGTCCCAAAGAAAGGCAATGCCAAAGAATGTTTAAACTACCACACAACTGCACTCACCTCACAAGCTAGCAAAGTAATACTCAAAATTCTCTAAGCTAGGCTACAACAGTACGTGAACCGAGAACTTCCAGATGTTCAAGCTGGATTTAGAAAAGGCACGGCAATCAGATATCAAATTGCCAACATCTGTTGGATCATAGAAAAAGCAAGAGAGTTCCAGAAAAACATCTATTTCTGCTTCATTTACTACGTTAAAACCTTTGACTGTGTGGATCACAACAAACTGTGGAAACTTCTTCAAGAGATGGGAATACCAGACCACCTAACCTGCCTCCTGAGAAATCTGTATGCAGGTCAGGAAGCAACAGTTAGAACTGGACATGGAACAACAGGCTGGTTCCAAATCAGGAAAGAAGTACGTCAAGGCTGTATATTGTCATCCTTCTTTAATTTATATGCAGAATGCATCATGCAAAATGCTAGGCTGATGAAACAGCCCAGCTGGAACAAGCTGGAATCAAGATTGCCAGGAAAAATATCAATAACCACAGATATGCAGATGATACCACCGTTATGGCAGAAAGTGAAGAGGAACTGAAGAGCCTCTTGATGAAAGTGAAAAAGGAGAGTGAAAAAGCTGGCTTAAAACTCAGCATTCAGAAAACCAAGATCATGGCATCTGGTCCCATCACTTCATGGCAAAAAGATGGGGAAACAATGGAATCAGTGACAGACTTTATTTTCTTAGACTCCAAAATCAATGCAGATATTGACTGCAGCCATGAAATTAAAACATACTTGCTCCTGGAAGAAAAGTTCTGACCAACCTAGACAGCATATTAAAAAGCAGAGACATTACTTTGCCAACAAAGGTCCATCTAGTCAAAGCTATTACTTCTCCAGTAGTCATGTGTGGATATGAGATTTGGACTATAAAGAAAGCTGAGTGCTGAAGAATTGATCTTTTGAACTGTGGTGTTGGAGAAGACTTGAGAGTCCCTTGGACTGCAAGGAGATCCACCAGTCCATCCTAAAGGAGATCAGTCCTGAATATTCATTGGAAGGACTGATACTGAAGCTCCAATACTTTGGCCACCTGTTGGGAAGATCTGACTCATTGGAAAAGACCCTGATGCTGGGAAAGATTGAAGGCAGGAGGAGAAGGGGACAGCAGAGGATGAGAAGGTTGGATGGCATCACTGACTCAATGGACATGAGTTTGAGTAAGCTCCAGGAGTTGGTGATGGACAGGGAAGCCTGGCGTGTTGCAATCCATGGGGTCACAAAGAACTGGACACAACTGAGTGACTGAACTGAACTGAGTGTTCATAAATTAAAAGAGCAAGATTAGAGGGGTATTGGATTACATCACAATGAATTGTGCTGTGTTTTTCCAATGATTAACCTTTTCTTATTTCAATGATGATATGCAGTGTACATCCGTGTGTGTGTAAATGTATGTATTTGATCCGTTTGTTTAATAACTTCTTGCCTTCTAAAGCACTTTTTCATTCCCCATTAAAGTGTTCTAATCAGGAATCTAATTGCTTTAAGGAATAGGCTATTTCGGTGGGTAATAGATGTGGTGTTGTTTTCATCTTAGCTTCACGTCTGGCTGTCTGGGCTGCATCAGTGGCATAGTGGCAAGCACTTCCAGGAGACAAGGCACTTTGGCCGGGAGGGAAAAAATGTCCTTGTCTAAGACCTGAGCACACAGCTCTGCATTGGTGTCAAATAGTAGTGAGGACTGTGCAGCCTGTATTTCCTTATCCCCAGACCAAGTTGCCTATTAACCCTGAACTCAGATCATGAGACCATAGATGTGCTAATGATTCCAGTGTTGTCTGGAACTTTTTATAGCTACAAGTGTCCATCTTTTGCCTGAACATACCAATCTCATTACCACCTACCTCTCTTTGATCAGATCATTCTTTACATCTGCCTGTGATGCCCTCTGTTCTCCCCTCCAGTACTTAAATCGTCCTCCACAAAACTCATGTTTGATGGCCTCAGCCTTCCACGTCTCTTCCTTTTCCAAAACGCTGGATCCACCATTCTGCACATAACAAAAATCAACTAGAAGATTGTGATTTACAAACAGCTTTCAAATTCATCATCTGATTAAACCCTTCTGACAGTCTTATGTGGTTTTAATATTAGCTTGTGTACAGGAGAAAACTCAGGCTCAGAGAGTTGGATTACTGGCCCAAGGTCAATTCATGGTAAGAACTAGAATTGGAGCCCAGCTCTTTCTGATGACAAAAGCATTTCCATAACTACCTTGCTACATGGCCCAGCACATGTAGCTGATGAATATTTGTTGATGATGATGATAACAGTCCTCTTATGCCGGTAAATAGCCATTGACTTTCTCCATGGACTTGATGCTCAAAATCAGAACAGCCTCAGCAGGCGTAGTTCAGGGTCTCTCCAGCCTTTAGGGATTAGGTCGTGAAGGGATGAGCTGAAAGCATGGTGCTCAGGCCAGTTTTGTTGGGCTAGTCTGGGTTCCCTCTCCTTTCTCTCTCCCTGTAACCCAGTATCTTTCCCATGAATCACAGTTCCTCTGGGTGCCTGAGTCTGGCCCTAAAGCAGGGACCATAGAGCACATGGTGTTCGAGCAACTCACTCTCTGTGCTTGGGAGATCTGAGTTCACGCCTCTCCGCTCCACTTGAGACCTATAATTATTGACCCACAGCGCATTCTTGTGCTCTGTGACCATCTGGTCTGAGTACGTCCTAGGCTATCATTTGCTTGGGCAGCAGTTGGTTTAGACAGCTTATCCTGAACATATCTTTGGAAACCTGCATAATCTTGGTTCTGGGAGACTGAGCAGGCAGCCAGGCTAAAGGCCCCATGTGCTGTTCTTGGGCCCAATGCCCCAGCTAAAATAATACACTTGGAATTATTCATTATCCCTTCCATGCAACTCTAAATTTTAAATTGCATACTTGTGAGTGAGCCTGGCTTTTTGTAGGTCTTTCGTACATTAGAGAATTGCATGTTTCAAAGATTCAAAATGATTGTGGGAATGAACTTCATTCTAGCAGTAACAACAACAATAGTCAGAAACATAGTAACACTCAACACTGGTAATTCTCTCTGTGATTACACTGGCCTGAATATTACCACATTTAATCTCTACAATATCCTCTGAAAGGTTGGTGATATTATATCCCCCATTTTACAGATGAGGAAAATGAAGCTCAGAGAGATTAAGTAAATGTCTTAAGATTATGCAACTAATAAATGGTTGAACCCAGATTCCAACCCATGCCTTTTTGGCTCCAAAGGCCATGAAATTCTAAAGCCAACCCTTTGCTCTGCCTCCTCCCTTCTTGGTTCATAGGACACTTGTCTATGCCATGTAAGCCTTCAGTTGGCAGCCCATGACACAGGTCCACAAACAGGTCATGAGCAGGATTCAGCACTAGGGTCCTGAAACTGGTCATTCTATCTATGCTGTGCTCCACTGGCCAACCCTGAGCCTCCTTGTTCTTGGTTCTCCCGATGAGAAAAGGTAGACACAAGAATTCACATAGAGTGCATGAGAGGATGCCACTGAATTGGTCAACTTGGACTGTTGTAAAAATATAAACAAATCTGGTCTAGTATTTATTCCTCTTTTCCTTGAGCCTAGACATGCTCACAAAATCAGTCCTCTTTTGGCCAGCCAAAGATCGGACATGTTCCATGAAGAAGAGATCAGTTTTAAACATCTACAACCTTGGCTGAAAAGTATAAATTTGTTCACAGAAAAATCTGGTAAGAAATGACAAAAAATCTAAAATAACTTGAACCAGTGGTTATCTTTGGCTCATATGATGTGGCCAATGAATATAGATAATCTCTACTTTATAAAGAATGTTGCATTTATTAATGTGGGCCTCTATGGAATCTCATTTTAAATATGAGTTGATGAACTGGTCATTTTTTTTTTTAGTAACAGCTTTTTTTAAGATATCATTAAAATACCTATATAATCACCCATTTTAAGTGTAGAATTCAGTGGTTTTTAGTATATTCACAGAGTTGCACAACTGTTACCACCATTTGAGAATATGTTCATTATCTGAAAAAGGAACTCCATGCCGCTTAGTCATAGACCCTTATCCCTCCCACTTGCCCCCCGCCCCAACTCTAGGTAAGCACTAATCTACTTTCTGTTTCTATGAATTTGCCTGTTCTTGAAATTTTGTATAGATGGAATCTTACTACATGTGATCCTTTGTGACTGGCTTCTCTCATTCAGCATATTACTTTCAAGATTCATTCATGTTGAAGTATGTATAATACTTCAGTTTTTTTATTGCCAAACAGTATTTCATTGTATGAATAGATCACAATGTACTGTTGATGGAAGTTTGGGTTGTTCCCACTTTCTGGCATTATAAATAATGCTGCTATGAACAAGATTTTGTGTGGATATGTTTTTGTTGCTCTTGGAAATAAAACTAGGAGTGGAATTTCTGGGGCTTATGGTTAAGTCTTTGCTGTTTTGAGAACTGCCAGATTGTTTGTCAAAGTGACTATACTGTTTTACATTATCACCAGTGGTATGTGAATGTTTCGATTTCTCCACATCCTTTCCAGTATTTACCTTTTTTATTATATCCTAGTGGATGTGATGTGGTATCTCCTTGTGGTTTGGATTTGCCTTTTCCTGATAACTAATGATGTTGAGCATCTTTTCATGTGCTTTTTGGCCATTTGTAGATCTTCTTTGTGGAAAAATGTCTATGCAGATCCTTTGACCACTTTAAATTGTTATTTTCTTTTCACTGCTGGGTTGTATTTATATATTCTAGATACAAAACTCCTATCAGATATGACTTGCACATGTATTCTCCCATGCTTGACTTACCTTTTCACTTTACACTATTGTTGCGGCACAAAAGTTGTTCATTTTGGTAGTGTCCAATTTATTTTTTTTCTTCTTTTCACTTGTGCTTTTCGTGTCATATATAAGGAATGATTGCCTAATCTCAGATCAGAAAGATTTACACTTCTTCTAGGAGTTTTATAGTGTTAGTTCTTACATTTAGGTCTTTCAGTCCATTTTCATTTTGGCACATAGTGTGAGATAGGGATCCAAATTCATTCTTCTGCACATGGATATCTGGTTACGCTACCACGTGTTGAAAAGGCGATTCTTTCTCTATTAGATGATCTTTATACTGTCATCAAAGTCAGTTTATTACAAATGTGAAAGTTTATTTCTAGACTTTCAATTTTATTCTATGAATATATACTTTTGCCAGTTCCTCACTGTCTTGATTTCTATATGTGCAGTAAGTTTTTAAACATGGAAATGTGAGGCCTCCAACTTTGTTCTCCTTTTTCAAGATTCTTTTGGCTATTGTGGGTATTTTGAATTTCCTTATGAATTTTAGGATCTGCTTGTCAGTTTTTAGATTTGTAGAAAAATTTGGGGGAGTTGATACCTTATCAATATTAAGTCTCCCAGTCCATGAATGGGGTGACTTTTTGCTTATCTAGGTCTTTAATTTTTTTCAACAGTGTATTACAGTATTCAGAATATAGGTTTTGCATGCCTCTTATTAAATGTATGTCTACATTTTTTATTGTTTTTGATATTGTTGTAAATGGAATTGTTTCCCTAATTTTCTGATTGCTCATCCCAAGTGTATAGAAATACAATTGACTTTTGTATGTTGATCTAGTATTCTGCTACCTTGCTGAACTCATTTATTACTTCTAATATTTTTTAGTGATTTCCTCAGAATTTTATACATGCAGAATTGTGTTGTCTGCAAATAAAGATAATTTCACTGCTTCCTTTCCGGTCTGGACACTTTTTATTTCTTTCCTGGCCTGACTACACTGGCTATAACTTCTACAATGTTGAATAGAAGAGGCAAGATCTGACATCCTTCTTGTTCCTGACCTTGTGGGGAAAGCTTTTATACATTCACCCTTAAATATGATGTTAGCACTGGGTTTTTTGTGGATGCCCTTTATCATTTTGAGGAAATTCCATTCTATTCTTAAATTGTTAAGTGCTTTTATCATGAAAAAATGTTGAATTTTGTCAAATCCTTTTTCTGCATTTATTGAAATAAGTATGTGGGATTTGTCTTTATTCTGATAATATGGTGTATTATATTGTTTACTTTTTGTATGTTAAACCAACCTTGCATTCCTAGGATAAATCTCACTTGGTCATGGTATATGGTCCGTTTTACATGTTGCTGGATTTGCTTTGCTTATATTTTGTAAAGTTTTGTGCTTATACTTATCATGGATATTGGTCTGTAGTTTATTTCCCTTTGTGTTATATTTACATAGTAGTATCATGGCCTCATATAATAAGTTAGTAGTGTCTCCACTTCTGCTTTTTGGAAGAGTTATGAAGGATTGTTGTTAATTCTTCTTTCAACATTTGATAGAAAAAGCCATCTGGGCCTGGGCTTTGTCACTTCAGACTTTCTATTTCTTCTTAAGTCAGTTTTGGTAGTTTGTGTATTTCTATGAATATATCCATTTCATCTAGGGTATCTAATGGTGTTGGTATACAGCTGTTCACAATATTTCCTTATAATTTTTTCCCATAAGGTTAGTTGTAATGTTCCTTTTTCATTCCTGATTTTAGTAATTTTTTTTCTCTTTCTTTTCCTTATTCACTTGAGCTAAATGTTGGTCAATTTTCTGATATTTCAAAGAACCAATTTTTGGTTTTGTTGATTTCATCTATTGGTTTTTCTGTTGTCTGTTACATTGATTTTGGTTAATTTCCCAAATGACTTTCTTCTTTGATCTAATTTATTAATTAATTAATTTATTTATTTATGTACACAATATAAATCTAAATAAACTATATTGAAAAAGAAATCACAAAGTAAATTAGAAAATATTTTGAGATAAATGAAAATGAAGATACAACATACTAAAACTTAATGGCTTCAGGGAAAGTAGTACCATGCCATGACCTGCCCTTCAAACTGCCCTTCAACCTTCCTTTCAAACTTCCATTCTCTTCCATTCAAACTTCTCTTCTCTTCCCTTGCCTATCCTTTCCTACCATTTCCTATCCTTCCCTTCCCTCCCCTTCCCTATCCTTCCCTCCTCTTCCCTCCCCTTCCCTATCCTTCCCTCCCCTTCCCTATTCTTCCCTTCCATATACTTCCCTTCCCTATCCTTCCCATCCTTTCCCTATCCTTCTCTAAATTTCCCTATCTTTCCCTATCCTTCCCTCCCCTTGCCTCCCCGTCCTTATCTTTCACTATTCTGCCGTCCCCTTCCCTTCCCTCCACTTACCTATCCTTCCTGGCCATTCCCAGTCCTTCCATAAGTTTCCCTATCTCTCCTCATTTCCCTAGCTTTCCTTATCCTCCCCTTTCCTCCTCTCTCATTCCTTTCCCTTCCCTATCCTTCCCTGTCTTTTCCTATCTTTCCCTTCCATTCTCTATCCTTCCCTCCCCTTCCCTAAATTTCCCTATCTTTCCTTATTTACGTATCTTTCCTTATCCTTCCCTTCCCTTCCCTTTCCTTCCCTGCTTCTGCTGCTAAGACGCTTCAGTCATGTCCGACTCTGTGTGACCCCATAGACAGCAGCCCACCAGGCTCCCCCATCCCTGGGATTCTCCAGGCAAGAACACTGGAGTGGGTTGCCATTTCTTTCTCCAATGCATGAAAGTGAAGTCGCTCAGTCGTGTCCGACTCAGCCTTCCCTAAATTTCCCTATCTTTCCTTATTTCCATATCTTTCCTTATCCTTCCCTTCCCTCCCCTATCTTTCCCTATCCTTCCCTTCTCTATCCTTCCCTTCCCTATCCTTCCCTATCCTTCCTTCCCCTTTTCTGTCCTTCCTTCCTCTTCCCTGTCCTTCCTTCCCCATCCCTATCCTTCCCTTCCCTATCTTTCCCTTTCCTATCCTTCCTTTTCCCTTTCCCTTTCCCTTCAGAAGAGACTTCCTATAGGTCTGTTTTTAACCCTAAAATCAAATGGTAATTGTGAATCACATGCCCTCTTCTAAAGGACATGGAGGAAGGATCTTTGATTGAACTTTCCACTTTGTGGCTTATCTGAACTTGCAGCTTTCAATCCTTCTGCCACGCCTCCCAGGCTGAAGCAACTGATGTAAACCAGCACAGAAGTGAGGGGATTTTGAGTACTTGAATGTAGTGGTTTGTTATCCTGTTGCTGAAGCCATAAGAGCCCAGAAAGTAAGAAACCTCTATTTGACCAGTATTCTCAATCTCCTCAGTGACAAAATCAGATCAGCTGTAGAAAATGGCTATCAATACACCTGAAAAGAAGTAGACAGCCTAAATGCATAGAACACAATGGCTGACTCTGAGTGACTGGATGAAGTCAAACGTGATGCCTAAATTGTCTGTTGCTATCATTTATGCCATTTTTAAAAGCTGACTGTACCTCAAAAAAATAAGTTCTGGAACTAATTTCCTATTTTAAATGGTGTTCAATATTGCCTTTTGTCAGTGAAAATTTCTCACTTGTAGATTTATAAGGTAATGCAAATAAACATCAAAGAAATAAAAATATTATGATCAACCAAGATGTGGGTTTCAAGACAAAAAGAAAAAATCCGATCTCTTTTCATTATTCTAAATCCTCATGATACTTATGCCATGCACATATGTATAAGTTTATAAAGCTATGCAATAATAAAAATCACAGACATTCACAGTAGGTAAGCTTAAGTTTGAAACACAGGAGAACCATTTCTTATGAGATTTTTTTTTTTTTTTTTTACTTCTTACATAAATGCTCTTAAAATCAACCACAAAATATCCTGTCTCTAAGTACTAAAATTGGGTACACACTGGCTACAGTAATATAAAGATGGCCAAAGACCAGGTTCTCAGACCTGGACTGTATATCTAATTCTCTTTCAGTAAATCAAGCTAGTAAAGGCAGTGAATCTCATGCTGAGGAAAGACAGAAGCCCAAGCTCAGTAGGGCCTGATTCTAGTGAGAGCTGAGACATTGGATGCCTTTAAGAGAATCCTTTTGTTCAGCTTAAAATGAATCATCCACAGATGTGCCCATTTCATATTACATTCATTAATATCTCTGTTTTAAAATGTTCTGTATTGATACAAATGTGTTAAAGCTGATGTTTCTAGCGTAACCGAAATTTATGTAATCTAAAATAACTTCCATCTGCTAATGCTCATTATGCAATATGAAGATGGCTCTTAAGAGCTTACTGTCTGTATCTATAGGGCACTATGCAGATACGGCCACATGTGTCTCACATTTAACCGTAAAATGGATACCAACGTCCATTCAGCACAGAGTAATGTGAAATACAACATTTAATTCCCAAATGCTAATTTTGCTAAGAAAAAATATAAAACCTTTCTGGTTGGGGAAGAATTTATAGAATCAGGCTTCAAGGCTATTATAATTGAAGTTGTATCTTTACTTCAATTAAAGTTCCCATCAACAGTGATGGTCAGGAACTAGGTTCATGGCAGTGGGCTCTCCTGTGAAGAAAGGCAACTTCTGTCCCCAGCTCCCAGGAACTGGGATCATGGTTTCTAAGTCTCACACACACACACACGCAACACACAGTTGGTCCTAAAATCTTCTAGTGTTTGGCTGTAGACAGAAATAGAGCAGGAACACCACAGCTTTGAAAGGATTGTAGCTCCAAGGTTAAAAGCTCATCTGCATTGGACAACTGCTTTATATTTGTTCATTTATTGAATTGAAGGTGGGAGAAGAGGTCGACAGAGGATGAGATGGTTGGATGGCATCACCGATGTGATGGACATGAGTTTGAGTAGGCTCCAGGAGTTGGTGATGGACAGGGAAGCCTGGTGTGCTGCAGTCCATGGGGTTGCAAGGAGTCTGATATGACTGAGTGACTGGACTGAACTGCTCATTTTTTTCATGGCCCTCTACAGTTTCATCCTACTCAGCCTTTCCCATCTAATCCCTTGTTTCTTCTCGCTCAGTACAGCCAAAGTGTTTCCTGAATATTTTCCATTTTTCCATGCCTCTGTGCGTCCCTATGTACCATTCTATTTCCATCTGAAATATTTATATCTGTCCTTCCACTTCCTCCTTCCCCTTAATCTGCACTTATCCATACCTACCCATGCTTTCCAGCCTCCTTTTCAGTGCTTCTTCCCTCATAAAATCTCCATGATTTTAAAACATTCATACCCAACCCAGAAGTGCTCGATTCCTCCTCTAAACTTTCTCTGTACCTGACCGAGACAATATAACACAGTAGATAAGAACGTAGCCACATACAAGTGTTTTGGACAACCACGCTTCTCTGAGTCTCAGTCCCTAAATTTGTAAAATGGAGATATCACTACTTCATAGGATTCTTATGAGGGTTAAATGAAATTATGCACACTAAGAACCCACATGGTAGATGCTCTGTCAGTTGTAGCTGGCCTTAAGTACAGGGACCATGTCTTGTTCAACTTTGTACCCTCAGCACTTAGCATTGTTCCTGGCCCGGAGTGGGTACTATGTGACTGTTCCTGGAGTCAATAGGCACCCCTTTAATAAAGGGAGGACATGCTTTCTAGACATCTGGGAGTTAATCTACTGGGTCTGTCACTTGCCTTCCTCTAGCTTCCTTGTTAGCCTACAAAAGGGAGCTGCTCACTGCAGACTGTAGTAGCTTTCTCTCTGCTTAAGTTGGCCATCAGGTTGAACAATACAAATTGGGCGTTCGGTGCTTCATTCTAGCCTTCTGATTATTCTCTGAGGATTTGTTCTCCTATGTCGGACCTGGAGCTTATCCTTTGTTAAGGATTGAATTCATTCAGAATTTTGCATTGTTAGGTTTTTAAAGCAATTTCAACTGGTTTGGTAGTTTGTTTATTGTTGGCCAGTGTGACTTCCTTTTCTCTCAAAATCCCTTTGAAAAGTTCTGTAAAGTTTTTGGTACATTCAAAAGAACATGAAAGGTTTTATGTGTAAATAAATGAGAAATGCTTTGGTTTCTCTTAAAGTGCTTCTCTGGTAAAGTCAAGAGGAAAACATGTGTTGTAAATGGGCCCCAGTTTTTATTTGCTGGATTTGGGCCTCTCTGCAATCCCTTTTTGACAGATATGTGGAGCATGTTGAATTCCAAGTTGACTTTCAATTAAACTACATTTCTATATTTTCTTTTAAAAAGTATTCTTAGGGATATGGGGGAAAATCTTTAGTGCCAGAGACACTGGTCAATAGCTTGACCACATTTTCAGGAGATAAAGGCAAGGATAAATCCAAATGAGGAACAGGAAACTCAAATGGAAGAAAAGTAAGTAACTAAAAGAGCTCTGCTATGGACCATTGGTTTGACTGCAAAGGAGAATGTGAGTTTTGTCCATCACAGGCAAAATGTGCAACTCTTAATTGTGTTTTCAGAATTGGAGGATGCTACTCCGATGGGATGTGGCCATAATTTTTAAGCGATCAGAGTCTTTAGTCTGTTGTTTCTCTTCTTAGAGCCAAGGTAAGGGTCTCGTGGCAAGGCAGATTGGACATGCAGTTCTGTGCCACCGTTACACACTTAGGTGCACTCTAGGAAGGGGAAGAGACTGGGTCCACCCAGGAAACTTGGCATTCAATCCACGGTATGGTACATAGTATACACTCCAAAGTACTTGAACAAAGGGAAGGAACTAGCCTGATAAGAATGTGTTCCTTGCAGCTTCCTGCTGGCATCAGTGCAGGAGAAATAAGGGAAATACTGACCTTTTCTCTGCCCTTGTGACTCTTGAGCCAATTCCTGCTTGGGTGTCACTGAATTTCAGAAAAAGGTGGAAGGAAAGGGGAAGATTCCCTTTTTAATTTTATCCTATCTTTCCTGTCTCTGCTTGGAAGCTACTGACATATGGACAGACTCAAAGGTTTTTGGTTTTGTTCATTACTTATCACTTTTGTGGTCTAGAAGTCAAGCTTGAGCTAGGTCACAGGGCACAGTCGTGGTTGTTCGTGGTGAGAGGTAAGGTGGAGCTGAGGGAATAAGGCCCTCTCTGTAGGAAGAAAAGGCCCAAGGTCATGTTTTGACCTTGTGTCTGCTCACCTTCTGCAGCATAAACCAATTGGTGAGTATTTTATTTGCATAGGATACCTGAAGCTATACAGGTATGTTATATTCACTTTGATACCTCATGTGGTGTCCGTAGGTTTCACGGGCTTAGCTGCAGTACAGCTAAAGATTTTGGAAGAATGGAAGACAAGTAGCAATGTCAGTGCATGTCTGACTTCCATACCACCACGTGGGTAGAGTTTGTGTGTGTGTGTGTGTGTGTTTTAATTAAAAATTGAATTCAGAATATTGTAAAGCAATTATCTTTCAATTAAAAATAAATGTAAAAAAAACGAATTCAGTTCTCAGTTAGGAAGCCAAAAAAAAAAGTTGAAAAGCCACAGTAACTCCTAGTGCCCCATGTTATGAACAGAAGTGCCTTCATTCAGGTCAGGCCCCCCGTGTCCTCTCCAGAGGAGGGCCACCCTGTTGGCGTCTGGACGTGGATGATGGTTCTTAAACTACACATAGGAATCCCTCACTGCCGCCGTCAACACCTGCACTCTAGACAAATGACTCACTCATTGTGCCAGCAGACGCATCACTGAAACAGATCGTAATCTGCAACACAATCCATTGGGCCAGCAATACACATTGGGGAGTGGGTATCGTCATAGAGCCTGGCAAGCTCTACATGGAAAAATGATTCAAAGGAAGCATTCTGGCCAGTCCAGTTCTGAGGCTAATGGCTTTATTTGGGAAAATTAGTCATTCTTCCACTTTTGACCAACAAATATTTATTGAGATCCCACTAAATATTGAGTCTTCTACGAGGAACTTGACATAAATGCTCTCATGTAATATGCGCAGCAGCTAGTGGGGGAGGTAATTAGGCTCCCTTTAGAGATGACAAATGGAGAAGGCAATGGCACCCCACTCCAGTACTCTTGCCTGGAAAATCCCATGGACGGAGGAGCCTGGTGGGCTGTAGTCCATGGGGTCGCTAAGAGTTGGACACGACTGAGCGACTTCACTTTGACTTTTGACTTTCATGCATTGGAGAAGGAAATGGCAACCCACTCCAGTGTTCTTGCCTGGAGAATCCCAGGGACGGGGGAGCCTGGTGGGCTGCCGTCTATGGGGTCGCACAGAGTCGGACACGACTGAACTGACTTAGCAGCAGCAGCAGCAGCAGAGATGACAAAACCGAGGTAAAAGAAGTCAAGTGACTTGTTCAAAGTCTTACTGCTGGCGATAGGTGGAGTTTAGATCTGCTCTCAGGTCTGTCTTTTCCTCAAAATCTCCCTTTGCTGCCTGTGGCATGCCAGGAATGCTTTCTCCTTATTTCACGTTATTTCATAGCTCAGTTCTCCCCAAGAGCATAAATCTGTTAAGGGCTCCATCGTTACCAAGGTCCCTTGAGGATGGGCCACTTGCTGATTTTTAGTGGCCACCTTCAAAGTTTTCCAAGTTCCTTTCTGGCTAACTGTATGCAGGTAGTCGATGGCATGGGAAAATGCCCTCATCTGCATTAACTTGGGAAGGTGCAAGGGCTGAAGACAAGGTGCTCAGAGAGAATTGAATTCAGCCAGTTATTTCAGCTCAATTCACGCATTTTTATGGCATACCTCCTCTGCGCCTCACACATTGTTAGACATGATGAGGATGAAGAAGCCACATGTGATAGTATGTGCTGTCCAGGAGGAAGGAAGGTATAGAACCAAAGAGTTTGTACTTAATCCTAGGAACAGCGGGGAGGCACTGGTGATTCTTGAGCAGAGATGTGACAACTGCTCCCAAGGTATTTTCATTTCACTCCTGCAAGGCTACCTTGGGGGTCAGGAACGGAAAGAGCACAGGGTGGTGGGCGTTGGGAAAGCCTGACTGCATGCTCCTGGGGTATTAAAGACGTGACAGTTTCTGCATCTTTGCCTAGCACCTCCCATACATGTGAAATCCCACAGTTGAGTGGAAAGGATATAAACCATCTGCAGTAACATATTTGTTTAAAAAGGAGACACCAGCATGAAGACTTAGCAACTTTGAACCAGTTGAAAGAAGAGCAGCTGCCTGATATTTTTGTAGTGCTTATATTGATTGTTCATCTTCCATTCTTCTTGTGGTTTGTGTTACTAGCATATTTGTATTGGTTCTGCCAAAAGAATCCTTGAGAGAAGAAAAATTCATAAATTATTTTGGAGAGTTTAAATCTACATAAGAATTAAAGTCCCCTGGAGCTTTGGGCCACTGGCGTGCACAGTTGAAGTACATAAGATTATGTGTGCTGTGTGCTAAGTCACTTCAGTCATGTCTGACTCTGTGTGACACGATGGACTGTAGCCCGCCAGGCTCCTCTGTCCATGGGATTCTCCAGGCAAGAATGCTGGAGTGGGTTGCCATGCCCTCCTCCAGGGGATCTTCCTGACCCAGGGATCAAAGCCATGTCTCTTAGGTCTCCTGGATTGGCAGGCAGGTTCTTTACCACTTGCACCACCTCGGAAGATTCAGTTCAGTTCAGTCGCTAAGTCATGTCCAACTCTTTGCAACCCCATGGACTGCAGCATGCCAGGCTTCCCTTTCTATCACCAAGTCCTGGAGCTTACTCAAACTCAGGTCCATCGAGTCGGTGATGCCATCCAGCCATCCCATACTCTGTTGTCCCCTTCATGAGTGTCCTTTTATATCTTGAGGGCCTGGGGGAGGGGCCAGGAATCTCCCATCCCTATTTGCCTTTTTCTGGAATGTTTGTGTTTTGGAGGTACCTGCTCTGTGCCAGACGCCATGCTAAGTGTTCTCACACAACCTTACAGCAACACTGTTTTTACAGGTGAGGAAACTATGGTCCAGAGAAGTTATATAACTTGCCTGAAGTCAGAGTTTAGTATATAGTTGGTCCGTTATTGACATCTCTATTTCCGGCTCCCAGTCTAGGACTCTTACCACTATACTATATTACCTTCCTCCCGGATCTATTTGGCATTCCTAGAGTTTACACGGAGAAGGCAATGGCACCCCACTCCAGTACTCTTGCCTGGAAAATCCCATGGATGGAGGAGCCTGGTGGGCTGCAGTCCATGGGGTCGCTAAGAGTCGGACACGACTGAGCGACTTCACTTTCACTTTTCACTTTCATGCATTGGAGAAGGAAATGGCAACCCACTCCAGTGTTCTTGCCTGGAGAATCCCAGGGACGAGGGAGCCTCGTGGGCTGCCGTCTGTGGGGTCACACAGAGTCAGACATAACTGAAGCGACTTAGCAGCAGCAGAGTTTACACAGTACGCATCACAGGAAAAGGATGGCAGTCTCTGATTTGTTCATGAGCACTCATTGTCACTTAAAACCCAGGGTTCTGCAGAAATAGGGCTTGAGACTGTTGTGTTGTGATGGGGGAGAGGGACATGTTGAGAGAATTGGGTACTGATGGAGCAGTGCTAGCCTAGGAAAGTTGCCCTGATCTGCTACAAGACAGCGTGAAGTCAGCAAATCTCTTGAGAAGACAAGGAAGGACCGTGATGCAAAGGACATTAAAATGGGAAGAGATACGCTTGTCTTCTCAATTTTGTCCCAGGTAGACGAGCTAACAACGTGGGGCTATCTGATTTCTTCCTATTCCTTCTGCGGATGCAGGATCCATCTCCCCCAGGGAGCTTGTGGACTGGTAACAGAGATCAAGGTTGATAAATGGTCTCAAGGCCAACTAACAGTGGCAGGTCACTCGAGGGTGGGTCAAAATCTCAGACTTGATTCTGGGATCCCTTTAAGCTCCTGAACTCCTCTATTAGGTTATGAATTCATAATTTGGCATTGTCCCGACCTTTCAGCACACTCCTCCCAAGTACTTCTAGAAGAAGTGTTGGCATGGGAAATGAAGTCTGGTGAAGAGTTGGCCAGAACCCCACCCCTACATTTTTGAGGGCCATGACACAGGACACCCCATTGTTAGAAATGGTCATGGTACACACGTAGGAAATGGGACATAGAGCCCGACCTGGCTAAATCACACACTTACAGGTGCCTGGGCCCAGAGTCCGGGCTTTGGAGGAATAAAATTTAGGGAAGTCTTGTCAGCAAATGAAGGGTTAAGTAGACTGAACTGCCCGCAAAGGAAAAAGGAAGTATTTGAACTTTGTTATTTCAAAAATGCTTGATGTGCTAGCCTATTGCTTTTTACCATCACAAAGCTATGAGGAGTGACAACTTGATTTATATCTGAAATCTAGTATCTGGCATTTCAAAACAGTCACAAGAACTGTATGCAAGAAAACATTTCCTATCTTCAGTTACCTGTAACCGCCTCTTTCTCATTTGAGCGGATTTTGTGAATCAGATTATTTCTAATATATGTAACATTAAGCACCACTGATTGCACGTTCAAACTCAGTCTATCTAGACACAAATCAATTGGACCGACTTTCTAAAAAAGAAAGTTGAATTGTCTTGTTTCCATAGCATTAGATAGCCAGCCTGCCTCTTTCATCCTCCAAGTGTTTTGGATTCTTGTAGCTCAGCTTCATTTATTGGTCCCTAAACAAAAATTTAAATATACCCAAACTCAGCCTATTCAGGGAACAGAAACATATTTCAGTTGTCTTTTTTTCTTTGTTCCTGACCATTTCCCTCTCTTTGGTCCACAAATTAGGACTTATGTATTATTTCAGTCAATTCCCTCGATAAACCTGTGAAGGTAGTGGTATTATGTTCACTTTTCAGATTAGCAATCAAGAGCTCAGATTTTTAAAAATGTGGTCACATAGCTAGTAAGTGAGGGACCTGAGAGAATGGGTTAGGAACCTGGGACCCTCAGTCTCTGACACTGCCCTTCTAGATCCTAACATTCCCGGGACAGCTCCATGATGGTGATCCTCATTTCAGACTAATCCAGTGGAAGCAGACTAGCATCTCTCCAGAACGGACCTGGCCGTGCAAATTCCATCTGAGTTCTACTTTAGCACATTACCTATATTGCAGATGGAGACTAAGGCACAGACATCAAGTCATTTATTCTTTGTTTTTAAATTTATTTATTTTAATTGGAGGCTAATTACAATATCGGTAGGCGTACATGTGTCCCCTCCATCCTGAACCTCCCTCCCACCTCCTCATTTATTCTTGATCTTGGAGAAACTCAAGACTAGAACCTCATACCTCTAAGGGAAACTGAGCCAGGCGGCCTCCTTATTTTAATGCTGCTTGGGAAGGTTTTCGTGACTCCTTCACCTTTTTGATTTTACACGAATATTCCAAGATGCCCAGAAGTTTTCCAGGGCCTAATTTCATTCTTTTGAGTTCTCTTAAAGTTAAAACAGAAAGTCTATATGTGTGTGCCACGTGTATATTTTAGAACTTTGTGTTTTATGTACTATGGCTTTCAAGCCATATTATTATGGATTTATACAGGTTTTCATAATCACTCAAATGGTGCAATTCATGCTTTTGTCATCAAATATAAACTAAATTTCCTAATGGAGAATGCACTTGGTCTGGAACAATGCCAAAAAGAGTCCAAAGAAGCCACTGGAAGTTTGCTTCCCCAAATATGTGTTGATGAATTATCAGGTGTTCAATTAAAAATACAGAACTGATTTTTAATTCCTATTGAAATCGTTGCAAGTGCTCCAGGTTCTATCGCTTGTGCACTTTACATGCCTTCTCCATTATTAACATAAAGAAATTAATGTTTTACAAGCTTCAATACTTGATGCCATATGCGTCCTGAGGATATTTAAAGGGAGAAGAAATGTAAATAGAATGAAATTCTTAAGCAAGATTACTGATATGACAGGACTAAAGAGCTTGGGAGTCTGTGAAAAGTGCCTCTTTTCTTCCCTTTAATAAGTCCATTACTTGCACTTGGGCATATTTTAAGGTCCTTTTCATGCTGAATCTAGAGTTGAGCATGCTTTGCATTTCAAGCTTTGTCTATGAATCAGTAGAAGCCAAAGTTATTTCTGCTTTAAAATAACAGGAGCCAGGAACAGCTAATCTCTTTTCATTCTGAGTTCTTGACATTATTTTACTGGACAAAGTTTGTGTTGGCTACAAAACAGGCCATTCATAACATCTATGAGAAGGAATTTAGGTAAGAATGAAGAGAGATTGTAGGATGTATAAAGACTCCCTCTCCTGAGGCCATTAAGAAATTCCAAATTGGTGCTGTTTTGAATAGTGACATTGCATTAGCCTTGCTAATTTCAGTCATTCAGGCTGATAGTCTGTTTACCAATCTACTAGATGAAACCTTCCCCTAACTACAGCTTCTTACCCAAGGTGAGTTGGTATTTTTAGACAGGCGTGGGGGCACAGGGGGTGGGTAGGTAGTGAGAGAAGTTGGAAGGTGATCAAGGCTAGCACAGTAGAGCCTCTCAGCCAGAAACTCTTTGGAAAGTGGTGTATGTGTTTAATGCCTCAGTAAGACATGCCCTACATTGTTGAAGGAAGTTTCCTTTCCTTTCCTTAAGGAGGAATGAGAATATGAGATTTTGTCACACCCCTGGCTCATTGCATCCAACCTCTTTGATTATCTCTGACTTTTGTCTGTAGTTCAATAATCAGGACTGGCAAAATAATCCATCCACGTGTGTTTGTTTTTAAGTGGGCATATATTTGCTCTTCAGTTCATAAAAATGTGCAAATAAACTGACAGATAATTAGTGGCAAAAACTCCAGGGGATAGGGAACTCCTTTTTAGGGGAGACTACATGTAAATGACATTCTCATAAATCTCTCTGGACTAACTGGCATCTCACATCATGCTGGAAAAATGTATGGAGGGAAATCTTTGGAGCTTCGCAAGCAGAGAAAGTAGAAAGATTGCCGAGTGTTTGAAAGGGTTTAGGGTTTCATTGGAAGAGCAGCTGCACCCCACCATGCCTGTGCTCAGATACACGGAACACCAGTGAAGTGGTGCGCTGGAAATCATGGGGCACAGAGAAGCCCGCGTGAGGGCAGGGGGCCCTCCACGCCCACTCACATCCGGCCCTGAGTTACTGACCTAGGTTTCCTGTCAGTCAGTGACTGAGACCAAAGGACACGACAAGATCCTTCCCTGAGCTCCACGGGCCATCACACAGTAAAGATGAGAGCGAGAAAGAGGAGGGGTGGGGTGGGGGTGGGAAAACAGGAGAGATTTACTTAGGCTCTAGAGCAATGTCTCTCCAGAGAGAGGACTAATATTTCTGGTTTTCTCAAGTAACAAAAAATAACACCCGTAGCAGATTCATGTTAATGTATGGCAAAACCAATACAATATTGTCAAGTAATTAGCCTCCAATTAAAATAAATAAATTTATATTTAAAAAAAACAAAAATAAATTTATATTTAAAAAAATAACACACTTGTAGAGCACGTTAAGGTTTAGAAATCACGTTTACATATCTTCTCACACTTCTCATCCTTCTCACTTAAGAAGCAGCACAACTTTGGTGCCCAGTAACCAAGGATTCTCTGCTTACAGGCAGAACTAGAAAGGTGCAAGGGTCAGGCTCCACCCCAGAACCCCCACTGCACTCAGCTCCTGCCTTTCTTGTGGCACTTCCCCCATTCTAACCTGGATACAGTGATTTTTGTTCCTGTCTCTCCTTCCTGACAGGATAGAGAGGTCCTTGAGGCCAATGACTGAGTTTTCCTCATCTCCGTATCCCCCATGGCACCTGGTACAGTGTCTAGCAAACAACAGGCTCCCAGTTGATACTCATGGTCTGCGCCTCCCTAGATGGACTCCTTGAGGATGGGTGCCGTCAGTGAGAACTGCAGTGCCAGGCCTGCGTGGTTCTCAGGACGTCAGTAAATGTTCCTAATGCTGAGCAAGTAGTTAATTACACTGGACCAACCATACATAACACAAACCCTTCCATTCAGCCTCGGCTGCCACTCGTCCACCTCAAGGGGTTATCGGTGATATCACATTTAAAATGACATCTTTTAGAACAACTCAGGTATTTGTAACAAATATAAGGACCCAGAATTTGATACATTTTCAGTCCTATTTTCTGCCAAAAGAGCCCAAGGGTGAGAAGAGGTTTTAGGGAAAGAGAAAAAAGTCACGAGGTAAACAAGGCAGGCTGAGAGGCTGGGGGGTGAAGAACGCTGCCTGAGTCTGTATCCAGGGCCCCATACTCTCTACACTCTGCCTGCCTGCCTGGGGCATGAGAAAGGTGAAGCCAAAAAAAGAAAAAAAAATCAAATTGAAAAGGAGGCCTCCTAAACTCAGTCTTAGGCTTAATACTAAGGGGAAAAAAAGATTTGAGGATTACTTACCTTGTTGTTAGTCAAAAGGGGGCTTCGGATTTCTCCCCTGGGTGACCTAAGCTGTAATCTGTCTCTATAGTCCTCTGTTAATACTTCTTCCATTTGTGAGGAAATTATAGTGACCACAGAAGCTCGACTTACTTTCTGTAATCTCTTGGCAGAGAAATTAAAAAGACAACAAAAATTGCTGTCCAACTGGAATACTGCATGACATAGGGGAATTGATTGAGACAAATCAATGGAAGAAAACAATCTCTATTTAAGGAGAATGCATCTTTAATCATGGTAATCCCTTTAGTAAATTACTTTCTCTGGTGACATGGCATACCTAATTACAGTTTGCTCATTTTGATTCCCCCTTATAGTGTTCCTTGCTGCTAATGCGGTGGTGGATTTGCAGGCTGAGCAGTGAACTTATTAGTGGCATTAAAAACTCAGCCAATTGGGTCTCAGGACCAAGATGTCACCACATTTAGAAGTGAATCAGAGATCACAGGACAATTATATTTTCATTTCACTTCCTCAGATCTAGTTTCCATCCCCTTAATGATCTGGATTCTCTGCTCTGAGAAGTATTCTCAATATCCTTCTAAAATTGTGAAAATAAAAATGGAATACAATAGTAAAATGGGTATAACCAAAGACAGCTTATGTACTAAGATTTGTTCCACAATCCAGTTTATACAGTTAAGCATAATATTAGGGGTTTTTGTTGGGGCTGGGGGCGGGGGGGGGGGCTGTGCTGCACAGCATGTGGGATCGTAGTTCCCTAACTAGGGATCGAACCTATGCCCCTTGCATTGGAAGTGGGTCATTGTGACTCCCAGGTATTCTGTGGCTGTTGTGACCAGACAGATTTGTTATAACTCAGAAGTACCTCCTTTGTTTTAAATGAGTATCTGTCTGTTTTAAAAATAGTTGTTGCAATAGGGTGATGATTTTTCCCCAAAGATGCTTTAATATCATCCTATGTTATTGATGGGCTTCCCAGGTGGCACTAGTGATAAAGAATCAGCCCGCTGATGCTGGAGATGTAAAAGATATGGGTTCAATCCCTGGGTCAGGAAGGTTCCCTGGAGGAGGGCATGGCAACTCACTCGAGCATTCTTGCCTGAAGAATCCTATGGACAGAAGAGCCTGGTGGGTTACAGTTCATACTGTTGCAAAGAGTCGGACACAACTGAAGCGACTTAACACGCATAAACATATTATTAATATCCTCTATGAGGAACCAGAGATCAAATTGCCAACATCCAATGGATCATCGAAAAAGCAAGAGAGTTCCAGAAAAACATCTATTTCTGCTTTATTAACTATGCCAAAGCTTTTGACTGTGTGGATCACAATAAACTGTGGGAAATTCTGAAAGAGACGGGAATACCAGACCACCTGACCTGCCTCTTGAGAAACCTATATGCAGGGCAGGAAGCAACAGTTAGAACTGGACATGGAACAACAAACCGGTTCCAAATAGGAAAAGGAGTACGTCAAGGCTGTATACTGTCACCCTGATTATTTAACTTATATGCAGAGTACAAAATGAGAAATGCTGGGCTGGAAGAAACACAAGCTGGAATCAAGATTGCTGGGAGAAATATCAATAACCTCAGATATGCAGATGACACCACCCTTATGGCAGAATGTGAAGAGGAACTAAAAAGCCTCTTGATGAAAGTGAAAGAGGAGAGTGAAAAAGTTGGCTTTAAGCTTAACATTCAGAAAACTAAGATCATGGCATCTGGTCCCATCACTTCATGGGAAGTAGATGGGGAAACAGTGGAAACAGTGTCAGACTTTATTTTTTGGGCTCCAAAATCACTGCAGATGGTGACTGCAGCCATGAAATTAAAAGACGCTTACTCCTTGAAAGGAAAGTTATGACCAACCTAGATAGCATATTCAAAAGCAGAGACATTACTTTGCCAACAAAGGTCCATCTAGTCAAGGCTATGGTTTTTCCAGTGGTCATGTATGGATGTGAGAGTTGGACTGTGAAGAAAGCTTAGTGTCAAAGAATTGATGCTTTTGAAGTGTGGTGTTGGAGAAGACTCTTGAGAGTCCCTTGGACTGCAAGGAGGTCCAACCAGTCCATCCTAAAGGAGATCAGTCCTGGGATTTCTTTGGAAAGAATGATGCTAAAGCTGAAACTCCAGTACTTTGGCCACCTCATGTGAAGAGTTGATTCATTGGAAAAGACCCTGATGCTGGGAGGGATTGGGGGCAGGAGGAAAAGGGGACGACAGAGGATGAGATGGCTGGATGGCATCACCGACTTGATGGACATGAGTTTGAGTGAACTCTGAGAGTTGGTGATGGACAGGGAGGCCTGGCGTGCTGCGATTCATAGGGTCGCTAAGAGTCGGACACGACTGAGTGACTGAACTGAACTGAACTGAATGTCATCATTTTAAGAAAAAAATAATCTCCTTACTCTCAAAATTTTCTCCAACCCAGCTTTCCCAACTTCTGTCCTACTATCTTGCAACTTATCTCCCATGCATAGCCTCCATCCCTACTTGTCAGTGTTATTCTTGGAATATTTCTGAAAGAAAGACACCATGTTTTCAAAGGTGTATGTCAGAGGATGTTCACTACAGCCTTGTTCATGCTGGGGAGAAATTAAAAACAAACTAAATGCCTATTAGTGGGAAAATGCCTAATAGCACCGTTATATCTATTCATACTATGGAATTTCTCACAGTGATTAAAGGAATGAGGCAGTTCTCCATGTATTAGCATTCAAAGATTTCCAAGACCTAGTAGCATATGCATATAAAATACATTTACTGGTAATTACCTCTTTGGAGTTGTGGAAAGGGACATGTTGAAAAGGTGGCTGGCTTTTTTTTTTTAACTCCATATATTCAGGTATTGTTTCAATCTTTAGCTTCAAGAACATATTCATGTGTTGAGTACTTCAAAAATTAACAAAATAAAAAGAGTCTGTCAACTGTGTGGAGGATGGTTTACGTGAGAAGGAGACCAGGGGAGAGGTTAGAAGAATGTCATCTAAGCAGTAGTGGAATAAGCAGTGGCGCTGGGAAGGGGAAGAAGTCACAGAATATTAAGGAAGCAGAATTCATGGGATGTGAGAATTAATTACACCTGGAGGATGGAAAAGGAAAAGGAATCTAGGGTGACTTGTGGGTTTCTGGCTTGGGCAAATGGATAGCTCAGTTCAGTCCAGTCACTCAGTCGTGTTTGACTCTTTGCGACCCCATGGACTACAGCATGCCAGGCCTTCCTGTCCATCACCAACACCCAGAGTTTACTCAAACTCATGTCCATTGAGTTGGTGATGCCACCCAACCATCTCATCCTCTGTCGTCCCCTTCTCCTCCCACCTTCAATCTTTCCCAGCATCAGGGTCTTTTCAAATGAGTCAGTTTTTCACATCAGATGGCCAAAGTATTGGAGTTTCAGCTTCAGCATCAGTCCTTCTGTTGTAGCCACGTGTTCCCGGAAACAAACTCACTCAGAAGGACAATGCAGATAGTGGAGTGCAGTTTATTACACCGGCGGGCCCAAGGCAGAGTCTCCTCTTAGCCAAGGACCCTGACCAGCATTTGTGAAAATCTTTTATACCCCATGTGTACGTGTCTGAACCCACCACTCCAAATTCCTTGAGACACATAAACAAAGGAAGGGTAAATACAATCCCAATAACCCCATCAATTCACGTGTTATGTGCTCAAAAGTTAAACAATTAGCCAATAATCAATAAGCCCAAGGTTACACTCCAATAGGTACGGAAAAATTTACGGCCTGACCAGAGGGGGTCTTATCCTTCTGTCGTTTCCATAGTCACTAAACACAGAGTTCAGAGTCCATTGGAGAGGTGGCCGAGCATGATCAGCATGAACAGACCTAAGATGGAGTCCAGGCCCTATGAATTCCCTCTTCACTTTCAATGAATATTCAGGACTGATTTCCTTTAGATGGACTGGTTGGATCTCCTTGCAGTCCAAGGGACTCTCAAGAGTCTTCTCCAACACCACAGTTCAAAAGCATCAATTCTTCAGTGCTCAGCTTTCTTTATAATCCAACTCTTATATCCATACATGATTACTGGAAAAACCATAGCTTTGACTAGATGGACCTTTGTTGGCAAAGTAATGTCTCTGCTTTTTAATATGCTGTCTAGGTTGGTCATAACTTTTCTTCCAAGGAGCAAACATCTTTTAATTTCATGGCCGAAATCACCATCTGCAGTGATTTGGGACCCCAAGAAAATACAGTCTGTCACTGTTTCCACTGTTTCCCCATCTATTTGCCTTGAAGTGATGGGACCAGATGCCATGATCTTCGTTTTCTGAATGTTGAGCTTTAAGCCAACTTTTTCACTCTCGTCTTTCACTTTCATCAAGTCTCTTTAGTTCCTCTTCACTTTCTGCCATAAGGGTGGTGTCATCGGCATATCTGAGGTTATTGATATTTCTCCTGGCAATCTTGATTCCAGCTTGTGCTTCATCCAGTTTTCAAGTACTGGATGGCTAGTTGAAGCTAATCTGAACTGGGGCGAGGGTAGGGCAGCAGGGGCCCACTGGAAGAAGAGCAGCTAAGGGAATAGAAACACTGTGTTGTTTGTGGCTTATTGAGTCTGAGTTGCCTGAGGGACATCCAGGTCAGAACAGTTCACTTTCCAGACAATGTCTGAGCAAGAGATAGATTTGGGACTCTGGGGAAAGAGAAAACCAGGGCCACAGATGAGAACGTTCAAGAAGGCTTATCAAGTGAGAAGTGAGGAGAGTCAAAGAAGGAGAGAACACCTGTCTTTAAGAAAAACAGCCCCCAGAGCAGTCTGAGAATGATTAGAGGAGGGACCTGAGAGGAAGTGGTATCAGATAGTGAGGAGGACAGCTAGTTTTAAGACAGAGTAGCCAACAACAGTATTGGATGGTGCAGAGAGCTCAAGATGAGAAGATGAGAAACTCAGAAGAAACCATTGAGGGATTAACTGTAAACTAGTACGAGGAACCTTATGGGTAAAGCTCCACGACTGATAGCTGCTGCTGCTAAGTCGCTTCAGTCGTGTCTGACTCTGTGTGACCCCATAGACGGCAGCCCACCAGGCTCCCCCGTCCCTGGGATTCTCCAGGCAAGAACACTGGAGTGGGTTGCCATTTCCTTCTCCAATGCACGAAAGTGAAAAGTGAAAGTGAAGTCGCTCAGTCATGTCCGACTCTTAGCGACCCCATGGACTGCAGCCCACCAGGCTCCTCCATCCATGGGATTTTCCAGGCAAGAGTACTGGAGTGGGGTGCCATTGCCTTCTCCTCCATGACTGATAAAAATGGTCTAAAATTGAATTACAATGGTTGCACACCTTGCTAAATTTACTAAAAGTCATTGAACTGTATACCTGAAATTTACTTGAAGTAGGTGATGTGGTATGTACTCAATAAATTTCTTTAAAAAGTAAAAATGAGGGGTGGGGGAAGTATATATTGGAACTTAGTTTGAAGCAAGCTCTGATTCCAGGGAGAACTTTCCAGTCTAACCTCTTCTTCCTAATTGGTTAGAAAAAGTCCCATGAAATACAGGCAGGAAGCGTACATTGCTGATGCCACATCCTGATCCTTCCCCAATCTCTTGCAACATCAAAAACTCCTTTATGTGTGTGATTTGCTTTTCACCCAGCAATAAAAACTACCACCCTATTCCCTGTCTTCCTTCAGATGATTGCAGTATAGTTGCTGTGTTCATTATTTGTATTAACTTCTAGCATATATTTCCATTTTATAGTGCCAGGCTATAAGGCCCCGGTTCTGATCTGTTTTGTTGTTGTTGATTGCATTTTAGTGTCTTTAAATGTGGCTTCATTATTGCCCCTGCAAGGCCTTTCAGTCTGAAATCTCATCATTCATTTTCTAACACCTCTCTTATGCTTATAGCCTGATGCCTCGTTCTTCTCAGTCATTTCCCTTCTTAAATTGATTTGGCCAATGACATGTATTTGTGTGTTAACAGGCACATTTGCCTTATTCTGTAGACAGGTAAAAACAATATGGAAAACTTCTGCCCCTTCTTAGTTATAAGGAACTAGGGCTGCCCTTGACCCTATGTATTTTTTAAAAAATATGGAACACTTAATGAATTTGCGTGTCGTCCTTGTACAGGGACCATGCTAATTGTCTCTGTGTCATTCCAGTTTTAGTATACGTGCTGCCAAAGCAAGCACAACCCTATTTATTTTTTATGTATTTACTTTTTTAATTGAAGTATAGTTGATTTACAACATTTTGTTAGTTTCAGGTGAATGGCAAACGGATTCATACACACACATATATGCATACACACTCTTTTTCAGATATTTTCCCATTATGGTTTATTTTTGTTGTTGTTGTTCAGCCGCTAAGTCCTGTCCCATACTCTTGCAACTATATGGACTGCAGCACACCAGACTCCTCTTGTCCTTTACTATCTCCAAGATTTTGCTCAAATTCATATCTGTTGAGTCAGTGATGCTGTGGGGTACAAGATACTCTTTTCTTCCTCTGGATCCTGAATGATACCGTTATGTGGCTGTACTGAGCGAGGTGTCTACCACCTGCAAATTACTGATAATTGTTTCCTGTTGATAGGGAAAACTTTCCGTGGAAACAATTCCTAAGATGCTTGTTCTGTCTTCTCTATAAACAGCATCCTCTTATGGCCATCCCATACCATATATGCATGTTTCATAGTGTGTGAGTTACTCAGTTGTGTCCAACTCTTTGCAACCCCATGGACTGTAGCCGGTTAGGCTCCTCTGTCCGTGGAATTTTCCAGGCAAGAATACTAGAGTGAGTTGCCATTTCCTTTTCCAGGGATCTTCCCGACCCAGGGCCAGGGATCAAACCTGGATCATCTGCATTGCAGGCAGATTCTCTACCGTCTGAGCCACCAGGGAGGCCCATGCACATTTCATATTGCCTGACAAATACTCACGTTATTTCTGAGACTTAGCCTCTATCTTAATAAGTGGGACAGATTTTGTGCGGGGGTTTCTCCCTACCCTAGGCAGGTCAGTAGTTACTCCCTTAAATTTATGTCTTGGTTGATAACTCTTTGGCAAACTTAAAGCTCTGGTCACTAAGCTACTCATGGTCTCCAAAAGACACTGATCCCTTTCTTTGAAAGAGAGAAATCCAAAGCAGTCTCTTGAGATTCCTCTCTAGACAGTGTCTGTGTCAAAGGGAGGAATGCAAAGGTCACTTGAACCCTGTCCCTTCACCCTTTATCCCTGCCATGAGACCTAGAAAGACCTGAATGAAATCCTAGAATCTCAGGTTTGGAAGGGTCATCAGAAGCTATTTACCTTCACCCCCTCATTCTATGTTTGAATCCCTTCACCAGTCTTTCTACCAAATGGCTGTCCAGATTCTCATGGACCACCTCCAGAGATGGATCTCAGTGCCTAGGGGCAGCCTACGCAATTGTCAGACTGCAGTAATTAAAGAAAGTTCTTTATCTCTTTTGAGTTCAAATCATTTTCCCCTTAGAAGGATGACAAGGCTGTGAAACAGAAGTACTAAAATGGCATGGCTGTGAAGCAAGAAGAGTCTGAGATGAGAAAGAGAAGGGAAGGAGCAACAGTGGTATGCGTGGTGCAGGGGGTGGAGCAGAGGCAGATAAGTAGGTCAGTGGAGGTGGCGGTGGGGGGTGGGGCAATGAAGGAGACGGAGCTGAGAGGCAGGACTGTGCCGAGGGTAAACAGGAAGGCCATGGGTATGTTGATGGAAGATTAAGGAGATACTAGAACCTCTTCTAAAACAAATGGAACCCAGGTTAGAGGTTTAAATCAAAGTGCAGAGGAACAGAAAAGCATCTTTAACATTCGGAATCCATCAGAGGATTCCAACCTTGCCCTTTGCCTAAGGATATGGAAAAGATCACTGTAGAGACAGGAGAGAATGTTTAGTAAAGCAACAACTAGACAGAAGAGAAGGGATAATTGGACAGAGGAAATGAGTTTAAAGAGCAATGGAAAGAGAAAAAGAAGTGAATAGAGAAATGGAAAGGGGGGAATGAAAACACAGAACTTTTAGGTTAAGGAATTGTATTTATTCTCATGCCAGCACATAATTGTATTTTCCTGGCAGCCATTCCACAGACCTCTGCAAGAGGAAGGGGTGCCGGCACATGTGACTATAGGGACTGAGGTCTTACTGCTCTGTGCTTTTACAGCCAAGCAAAGGACTTCATTCATGAAGCTGTATTTTGATGTTGCAGGGACAGGCACTGAAATGTCAATCACCAGAAAACAGCTCCTCATTTGGGAATTGGTGGTGATGGAAAGGGCAGGGTATGCTCCAGCGGTGGGTAGATTCTGGGGCGAGGGCAAGGGTCAAAGGTATGGGAAGCCAATCACAACGGTTCCAAGTGAGAAAGAAATGGAACCTGCTCACCAGCAATCCTGTTTCCCATCCAGTGTGGCACCCAGAATGCTGGCATGTGTCCCTTGCTTACATAGTAAGGCATCGAGTTTCAGACAGTGAAAGGGAGTAAGAAGCAAATCGTGTAGATTCCGTCCACACTCGGTACAGTGAACTGATGCTGTGGGTAATGAGAACTGGCTATTGAAAGGGCGGTTTTGGTATCTAAAGGTCAGGGTTTGAACGCTGCCATGTGCTTCCTGGGCCACCCACACCGTTGGCCCTGCCTTTGTGTTATGTTCATCATTGCTCAGTGGGACTCCTTCCGCTAAGGAAATCTTCAGTTGATAAAGATAGACTCCTCAGGAAGGGTATCTACTAAGGAGGTAGCCCTTCACCTTCATATTCTCAGTAGACTGGGGTTACGTGTTCATTTGTGTGGCCATTGAGTCACGCATTCATTCAGTTTTTCACTGGCTCTGCTAGCTCAGTACCAGGTGGGAGCTAAAGAGAGAAGTAAGACTCATTTCTTCCTTTGATGGGGCTCCAAGTCTAGCTGAGTGACTAACTCTACTATGTATGCTGCAGATTGAAATTCGTGCTATGATAGAAGTACAATCCAATTAATAATCAGAGAGAGAAGTGATTCATCTGGACTGGGGTGATAAGGGAAAGAAAGCTTCCTGGAAGAAGTGCCATGTAAGTTGAAGCCTGAGAGAGAGGGAAAAAAAGAGATGCCATCCCAAGTTGAGGGAACAGCATGAAGAAAGACACGGGAAGCTCAAAGCACTTGCCACTCTCAGAAAATAATAAACGGGGTGGTACGACCACAGTCTATGGTACTTGGGGAAATATATGGGCAGTTGAAACTGGAAAGCAAGACAAGATGAGTTCAAGAAGCTCATGAATGCCCATGCTAAGGAACTAGGACTTTACCCACATGCAGTAGGGAGCCATCATCGGATTTTGAGAAGAGAAAAATGTGATTCAACAGGTGACTGGGGAAAAGGGTATTTGTCTTTTTTCTACTGTCACAGAATAGAACATATTCTTTCTTCCTGGACAGCAGCGGGCCATTGGAGAGCAATGGGCATCTTGTCTGCTAGGGCACTGAGGACTGTGGCAGGAGGGGAGAAAACAGGGGGAGAGAGGCTGAGGAGAAGAGGAGAAATGGTCACTGCCCAAAGACTGAGGAGGGGGGACTTCCCTGGCAGTCCAGTGGTTAAGTCTCCATGTTCCCACTGCAGGGAGGCATGGGTTCCATCCCTGGTCACCAAGCTAAGATCCCACATGCCAAGCAGCTCAGCCAAAAACCCCCACACAGACACAGGAAGTGGCACCTTTGTGAACGGTGGTGTACTGACAGTCCAGACCCAAAGATGGGAAGGGAGGAGGGAGCCAGGATGACAATGTGTTCTTCCAAGTAAATTGACAGTAAAATAAACTCAGTTCCCCAAATCCCATTAATGATGAGGGGGGCATTTCACAACTGGAGAGTTTTTGGGGAACAGCTTCAGATAAAACAACTAAGCGAGGCTTTTCATCTTTCATTTATGAGGGCACCTGCCTCCTGTTGATTTCTGGCCTGTAATGTTCCTACACCCAGGCTGAGTGTTTTCAGGGACTTGAGCCATTTTGACCTATTGGCTATTATTCTAGTAACTTTCCTTTGCTGTTGGATATTGTAAGCAGTTTAGTTCTCAGGTACATTTTTTGTAAGATCCACCATGGCTGATTAAAAACGGAAGAGTACCAGATTTGGGGTTTTCCCATTCCAGCCTGTCTAAAGCCCTATGTCAACTACTATCAAAGAGTTTTTTATTAAGCATCTTGGAGTGCAGGTTCCAAGGGACTATAAGGGCACTCCCTCACTCCTAACCGCCCCCTCAGCGATTTGATTTGGCTACAAAAAGTGACATTTTGTATCTTCCTTCTACATCTTCAAAGCCCAATGATGCATACCTCTGTAGCTGCATCATGTTTGAAATTTATATTATAAACAGAGCTCTGTGAATCTAAACCATTAAGTTTTTTAAAGTAATGAGGACAGAGTGTATTTATTCCTTCATTGATGTTTTTAAAAAATGCATTTTCAGCTTAGCATTTGTGTGACTCACAAAAGTAAATGTAAGTTTCCTGCGGTTGTATATAAATTTCTCTTAAAATAGCCTCAGATTAAAATTCTTGACAAAAAATGCCCTCTTCCTTCACTCCCAATTGAGGAGCCATATTTGCAATTCTAGGGTAGTGCTTAAATATCCATTTAAATTTTTTTGGACAACTTGAATTTCGAAGCATACCTTTTGGGGGTGGGTGTTTTGGTATCAGGTATATTCACACACTCACTCCTCTCTAAAGTAAAATGCCAGAGGAACGCTGCATTCACATTCCCTTTAGGAACTAGGATGTACCCGTAAATGCCATTATCTTTTGGCTTCTATAGTTTTTTAATCACGGTGAAATATATATCACAAAACACTTGTCTTTTTAACCACTAAGTATACAATTCACAGGCATTATTTACACTTGTAATGTGTGCGACCATTACCACTATTGCCAAAATTTGCCTATTCTGCCTAGTTATATTTCTAGAAATGGAATCATGTATTATGTGGTATTTAGTGGCTGGCTTCTTTCAGTTAGTGTAGGTTTTAAGGTTCATATAATCTTGGAGCAGGCAGCAGTACTTCATCCCTTTCTATGGCTGAATAATATTCCATCGTATGGGTAGACCATGTTTTCTTTATCCATTAATCGACGGGTAGACATTTGAGTTTCTTCCACCTCCTGGATGCTGTGAATAATCTGCTGTAAACATTGGTACAGGTATTAATGCGTCAGGGATAACAAGAATATAGCATTTCCAAGACCATCTGGAGTTGGAACTCTGGAGACACCTCCTAATGAAGCTTGCTTGTGCAGGCGTTTGCTGATAGCTCTGCCACAAGACACACAATACACAGCTCTGACGACAGTGCTTCATCTCACTCGCTCCCCAAAGGCTAATCAGCATTGAGTGAATCCACATCAGCTCCCTCTCTCTTCTCAATTCGGTACTATCTGGTTTTGGCCCAACCCGATCAAAAGTTCTCTCAAAAATCTTCCATTACCTTCTTGTTGACACTTTGAGTAGCTTCTTCTCAGTCCTTACTTTCCTTGACCTTTCTATAATGTGCTTCCCCTCCTCTCTTTAAAGTGTTCTCTTCACTTGCCTTCTTGAAGCCTGTTTTCTTCATCTTCTCCCCTGGCCCTGGCTGAATCATGTCTCTGTCACCAGCTTCTCATATTCCAATGAGTCTCAGGCCATTACTTCCCATGGGAAGGAAAGGCTTTGAGGAACTGTGATTCCTGTGGAGCCCTTAGGCAGCCTCAGATGAGAAGGGTCTGAATGTCTGACAGTAATAGTTATGACACTCCTGTGGAAGGTGGTGATCATTCTCAGGCTGGTGGAGGAAAGCCAGCACCCACACCACCCATCCACACTGTCAGTTTCCAGGATGAAGTTGTTCTGTTTTGGGGAATATGACTTGACCCATGATGTACCTAAACAAGTATAGCATTGGCCCACATCATAATAAGATTCTACAGCAAAATGACAGTTTCCAAACGTATTACATGATGTTCTTCTTTGTTCCTTTCTCAGTGGCTGGACACAAAAGTGAGGCATAGTTAGTGGCCAAATCCCCTGGACGCCATCTTGTATTAGACACTAAGCTTTCTGAGCCCCATTTAAGGGCAATTACTGTGGCATCCCTCTCCTGACTAGGAAGTTATCGCAAAATGACTTTAAGTCATTAATCAGGAATATGTGGTCAGAATAGCCCAGCTTTGATAGTATACACAGCCTGGGTGACCCAAGTATCCCATGGTGCTCTTAAAACCATTATACAGCAGTGAAGAGTGGGAGTGAACACCTGATTCTGAGGATCTGGGACATAACCTGGAGGTCCTAGTAAACGGGAAATACTTTATGAAATCTTAACTGAGTTTGCAAATAACACCCTTTTGCTCCATCATACAGCCTTGTGTGTCCCAGTATAAAATAGTGTGCTTTTCCCTCTAAATCCCTGGGAAGAAGCATGCCATGGCCTCATGTCCCCACAGCCCACTGCAGCATACACCCAGCCCAGACTGAGAAACAGAGCCTAGAGGAAGAGAGGCCATACCTCTACTAGTGGTAAAGTCCACTGTATTCTTTCAGCACCCTAGCAGTGTACCTAAGGGCATTTGTAGGCTGCAATTAGCTGTAGGAAATGAAGTGGGCATCTCAGTGCCCGGCCCTCTGCCAGGAGCGGTGACTGGATTGTTCCCAGAATTTGCAGTCACGTAGTTGGGGAAATTGGCAGCTCACTTATTTGTCACGAAGGCACGTTGTGAAATGGACCCTAAAAGGAGTCCCATTAGACCAATTAAAACCAGAGGCCTCAAGTGTGCCATTTCCCTCGTCTGATCTGTGAAGAAGAAAATCTCCGACTCACTCCCGGAGACCTGAGGTTCATTAACAAAGTCATTTTCCTCTGCTTTCAAGTCTTAAGTAGTCATTTCACACCTGAAAGTTCACAAAGGTGGTGGTGGGGGGGGCGTTGATGTGGCAGGAAGGAAGGTTGTATTGAGGGGAGGACAAGGAAAACCAAGATCAATTAGGGGTTCAGAAGCCAACGGCCCAAAGGCTTCTGTGGGAAGGGGCAGCAGAGTGTGCAATAGTACAATTTCTAGTGATTTTCCCCATTTCAGCCTCGGGGGCCTACCAAGCAGTGCACGCTGGTTTCACATACTCATGTCCCAGGGCCCAACCATACACGGCAGATACAAAACACGGGGAGAACAGTGTTGCTCTGTTGCCATATTAGGGCCTGGATTGAAGCCTTCTGCTGGTGAAGGCTTGGTAAGGAAGACACCCCCTGTTCAGCTCAGCAGCAGCATTTGCTCCCCTGGCATTGCAATGACAGCTCCTGTCTTGGGCTGCCCCTGTGAAGTCCGCCAGCTGGGGTGGGTGAGGCCCCTCTAGCAGTGCCTTGCCCTGCTTGATGCCCATGCCACCAGAGGGTGAGCGTTTGAATCTTCTTATATGTTCAAGACCCCAGTGGCTCTGTAAGGGCCCAAAGGCTTGTCTCACTGGCTGACGGATTTTCCTTGGTTGCCTGTGCATGCCTGCTTGATGTACCTCAGCAACTTCTCCCCCAGGGCTTGGTGTTTATGGCCTTTAGGAGCCGTCAGGGTTTAAAGAAAATAAAAACAGTCCAGCATGGATTTATTTTTTGCCAGTGTCTCTTATCCGCCATTAAACCAGCTTAAGAAGAAAGAGGATTCAGAATTTGGTCGCTGGTGAACATGACTAGGAAGGCTCACACCCCAGGAAAAGCAACTGACTGCAGCTTACAGGTGCTCTGGTGGGGCAGCCATCTTGGCTGCTGTGGGTAGAGGAATGATGGCGGCCTGAGCAGACTGTGCTCCTCATTGGGCCCCAAGAGCCTTGGAATCAGAGAGAAATAAAACTAGAAGGAAATTTAGAGTTCATCCAGTCCAGTACCTTGATTTAGCAAAATGGGGTGACTGAGGCCCAGGAGAGGTGACTTGCCAAAGGTGAAATAGTAACTCAGTGACTGAGCCAGGCCTGGAACCCAGGGCTCCAGACTCCCAGGATGGAGGCATCTTCCTTAACTCCCCTAGGAGATTCTGAATAACTAAGAATGGGGTTGTTGGTAGTATTGTTGAGTTGTTTCTGACTCTTTGTGACCCCATGGACTGCAGTATGCCAGGCTTCCCTGTCCATCACCAACTCCCAGAGCTTGCTCAAAGTCATGTCCATTGAGTCGGTGATGCCATCCAACCATCTCATCTTCTGTTGTCCCCTTCTCCTCCTTTCAATCTTTCCCAGCATCAGGGTCTTTTCCAATGAGTCAGCTCTTCACATCAGATGGCCAAAGTATTGGAGCTTCAGCTTTAGCATCAGTCCTTCCAATAAATATTCAGGGCTGTACCCCAGAGTAAGTGCTTCTTCCAATGCAGAAAACTTTTTCCACACAAAGCTCAGGCCTAAATGACTGATGATAATTTAAAGGGATTATCTAATCTGCAACACAAAGGACATAAGAGCAAAATGAGAGTCAGGGCTGAGTCTGTAATTAGTACAGACTGTTGGGTCTAACCCTCTGGGTGTAGTTAAACTGATGACAAATAGAAACAGATTTTTGAATTTAGCATGAAAATCTCCTTGCTGGCCCAAAAGGTTCTCACTGACATTCAACTGCAAGACAGAAACAATTTATGTACATTTTACACTATGTACCTAACCAAACATCACTGATCAACATAAAAATATGAGTGATTTAAGAGTATGGTTTGTGGTGATCCCCATAATGCATCTGGCATGTAGCAAAATGAGATGGTCTTGGTTTGGTGTAGATTTAGCTTCTTCGTAGGTTTTTGAATTTTTTTTTTTTTTTCATATTTGCTACTGGCAGATCCCCAGATACTGTTCCCACAGGCTTCTTGTTTTTCCCAAGACAAGATGTCTGACAAGTCTCTCCCACCCACTTAGGGCTGTCCTCCAAACTGTTAACAATGATCTTTCTGAAAAACACAAAACAGATTGTGCGGATTCCTTCCTTAGAAACCTGCAGTGGCTCCCTATTGCCCACAGAATAAAGTTTTATCTTTCTAATCTGTCAAGATCTGGCCTTTATTTTCTTGTCCTTCCTGCCTTACCTTTTATCATCCAGCAAGCAACACGTGCACAAACACACCCCCCACAACAACGAGTGCTCAACATTGCTTCCCTCCATAGAGGCCGCTGGCGCGCACTGAGCGTGCCCTCTCGGCAGTCTCGGGTGTTGATGATTCGACTCCAGCGGAACCCTCTGCCTGAAATGGGTAACCGTCTCACTCAGCCCTGCCACAGTCCACCCATGCTTCATGGCACAGTTATAACCCAATTGTCCAAAGGAGCCTTCCAGCAAGCTTTTTATTTGGAATTTCTCTCCCTTCTTTGTTTTTAAAATTTATATTTTGGCCATGCTGGGTCTTCATTGCAGCACACAGGCTTTCTAGAAACCGTGGCATATTGGATCTTAGTTTCTTGACCCGAGGTCAAACCTGCATCCCCGGCATTGGAAGGCGGATTTTTTTTCCGGCGGGGGGTGGGGGGGGCAGTATAATTGCTTTACAATGTTGTGTTAGTTTCTGCTGTACAACAGTGTGAATTACACATCCCCTTCCTTTTGAACATCTTACCCCCTAGATCATCACAGAGCACCAGGTTTCCCACTAGCTATCTATTTTATACATGGCAGTCAGTGTTACTCTCTCAATATGTCCCACCCTCCCCTTCTCCGCCCCAAGTCTACATGTCTGTTCTCTCTGTCTGCATCTCTATTCCTGCCCTGCAAATAGGTTCATTGGTACCATTTTTCTAGATTTCACATATTGCATTAATATATGATATTTTTCTCTTTCTGACTTACTTCATTCTGTATGACAGACTCTAGGACCATCCACATCAGTACAAATGGCCCAGTTTCATTCCTTTTTATGGCTGAGTAATACTTCATTGTATATATGTACCATATCTTCTTTATCCACTCATCTGTCAATGGACATCTAGGTTGGGAAGGCTGATTCTTAACCACTAGACAAGGGAAGTCCCTTCTCTCCTTTCTAACCCCCTGGTGTTTCATTTTTGCCTTTATCTGAACCCTTTCCACTTTCTGTCAAGTGTCTTGTTGGTTTGTCTATTGGTCTGTAATCCCACCATAGTGTGGATTCCTCAAGGCAAACATTAAGTAAGTCTTTCTCCAATCTTCTAGCTCAATGCTTGGGACATAGTAGGCTGCCATTAAGTTTGTTGAATTAAATTGGATTGTATTTCCCCTGTCCAGGAATATCCATGCCTATCTTAACCAAATCTCTATTTCCTCCGTGTCCCATAGTGCTTCCTTGTCATGCTAAGCTGTCCTCTTCATCTCTGTTCTTCATGATGGTGGCCCAGGCTCAGAATGAGTCTTTGCTGGGACCCCCATCAGTATCAGCCACGGGAGCCTGGCTATAGGACTGAGTGATAAAGCTTTGCTGCTGCTGGGTGGGAAGTCTCAGGAAACCCATAGCCACAGCATAGGAAGCACAGGAAGGTATTATTCTGAATATTCCTAGGGTCATTTGGAGGTAGGAGACTTGGCCCAGCTTTGTGCCAGGTGTGTGTCTGATGGCCTTGGCCATCATTGCTGATTGCTTCAGGAAAATAGAGCTGATGTAAAAACCACTTGGGGTCCCAAAACCTAAAACTCTTTTCAGTAGTTCACAAAGCTTCAGAAGGCTACTTAATCAACTGTGATCGGTTGTATGCGGAAACGTTGATTTCTCTCATGTGATTTTTCCTATTGATGTATAGTTGATTTACAATGTTCTGTTTCTGCTGTATAGCAAAGTGATTCAGTTATACACATAGATACTTTTTAAATATTTTCCATTATGGTTCATCACCAGATACTGACTACAGTGCCCTGTGCTGTATAGTAGGACCTTGTTGTTTATCCATTTTATATTTAGTAGTTTGTATCTGCTAATCCCAACCTCCCATCCTTCCCCTGCCCGTCCTCCTCCTCGACAACCACAAGTCTGTTCCCTGCGTCTGTGAGTCTGTCTGTTTCATAGATAAGTTCATTTGTGTCATATTTTAGACTCCACACGTAAGTGACATCATAAGGTATGTGTATTTCTTTCTGACTTCACTTAGTATGATAATCTCGAGATCCATCCATATTGCTACCAATGGCATTACTTCGTTCTTTTTTATGGTTGAGCGATATTCCATATATGTGTGTGTATATATACACACAGCAGATCTTTATTCATTCATCTGTGGATGAACATTTAAGTTCCTTCCATATCTTGGCAATTGTAAATCATGATGCTGTGAACACTGAGGTACATGTATCTTTTTGAATTATAGTTTTGTTCAGATATACACGCAGGAGTGGGATTGACGGATCATATGTCAATCTATTGACATATGATCTAAAAAACTCTATTTTTAGTTTCCTGGGATACCCTCCATGATGTTTTCCGTAATGGCTGCACCAGCTTACATTGCCCCCAACAGTGTAGGAGGCCCTGTTCTCCACACCCTCTCCAGCATTTGTTATAGCCGTTTTGACTGGTGTGAGGTGATATCTCATTGTGGTTTTGATTTGCATTTTCCTAATAATTAGTGATGTTGAGCATCTTTTTATTGCCTGTTGGCCACCTGTATGTCTTCTCTGGAGAAATGTCGATTTAGATCTTAGGCCCGTAAGACCTAAGTTGGGTTGTTGGGGGTTTTGTTATTGTTGCATTGTATGAACTGTTTGTTTTGGAAATTAAGCCGTTGTTGGTCACATCATTTACAAATATTTTCTTCCAGTCTGTAAGTTGTCTTTTTGCTTCATTTATTTCATCTGGTTTTTAGTTCTCATTGGCAGGATATTTTCACTAATTGAGGTTTTGGTTTGTTTTTTTTTTTTTCCAAGAAGGAACCCATTACTACTTAATCACTGCAGTATATTTGGTGTATAAAATTTGCAATTCGTGTATGGTATAGCTCCATGTGAGGTTCAGAGTTAGCCGTGTGTTCAAAGAACACTTCTGCCACTTACCAGCTGTGTAAATATGGGCAAAAAAGGAACCTGAGCTTGAGCTTCCTCATCAGTAAAATGGGAATTATAATACCTATTTTATAACATTGCTGAGAGGGTTCAGTTACATGAGATCATGTATATAAAGGGTACTTAGCACAGTGCCTAGCACACAATGAGGACTCAATAATTGGTAGTCATTTTTATAATTTCAAAACATAGATCCTAGATATAGACATAACAAAAGATGTATTGGGTGGTACAAAGATGAGAAACTGCTGGATTTAACATAATTCCTGGGTGTACCATAACTGCTATAGTAGACAAAAGTGTGTAGTGTTCATGGATTATTTGAAGAGCAAGATAAATAGTAGGGGAACCGAGTGTTCACAGTAGTAG
The DNA here is from genome assembly GCF_032452875.1 of Bos javanicus. Lineage (NCBI taxonomy): Eukaryota > Metazoa > Chordata > Mammalia > Artiodactyla > Bovidae > Bos > Bos javanicus. The sequence continues at coordinate 17,486,639 of NC_083897.1, read as the reverse complement.
ATGTTGTTTGTTTAATCCTGATGTTGGGCAAGGGGAATATCCGGAAAAGGAATTTTAAAGCACTGCTGAGAAGGCTCTCATTCAGGTCAGTCCTAAAAATACTCCTCTTCATTTAAGTTGAGAAGTTGCCGTGAAACTCAAGGCTGGGCTTTCAGCAGACCCAGCCATATGTGTTCTCAAGGCTGGTGAAATCTGATCAGGCCCTAAGCCTGCACTGTCCTTGCCGACTGACAGCTGACCTCCGCCTGCTCTGTGTGCCCTGCACCATTCACCTTGCAGAGACAGAGGTCTGATTTCCAAGCAAAGCATTGCTCTTTGTTCTTTTTCTCTTTGATTTTCTTCGTATCTAGTTATTTTGGGGGGAGAAGGAATGGAGATTAGTCTGCTGATTTGCTTTTCCCTCAGTAAGAGGGTTCACAGGAAATTTTGATTTGAATTATTAACAATGAAGAAGAAACACTTTCTCAGCTTCAGAAGAGCACAATGTGGTCAGATTCCTATATATTGGAAGTTAGGACATCATTTCTTTGTACAGCAATGAAAAATAATTATAGTTCATAACAAAATAGAAAAATTATTTGTATTGAATATGATAAGCAAAGGACTCAATGAAATATGCATTCAGATTAATAGGAAAAACATTAATACCAATTAGATAAGAAGGCAAAGAATATGAACTGTCCTTCATTGAGAAATACAATTAGTGAATGACAAAAAAAACCTTCATCTATACTAATAATTGCACATGTGTGCTCAGTCGTGTCCAACTCTTTGTGATCCTATGACTGCACCCCACCAGGCTCCTCTGTCCATGGGATTCTCCAGGCAAGAATACGGGAGTGTTCCTCCTCCTCCAGGGGATCATCCCAGTCCAGGGGATGAACCCACATCTGCGTCTGCTGCATCGGCAGGCAGATTCTTTACCACTGTGCCACCTGGGAAGCTCATACTAGTAATCAGATACATGCAAATTAGAGAAACTGTAAGGTAGCACCTTATACAGACTGCAGTATCTTTCTTTATTGAGACATAGTAAATTTGGTTCCCTCATCATTGCTAGTGGCATTATAAACTGCAATAGCCCTTTGGAAAGTAGCACTGTGGACTGTGTAATCAGACCCTTTGGCTTTGATCACCTTGACTTTGCTGTCTGGTCTCAGCAATGCCAGCCTGTTAACAGCAGCCCTGGTCTTAGGCCCTGCTCTGCACACATCCTGGACCAGCTGAGTCCCCACACCTTCTTCCTGTGACTTATTTCATGTTTCATCCGCTGTAAGAGGAGCTCTTCCTTCCTCTTCCTTCCTTCCTTCTGCAGAATCCCAGTCATTTCCTCTCTGCCTGTTGCTAAGCATCTCCATGTCCCCAAGAGATCTTTCTGGCTCCATTGGCCACAGGACAGTTGGCTGCTGAAGTTGCTCACATCACATCACCTTCACAAGATATTGAAATAGAAACACTGGTGACCAAGTCTAGAAAAGCCAAAAGATTTGCACTCTAAATCTGGAAAAGCAAATCTAAAAGAAACTGAGCCTTGGGCCAACCATCTTTAATTTCCTGATACACCACTATCAACTTAGATTTGCCTTCTGGGGGACTTTTGAGTTAGGCCAACCCCAGTACCCCAGTTTCTTTACTGAATCATAAAGATATCTCATAAATGGTAGGCAAAGAAGGACTGTTACCCATAGGCCTCTTAGTCTTAATTTACTTGATATCAACTTAAATCCTAAGCATATCATGTGTGTGTGTGTTGCCAGGCAGCAGTAAAAAGACCATATAGATAAAAGAAGAAATATTTCAGAAAAATAAAACAACTTTCAGTAGCAAACTACCCTACTGTCAACTCTAAGGCAAGGCTCCCAGGGGTGCAGGACACAGAACAGGTACACTGGGGGTTCGCATCCCCTCCCCCACCCACACACATACACATGAGAACACACCTGGAGTTACCCACACGGCACAGCCTTGCCAACCAGGAGACGTGACAAGTGCCAGTGTGCACCCCGGGGTGTGGGTGGAGCCAAGGGCAGGAGGGGCGTGGCCAGCTCATGTGCGCCTTGCTGGTGTGCTCTCTGGCAGGAATACCACTAGCCCTCTTCCTCGGGCGGGCCCCCAGCTCCTCACCCGTGTTTTCTTCCCATCTCCCAGTGGCCTTCCTTTCAAGGAAAGAAAGAACTCAAAGCCGGGCTACCCCAGCAGTCCAGACAAGTGCCTGGCCATGAAGAGTGCGTACCTGAAGCCGTTGGTGAGCCTGCATTTAAAGTCTTTCTTCTCTTTCCGCAGAACTAGCTTATGATCTGGACGTGGACGATGCTCCTGGAAGCAAGCAACATGTGAATCAGAAGGACAATGAGATAGTTGCCTCTCACAACCTTGGGAATGGCCATCCTCCCCTGAAGCTTCTCACCAGCTTGGCAATCTCTGTGCTGTGCTTTTTCCTCCTGGTGCACTGACTGCCAAGCTCACAGGATATGTGCTGCCCTTCAGCACCCTGTGGTCTCCCTCTATAAAGGGAACCACCTTTTTCTTTTTCCCTCTTTTTTTTATCTTCTATACCTCCTTCAGCCATTAAGTAGAAAACTAACCCTGCGTTACGTTTTCGAAAATCACGTGGCATCTCCATGAGGAGGGCAAATTTTAGTGGTAGTATAGATTGTCTTTTGCAATACAAAAAATCAAATTGTGCCAAATTATTTTCCTATGTTTGGCTGCTAGAACATGGTTGCCATGTCTTTCTCTCTGTCTTTCCCTTTGCATGGATTTCTTTGGAAAAAAAAATAATAAACACTCAAATAAAAATGCATTGAGTCTTTTTTGTAAGCCCTTGTACATGGTGACCATGCTGTGCTTTCCTCCTCCTCACCTAGCTTTCTATTCTGTATAAGAAAATCCCCCTCCCTCCCTATCTTTTGGGTGAGTATCAGTCTTGGCCCCAAGCTCCAGCCAAAGCCAATCCCT